>NC_051064.1:121245212-121551029 GCF_004664715.2 Peromyscus leucopus | reverse complement strand
AGGTTGGTGCCCTGGAAGGAAGAATTCAGAGCAAACAGTTAGAGGAGTCTGCTAACTTTCAAAGGGCAGAAGTGGGGCTGGAGAGATGGCTCAGTGGTTAGGATCATTTGCTGTCCCACATGGAGACTCACAAAAATCTGTAACACCAGTTCAGAGGATCCACTGTCTTCTTCTGATCCCCAAGAGCACTAAGTACATACATGGTATACAGACACATGCAGGCAAAGAGGAAGCAGGAAGATCCAAAAGGCAGGCTTTCACTGGAAGACAGAGGAAATGGATGGTGCTTCCCAAGTGTTTAGGAACTAACGCTAGCAAAGTTTTAATCAACATCAGTGAAACAGCTGTCTGTCTCCACAACCAATTAGTCTCCCTCCTGCCTCCCTTGCTCTCCCTTCTCCCCAAGAGCTTATCAGACTATAGGTTCAGAGACTAGGAGAGGAATACCCGGAAGCACAGAATTCTGGTACTTTCTCCTACGGAAGTGCTCTATGTCAGCCTTGCTTATTTTCACACATAAGCACAACCTACCATGTGTATGCTCAAGGCCTTGCTCTTCCCTTCCCCTCTGCCCTCTGCTAGGTCCTCCTCTGGCTCCCACAACCACTGCTGACTTGTCAGTGTGGTCCTTCGCCTCCTGTCTCTTCCGGACTGTCCGCATCCCCCACCCTGATTTCTTTAGGAATGCTGGGGAGTCCCAGAGAGAACCACAGAATGAACCAGTCAGGGGAATAACAGATTCCCAGAAAGACTGATAGCTTACTGTGGAAAGGGCCCCGAAGGGCAAGTCAAGGAGGCTTGAGTTTTAGAAGCTAGCCAAGGGATCAGAAAAAGGTGGCCTGTCGCCGTGATAGACAGCCTCTCATTATGCCGCTCCATGGAGATTTGATTTCTCCCTCTGCGGGCACCAAGTGAAGATAAGCAGGCTCCCTTTCAGAGCCAGTAGGCCCAAGTTCAGCACTTACAGCTTCAGCTACACCGGATGGCAGAGGAGGGAAGGAAACATGAATGGAAATGAGGAGGAGGAGAAAGAAAAGGCAGTGCTTAGGGTGGAGTGGCTATGAGCATGTAAAAGGCAACCCCCTCCAGTTCCTGGAAAACGAGATGAGTCAGGCAGAAGAGCAGCTCACAGGTGCCCCTCCTCTGCCTGCCACACGGATTCCCAGACAGCAGCGGCTGTGCGCCTGTCACTCAGCCGCAACTTCATTAGACACTGCTCCACAGCAAGGAAGCCAGAGGGTCATGTCTGTTTCTGCTGGGGAGCAAAGGAAGCTGGGCAAGGTGGGAGGGTGACTGCAGGGGCACGGGGCCAGAGAGTGGAAAGGCAAAAGCAAAGGACAGTAGTAATAACATAGCAGGAGTTACTGAGGATCACTCAATCTGTGCGGCTTGGTGTCTGTCGATATTTCTGGTTTCCTAGACAACCCTGCCTGAACCAGACAGAAATCAAAACCCCTTTTTGAAAGAATAATACAGGCGTTGGGAATGCAGCACAAAAGGACAGGCAAGGAGGGGAGGTATCATTGACTTCCTGCTTCGGGGAATCAGGACAAGCTGGGAAATGAAGTTCTTCTCTGATGGAAGCTGCACCCTCGCTGGGATCTGTGCTCTCCCATAATTCTGCATGTGTACCCAAGGGAATGACTGTACTTTTTGCTCACCAATGGAGGGGTGAGCTGGCTGGGTGCACAAGTTTGTCAGAATTGGCCTAAATGTGTACTTCGAGTTCTTTTCATTTCATGATATGTAAATTTACCCAATATTTCTGGCCTTCCCAATTAATTTGGATATGTGATCATGAACATGACATATAATTTGTAGTCTGGAGTCCCTTATATATAGATCTGAGATGAAGAAACTGGCTTCTTAGCCCAATTCACTGGCCTTCAAGTTTATAATTATAAGTTCTGATTTCATGAGGAAATGGACAGAAACAATCGGATTCCAAAAGACCATGGATGGTCTTTGAGAAAAGCTAAAATGAACTTCTAAGTTATGAACTTCTGAAAACTGCCTCAAATCATCTGGGGTTAGGTCGAGATGCCATTGGATGCCTTTCCACAGTTCTGCCTTTACATTTTCCCCTGCTCTGAGAACTTGAGAGCTCTACCTCTCAGCCTGAGGATTGCAGAAAACAGTTCTTTATCCTTTGTTCCAATTTCCCCATGGCTCTAGGAGTAGGTTCTTAAGAGAGGAGAGAGTTTACACTTAGGTACATGCCATAGCCTGGATAGCTGGAGGATTGCAGAGACTTGGACACTCAACTCTCCATACCATTTCCTTTTTAAAAATTTTTAATGATTTCTTTAACTTTATTTTATGTACATTTGTGTTCTGCCTGCATGCATGTCTGTGTGAGGGTGTCAAATCACCTAGAACTAGAGTTACAGACAGTTGTGAACTGCCATTTGGGTGCTGGGAATTGAACCCAGGTCCTCTGGAAGAGCAGCCAGTGCTCTTAACCCCTGAGCCATCTCTTAAGCCCCTCCAGCCCACTTCTTACAAGAAGAAAACAAAGATCTAAAACACCAGCAGGAGTTTTCATCATGCTTTAAATGTCCCTAGAGAAAGGGAGCATGATGCAGCCTGCAGCTTCAGAGAGGTGCTCTGATTGCCACATACAGATGTTTCTTATGGCATCATACGCAAAGGCCAGCACCATAATGCACACGTGGACAACCCACTAACTCCATTGTCTTCTTACAGGGGCTAGAGACATGAGGAGAACTTTGGGTGCTCAAAGCAGAGCAAAATTCACTATGTCTCAATAGCAGTTACCTGGTGACAGGTATGAATCGCAGGCCCTTTGACAGACTCTGGACAAGACTAAGGAGCATGGGGCCCAGATGTCAAACTGCTGTAGCAGTAAAGGAGATGAAGACTCAGCAACGGATCCTCATCCAAGAGTTCATGCTTCAGCACCAGCTGCCTCTGACATTTGGCCCAGCCCACTCAACCATGTTGTAATAAGCCTCTCTTGCCTGCACAAACCTACTAACCCTGAGACCCCAGAGAAGTTTGGCAGAAGTTAACTTGAACCCTGTGCTTCCTGCCAGGGAGGCTGGAATAGCCAAAGAAGAGAGATATCATAAAAAGTACAAATTATCCAATCACTGGACTTAGCTCCTTAAGAGTTAATGACTATCTTTTCAATGTAGATATTTGGGTAAAATATTTTTTAGTCTACTCTCTGCACCCTCACTCACCTCTTTGGTGCTGTCTTTTACTCAGAATCATAACATCATCTGGGACTAAACCAAAATTGGGACAGCAGTGGGTTGTAATTACAGGGCCAGAGAGACCTGAACTACCAATGGACACCATGAGCGAGCTCTAGTCACCTGCCAGGCCTCCCTCAGATGAAGTTAGCATCTTTACTAGCTTTGTATGGGTAGCTTAGGTTGGACCTCCAAGCCCTGAGACATACTGAAGAGCACCCATGCCCTCATCCAGTCTTCTCTTGAGATGCTCTGAAGAACTGCCAGCCTAGAGGAGATGGGAGGAAGACATAGAGAACTCTGGCTGTAGCATTATCATAAACTCTGAGTGTCTTTAAAGAAGGACTGCTCAGAGCTGCATCTCTCCTAGAAGTGACTTGTGGGGAGCATATGGATTGTGCTGCAAAAGTGAGAATGATTGAAGGCAAGGTAAGAAATGAGCAGGGAACTTCAAATGAATTCAGTTTGTAACTAGGCTGGAGCAGTAGCATGTTTCAGAAGTTTTTCAGGGAGTAAAAATGAAAAGTGGCAACCATGCCAAGGAGGGCTGAGAGCAGCAGCTCTGCCTGGACTACTCCAAGTCATTGCCATATGTTCATTATACATGACTCAGGATTTGACAAAGTCAGTCAGTATAGGAAGTAATACAGACTTTCGAGCTCACAGATAGCCCTGAAAGAGTTGACAAGTAGGACACAGAGCATAGCTCAGTGATAGAGCATGTGCCTAACACACTCAAGATCCTAGGTCTAGTCCTCAGAACTTCAAAATGAATGAATGGGGTTGACAAGCAAGCTAACAAGGTTTTGATGGTTACAAGGGCATCCAGGTCTGGTCCTCTGTGCTTTCTCTCCTCACTCCTAGGACCATAGCTGGCAACTGGATCCCATGGTCCACAGTCAAAATAGAGCGATACAGAATTAGGCAGTTCAACCTCCAACCCAGGTAGACCTCAGCCCAACTGTCCAGAAACCTTGAGTATCATTTACACTGGTCATTCTCAAAGTGTAGGGTGCAGCTGCCTTGGACAGTGAGTTGGAATGGCCCTGCCTTCAGGATGGGTCCAGGTTCCAGGCCCTCTGCCCAGCCAGTACCCCTCAGAGGCAAGCCCAAGATGGAGTTCCATGGTGGAAACCACTGACTATTAGAGCCAAAGACTTTGTCTTGAGCCAGAGAAGAAAGCCGATTGGTCTATAGCAGCACACTTGCTAAAGCTTCACCATGGATATGGTTGAGCTCAGCAGGAACTATGGTGTTAAGACCCACAACCAGCAAGCTTATCTGGGGTCAAAAGTCAAGTAGATTCAGAAAGAGGGCTCCCTCACCCCTATGTGTGTTATTCCATATGTGTGTGCATGTGTATGAGTTATTTAGTTTGTGTCAATATCTGTGTGGGGGTATGTGCACATGCATGTAAGTGCCCTTGGAGGCCAGAGGAATTAGATCTCACTGGAGTTGGAGTTACAGATGGTTGTGAGCTGTGCAGCATGAGTGCTGGGTGGGAACTGAACTCAGGCCCTGAGCAAAAGCAGTACAGGCTCTCGGCCCCTCCATCCTACTTCCTTTCTCTTATCCCTTCTGCTTCCTTCTCCAAGTCAACCCACTCTTGGTATGGTTTCCATTGACTTTAGCTGACCCCTGGTGTGCTGGACAACCTCTCCAATGAATATCTTAGGCTCACCAGGCACCCCAAAATGGTAGGAACTGGTCACTACCAGCAACAGATCACCCTGGCACAGTCAGCAGTACTGGAGCACAGGAGTGTCTAGCAAGCTCAAGGTCATCTGCACATCACCGAGAAAGTTGGAACAAGATCCAGCTTCCCAGCTCACCATGCTCATCCCACTCTAGTCTTTGGCTGCATCTCAAAGGCACTAAATGTCAGGATACTCATAGCAGAAAGAGCAACTGCTGAGTGTTGCAGGAACAACAGGCAAAGCCAACTTCTTTAGAGTTTACAAACCACATTGCTCTATCAACCATGCAGCATCTTACCACCACGGTAATGAAGAGCCAGAGCTAATCTTTTCAATCAATCTTCACGTGACTACTATGCACCTTCTCTCCCACAGAGGGGACATTGCAGGGATTCCAGGGAGAGAGCCTCCTGCACCAGGGCCAGCTTCTGTGGCTGGTGTTCACACAAGTCTTCCAGGGACTGACATGAGAAGAGGACGATCTTGTCCTGACTAGATTCTTTCTCCCAAGCCTTCATGTACCCCACAGCAGGGGTAAGCCAGCTTTTTCTGTGAGGGACCAAGAAGCAAATGCTACAAGCTTGACAGGGCTGCATGAGGTCTCTACTATATATTCTTCTTCGATTGGTTTTTCAACCCTTTGAAAATGTAAGCCACATTCTTAGCTTGAGGGGTTATATAAAAACAGATGGTGGGTTTCTTTGGCACTCTGGCAACTCCATTTTATAGACCCTGGCTCACAGGGAGAAGAAACTTCTTGTGCTGGTCCCCATTGAGCAGTGCCCCCCACATCCCTTCCTGAGGTGATGCCTTCCACCGAGGTCCCTGGCATGCCCATGAAGACAGAGACTGGACCTGATTCGTCAGTCATTTTATCTCCAGAAGCTGACACAGTGCCTCTAACAGAGTAAACATTCCTTAAATATTTATTAAATAAATGTATAAATGGATGACTCAAAGCATTTAAAAATCTCTTCAGAGTCTAAAATCCCAATGCATCCCACTATCTACCTCACACAGCTATAATTGATGTCAGAATCAATAGGACTTTTGAACTTAATAAAAGAAAGTTATTTATTTATTAATAAAGGCAAGTAATGAGATGTAAGGTAATAGGCAGGAAGTTATTCTCCTTGGGGAGACAGCCTCGGTACAGACTAGAAGACGGGCATAACCAGATGATTGACAAGGAAGATGTGGGTATGGTTAGGGGAAGGATGGATAGAGCCAGATAGTCTGGGTTAGTGTTTACACACATGTGCATGTACACACAGGTACACAGGTACACATTCACACATACACATGCACATACATACACGTACACCCACATGCACACACACATACACACATGCACCTGCACATAAACTGTATGTTTCCACATGTGACTATGGGCAAGCTACTTAGTCTCTCTGTTTGCTGGTATCCAAGTCTACATAAACTCAGACACACTAGGCATCTATGAAACACTACATATTGTTTTACTTCCTAGAATAAGTAGAACAGGATTACTGAAAACCAAGGAGTTGCTCTGCTTCATCAGAGCCCAAATCTTCCAGATTTTCATTACAACAATGAAGGTACCACAAGGTAGGCAGGCAGATTCATGGCTTTGCCTTGGTGGGGGTAATTTCATTAGTTCTTACACATCTGAAATGAAAAGCCAGGCCAAAAAGTCTCGGTAACTTTCCCAGGTCTAGAGTACAGGGTCTGCTTGTCTATTTCACCATTGGTGCCTAGCAATAGAATGACATGTGCACCATTCAAAGCTTGGGAAATGTCAGGGGACAGTTTATAAGGAGCACTATTTAGGGTGGAGAAAACCCACTCATTGCAAAGTCCTCACTCAGTGCTGTGCCGTATCTGTGTGTTCCACATGCGTGCATATAATGCCCAGGAGAGCAGAAAGCAACAGTGAGGAGCTTCACAAGGAAACCAAACTAATTACAGTTTTCTCTGAGCTCTGGAAATGTCATGTGGACCACGGAAAGGTGGTGGCAGTGCTCTCCTGCTAAGGATCAGACGGTGAACAGGTCTCTGCAGGGGCTGGCATCAGCCCATTTGTGAAGACAACTGGAGAACAAGACAATGTCACCATGCACATAAATTGACATTCTGGAATATTTTCATTATTTGACAATTAAGTCAAGCAATGACTCCATGAAACATTTCAATGAGTTTCTAAAGGGTTGATGGGAAATGGCAAGGGGGTAAAACTTTGAAAAGCACAAAAATCTCAAATTCAAGAAATTCAAGACCTTTCCCAAATGGATGTTAGACCAAGAGTACCAATGAACAGTCCCTCAGCACCGAGAATAGTTTTCAAAATAAAAACATGTAGAGTTTCCATAAGAATCAACGCTATGAAGGTATGATTTATTCATATACACAGTAAAAACACATCAAACAAATAGCTGGGTATTTTTGATAAAAGTCTATACTCATTCATCTATTACCCTAATTAAGAAATATAAATATCGATTTCATATGGATATGACTATTTCTATAACCCCAGGAAATTTTCTTCCCCTCATTTGGTTGCTCTCCCCTTAAGCAACCAACCCACTCTGGTTCCCTGCATCCATAGTAGTTCTGCCCCTCCCCAAATTTCATTTAAATGGAAACACACAGTATGTCTCCTCCTGGATAGGTGATTTCAACATGGCTCTCTGGCAGCCTGTGCATGTCCCTGTGTGTGATCTTGGTTTTTCTCCTCTTTACCACTGAGAACTATTTCTTCATTTGCACACCCTGCAAATCACTTGGTGTCTGCTGGTGGGTTTGGATCCAGATGTTTCTGCATTTGGACCATCATGAATAACACTCTTGTGGACATCTGCAAACCTGTGCCAACCTTGTGCCAACTCACATGTTCATGCCTCTTGGAAAAAGGCTGAGTCATGTGGCTTAGCTTTGTAACAGAATGCCAGATGCATCCTGGGTAATGGAAAGCATCGATTGAGTCACTGAAAGCACTTGCAAGATCTTAGAAACACGAGAGCTGAGTAGGAAGGCACTGAACTGCATGTGTAAGCACAGCAGAGCCGCCCCATTGAGTGTGGCAGGCACTCCCCATGAGGTGAATGCTTCTCTCAGGACAGCATTCACCCTGACACCTTCATGAAAATGGCTACCTTTGGGCATCCTCCCTCAGTCTACCTGCAGAGGCAGTCCTAGTCAGTTTGCCACTCACAGACTTTTCCAGAAAATTCAGAACTTGACAGGCCCACTCAGGAGCCCAGAACTTAGAGCAGCTCCTTAGAACATGGGGCTCCTGGCACCACCGTTCTCGGTGAAGGATAGGAGAAGTCTCCACCATCATATCACATCAAAACCACAAGAACTGTGTGTTTAAAAGACTTATTTCAGAGGTGTCCAATTGCAATATTTAAGGCCATTTCTGAGGCTACTAACTTGGAATAAAATGAATTTGAATTTTCTATATTATTTCTGATTTATGGTCCTCACCCAGCCTTTATCTTGATTATTGAAATAGTTCGTCCCTTTTTAATACCTTCCCAGAATGCTCTCCCCTTTCAGATATGGAGAAGAGAGAAGAAATAGCAAACACAGCTAATGGGGAACTTATAAGGTCCCAAAAGGCAGAGAACCTTGGAGCTCTGGGAATTTAAAGGAACTCAGGAATCTAGAGTCCTTTTAAGGGGAAGAAAAGATCCGACCTGAGGTGCACAAGGCATGGGGCAGCCTCTGAGACCAGGAGGCTTCATATCCTGGGTGGGAGCCCACTATGGGACTCCTTGCCCACCCCCACCCCAGCACTGCTCTTCCCCGGCCTAGACACTGCTGGCAGGAGATGGTTTGGGAAGGGACAGCACCCCCACTATGCCCTGGCCACTGCCAGCCAGGCCAGCACAGTCACCTGCCGCTGACTTGTACTTATGAGGACTCCTATTCTTCAGACTTCCTTGGACTTCACCAAAATCATTTTTCTTGCCTTTAAACTACTCTATAGCAATGTGTCCTCCAGGCCCCTCAGTGCTGCCAGGAGCAGCCGAAGGGCCTGCCTGGAGTTTCTTACTCTCATTCACTGCACTTCTAAAAGAAGTGAAGAGAGGGCAGAGGAAGTGTTTCTGTTTGTCTGAGAGCAGAATAAAGATCTGGGGACTGCAAGCTGATTTCCTCTCATTTGGAGATCTCTGTCAGAGTGGGGGCATGGCTAACTGCAGCATTAATCATTGAGAGGGGGGAGAGAGAGAGAGAGAGAGAGAGAGAGAGAGAGAGAGAGAGAGAGAGAGAGAGAGAGAGAGAAGAAGAAGAAGAAGAAGAAGAAGAAGAAGAAGAAGAAGAAGAAGAAGAAGAAGAAGAAGAAGAAGAAGAAGAAGAAGAAGAAGAAGAAGAAGAAGGCGGCAAAGTAGTCCTGGTGACTTTTAGCGGGGTATTACTGTTATGTGGCCTGTGGTGAGGGCTAGTCTTCCTCTCCTGAGGCCTGCTGCAGACTTCTGCAGAAACAGCACATGCTTCCCCAAAGGCACAAACCTAAACCCACGGCCTCTCTGGCCTTGATCTTATGCTCAGCATCTGGTTAGCAGGTGAGAAGTACTAGATTAGATTCAACAAAACACTGTGATAGGATCATAGCAAAAACACCTGGAAGGACTGTGGCTGGATTTATGGATAAAAACAGAGAGGCTGCAAGGTCTTAGAATGCCAGCCCTGAAGAAAGCAGATCCCCAGTTTTCATCCCCAACTTTCCCTCAAGTGGCTACCTCCTCCTCAAGGATCTGACTTATAAAGTCCACCTCCCGCTTCCTTACTGCCTGAACTCGGAGTTCAGAAACAACTTAGTGCCACTGATCAGTTTTCCACCAGCTCTGCCTCCTCCCCTGTCCACCTATACACTGCTTGGCTGACCTCTAAGGACTATCATAGTGGGCAACCTTGACTTGCCAGTGGGGCTCAGGCAGCAAATCACAGAGAGGGATGGAAAAGAAGAGATGGGCGAACCCACCCTTTCTTTTCAGGGAGGAAATCCCGCTGCTCACTCTGTCCTCTTGGGTTGTTCTGTGCAAGGCCTCTCTGTCTTCCAGGGTTCTTCAACTCTCTGGGGTCTCCACTGTCAGCACTAATCCTACCCCTTGCAGTCCTGGGCCTCTTCTACTACATTAGCCTCCAGTCATCCAACCCCAGTGCACACACAGTTACCCAAATGCTACAACTAGATTACACTCCATCTTAAATAACTACAAGGCTTCCCCTTGGACCCCCAGCAAAAGCAAAGCTTCTGCTGGACTTGGGCTGCATGGGTCTAGAACTGCCCTCTGAAGCCTCCTCTTCCCCTGGAGCTTCAGGACTCCCTAGCAGCAGGATTCACCCTCCTCAGACTTCTCCCTGCTCCATTAGTCATACCTTCCTCGCCCCTCCCCATGCCTCTGTGTCTTCACCTCCTGGGAAAGCCTTCCTGGCAGGATGCCCACTCCCGCAACTTTCCTTCTCTGTCCTCAGGATGTGCTCATTTCCTTCCAAGCACTCAGCAAATGTGCAATTATATAGTTTTTAGGTTTGCTCTGTAAATGACTGTCTGGCCCACTGGAATGTAAATTCCCCACGGTAGGAACTAGGTCTGTCTTCTCCAATGGACCCTTGCTGGACAGTCAAGGCACATTTTCGAAATGAACAGCTGGGGAATGTGTTCCCAAAAAGTGGATGCAACTCTCCTTTTCTGGGAATTCTCATTCCTCAATCTGAGACTCTCCCCCCTTCCCCTCCTACTCTGCAGGAAGTGGGTGTGTTGAGTGGTCCTTTTATGAAATGAGAAAAGCAAATGGCCACTGTCAAAAAAATTTAATGATAGCCTTATGTCACTTTCCAAAATACTACTGGGATTTTATGGATCTATAGTATCCTCCACTAAGAAGGTTTCAAGAGTCCCAGTGGTGGTCCCCAGAGTAACATGGAAGAGAGGTGAGCTCCCCAGTCAGCCTCCAGGTCCTAGACACAGGTCCCAGCTCTGCTGCTTCGTAATGGTCAAACTCAACAAGTCGCTTGTGCTCTGTGCCTTGGCTTTCCAGAGCTTTCTTAAGAATGAGATGCATTCATATTTGTAAGACCCTTAGAACAATGTGGGAACATTGGAGTATTTGACAGACACCAGTACTACCATCCTTGATTGTCACTGTTGCTATTACATCCAGGTCTCCCACAACCCCAAGCAGGAATCGTTCCTCCTGAAAATAAAGTATATGTTATCTTTAAATGTCACCTAGTACTCCCAACTCAGGCCGAAATGGTGCATTCTAGCCAATCAAATCTAATTAAGCAGCAACCTTCATAAAATAAATCCACTCTGCATAGAATGTTATGGTCTTGCAGCTTTATATACATGTACATCTGTGTGTAATAAACATGGAGGCCAGAGGTCAATGTCAGGAATCTATCATTTGCTCTTCACTTTACTTTTTAGACAGAGTCTCTCACTAAACCCAAAGCTCATCATTTGGCTAGGCTGGCTGGCCAATGAACTGCAGGGACCCACCTGTCCTTACTTTTTCAGCACTGGAATCACAGAGGTATGCTTTCATACTCAGATGTTTCTGGGATGTGGGGGATCAGAATCCAGGTCCATGCTTATACAGCAAACTCTTCCCCTACTGAAGATCATACTAGTCCCTGAACTCCCTCTACTTATTGATGGGCTGTGATAAAATATGCATTGTCATTGAAGTATATGGTTCTTGGTGGCTATCAACACCAGGGAGACCAGCAGGCTGAGGCTCTGTGGCCCTAGTCCATCTTCTCCTGAACTCAGTCCTCCCACAGGGCATGAGAGTCCTTGAGATTTACTATCTTGATCTTCCAAATGTGAAGGTCTTGCACACTGAAAGCTTACCATGGTTCTAATGAGCCAAATGAATGCACACTGCCACATCCTACAACTCTTTACTTTTTGTGGTTAGTAACATCACCATTCACCCAGACGAAGGCCTTAATCTATGTCTACAGGCAGAGTTCTGCCTTCCCCGAGCTCTGTCAAGCCCCTCCGAAAGACAGTCAGGTCAACACATAGGGAAAAGACTCTTCTCTTTGTACAGAGGACATTGCTCCCTGAGAGAACTCACAGGGCTGAGAGCTGCTCTGGCTGGCATCAGTGCAACCAGGAGGCAGGAGAGCGAGCCTTTGAAGCCATGACATTTCTAAGTTTGGATTTACAAAGACACCATTCTTCCCCAGAGCTATTCACACCCTGATCCAAGCCATTTTCAGTGAACTCAATTTCCTTCAATAGAAGGCTATTTGAAGACACAAAACCATATTTGTGAATGAATTCTAGTATTCTGTTTGCGGAGTCCTCTCCATTCAGCCTCATGCTCTGTTCAAGGTAGGTCTCACTCCTAAGGCCCAGAATAATTTTAACCACCCCCAAAAATATCATGAAAAATCTTCTTAAAACTAAAATTTTAATTTGATACATAAAAATACAAAGTTGTCTGTAACCTTGAGTGACCACGAGCTATTTGGATACACATTACACTTCATAACCAGGCTAAACACATTTACGTACAGTTCTTTATGGTGAAAACATTCCAAATTCTTCCTTCTGGCTTTCTGGAGTAGAGATCACAATCTCTACCTATAGTTGCCCTACTGTGCAACACAGTATCTCAGACTTTCTTATCCCTATCTAACTGCAACTTAGTACCCATTGACGAGAGAGAGAGAGAGAGAGAGAGAGAGAGAGAGAGAGAGAGAGAGAGAGAGAGAGAGAGAGAGAGAGAAAACAGAGAGATAGTGTCTTGTTTCATTTTCTGTTACTACAATAAAATACTCTGACCCAATCAACTTAAAGAAGAAAGGGTTTATTATGGCTTACAGTTTCAGAGGGGACACAGTCCAGCACAATGAGAAAGACACAGCAGCAGAAATATGTGGCCAGCCCATCACACTGCATCAGCATCCCAGAAGCAGAGAGTGAACAGGAAATGGGGCCAGGCTATACAATCCCAAAGCCCACCCTCAGTCACACACTTCCTCCCACAAGACTCCATCTCCTAGAGATTCCACAGCTTTGCCAAACAGTACCACAAGCTGGGGACCAAATGTCCGAACACATGAGCCTATGGAGACATGTTTCATATTCAAATATGTACACACACACACACACACACACACACACACACAAATACACATGAATACATAAGAATATATCCCATATATCAGCAAGGCCATGTATTACTTGTCTCTCCATATCTGGCTTACTTCACTTAACATAATGATTGCCAGTCTATTCGTGTTGTCAGAGATGACAGAATTTAATTTTTAATGGATAAAGAGCACTCCACAGAGTGTGCATATGAGACATTTATTTTATCCAATAATCAGCTGATGGACACATAGGTTGTCCCTGTCTCCTGGCTATTGTGAATAGCACTGCAACGAACATGGGAGTTTGTCTTCTCTGTCACACTAATTTCTTTTCCCTCGAGAAAATACATAAAAGTGAAGTTTTTGACTCATGTTGTAGTTCTCCTTTTAATTTTTAAGGAGACTCCATGCTGTTCTCCACAATGGCAACACTAATTTACATTCCCATGAGAGTGTACCAGACTCCCATTTCCTGCTACTTAGATCCTAGGTAAGCTGTGAACACATCACAGAAAATGTACACAGGCCACAGAGTCAATGGTTCACATTAAATCATATTATCAAGTAGTTATTGGTAAGGTTAAGAATAAAGGCAAGAAATGAATAGAATTCCTTTTCTCTTTCTAATGTTGTTCATTATTTAGAACTGGACTCCAGACCAATGAATGCATTTGCTGATAACATAGTCAACAAAATTACTGATTTTAGACTGTTCTTACACATAAATACCACTGCTATAGAAAAGGCATGAAAGTGTAGATTAAAGACAGAAAGCAAAAAAATGGATTTGGCAATATTAGTCCTACATTTAGAATTTAAAGAAATATAGACATATACAATTGTATAACTCACACAGACCTAGCTTCATTTGTGAAGTACTCCAGGGTACCCTAGTAAGTTTCCATGGAAGTGTGCAACTAATAGCACTTATTAATTAATCGCACATCTAGCAATCTACAAATATGAATTAAGCACCAGGAGTTTGCACTGTGGAAAATTTAGGTCTCTACCCCCACATGGCAAGCAATTTGCAAAACTTTGCTCAAAGATATCAGAAAACCTCGGCCACAGCTACCAGTTTTAAAGATGGTTCTATCCTGTGGGGTCCATCTTTATTCTCTCTAAAAGTATAGCTGAGTCCCACTGCATTTCAGTGTTAACATACTCCTAAGGCTTAGAAAAAAACGTAATTTCATAAGAAAATAAGATTATCTCTGAGCATTCATTTTATTGCCATAAATCTGAATCTGTGCTCACTGGTTGTTTGGGGTTAACTTACAACACCACTGCAGGCAATGAAAGATAAGCTGCTATTGGGGGAGGGTAGGAGAAGGAAGCACACACACATGCACACACGAGCACACATCATGGGATCCATGAGCAAGGCAAGCACTGAACTAGCCCAACCCAATTCCAGGCACAGAAGACCCCTCCATCTGCCCTCCTCCCTCCCTCTTTTACCCTGAGATTGAGGAAATCACAGAAGACTGCACAACCCATTCCATTTGTAGGAAGTTCCCTAGAGGTGGTCCATCCCCTCCAGCCAAGTTAGGGCTCACCCATTTTGATGTCCCTTCACCATGGGAAATCCAAGAGCTGCTCCCCCCTCCCCCACCCCGGTCCCAATTTACTTAGATCCTGCAAGGGCTGGTCCTTGGGAGAATAAGAACACACTGACCACAGCCTTCTACCATGTGCGATGCTGGAGCCACTTGGTTGCACACTGTCTTTTTGGGAAAACACCAGGGGGCTCTTTGTGAAAGAGAATGAACCCCAGCTTTGCTTCTCCATTGTGAGCACTTCAGAGCATGCCACAATGGAACAGGAAGTCCCTGGCTTAGTAACAAGGCCTCTCTCAGACAGAAATCCCCTCACCCTCCAGCCTCCAGGGAACAGCCCCCTGCTCTGTCTCCCCCCACCAACCCCACATTTTCCAACTGAGCTGTTCCTGCCTGGAAAAGCCCAGCTGGTTTATTTCATTAAAGGCACCACACTGAAACTTTTTGTCTGTTTCTTCTGCATTTTGTATCTGAGGGATATTCTGGCCTTTTATTCATTGTTAGAAAAATTAACGAAGTTCAAGACTCAAGTAGTTGCTGGGAGGAAAAGGCAATGCTACAGCAACAACATCAGGCAGCCCTGATGGTACCTGTGTGGCTCTAACCACTTTACATATATGCTGACCACTAGCCTCACCACAGCCCTGCCATGTGGGAGTGTTGTTCTGAGTCCATTTTACAGGTCATGCAAGTGAGGTCCAATAGGGTGACTCAACCTAACCGTCTATAGTCATACAGTCAATAGTAGGAGAGCTGACAACTGGAAATAGGAGTCTGACTCCAGAGTGCTGCAGATCAGGGAGGGACAGCGTCGGCATGACGTCAAGACACTGGGGCGCAACACAAAGCAAGCACCACAGATAAATACCACACTGGCATCCATTTCCTGAGTCCTCATTGGCATGCCCACTTCAGGAAGAAGAGGGGCAGCTAGGGGCAGACTAAAGTGGAGAGGAGGAAACTTTTATCTTGGAGAGATTGTTTTAATTTTTCAAAACCACTAGACATCACTAGATCTCAAGATCAAATTGGTTTCTAAGGTCATCAGATAAAGAGTGTGAGCTGTGTGTGCAATCTCCAAACTTCCTCGGGGCCACTTTAGAGCCTTATTCCAGTGAGTAGGCAGAGAAGATGGAGCCAGCCCTGAGGAGCCAACAGCTTCTGACACTTAGAGCTAGAGTCAGTACCCACCAGCATGATGAGTCAGGAATACTAGACTCTAGTGATATGATGGTACCTTTGGCATAATTTCTTGATTGTCAAACTAAGACATAAAAGCCAGTTATTGCCAGATATGCTGGTGCGCACACCTCATTCCAGTATTCCTACAGAAAGATGGAAGGCAGAGACAGGAGAATCTGTCAGAAGCTCACAGGCCAGCCACCTTGAAGTATGCATAGCAACAGCAGAAACAAGAGAGACTCTGCCTCAAAAAACAACAGGCAGAGTGAGAGAAATGACTCCTGAAAAATTATCCTCTGATTATACATGAACACACACACGGATAAATAGATGATAGATAGATAGATAGATAGATAGATAGATAGATAGATAGATAGATAGATAGATAGATAGATAGATAATCTAAAAGGCCAAATAACTATTTAATTCCAATATCAATGAACTCAGGACCTTACTATAATATAAATTCCTCAGTTTCCCCTAAGCTACAGGGCTATTTGGAAAGATGGGCTGGACTCAGCTACATCTTTAGCCCTCAGAATAGTCATGATGGTGACGATGACAAGTCCAGTGGAGAAGATATGGGCAGCATGACTCCAAGAAAAACTACCAAGCAACATCCTGTGTCAGTCATGCAGGGATGGAGACTTTTGCACTGAGTTCTTTTCAAGTATATCTGTATTTAATGTTCCCAGCAACTGTAGGAGGAAGTGTCATCCCAGCATCTGTTTTACAGATGAGGAATCAGAAGTCAGAGCCTGTGGTGCTTAGAAATGTCCCTTATAGGCTCCTGCATTTAAACACTGGGTCCCCAGTTGGTGGTGCTGTTCAGGGAGGTTGTGGAACAATTAGGAGGTGGAGACCTGCTGGAAGAAATGTGTCACTGGGGTGGACTTGGAGGTTTTGTAGCTTTTGCCCCAGTTCCTGTTATCATAGTTTCCCTCTATCCTCGATTGTTTCCAGTATGTGGATCAAAATGTGATGAGCAAGCCAGCAAGCTTCTCACTCCTCCTGCTATATCTTCTCTGCCATGATGGACTCTAGTCCTCTGGAACTATAAATCATAATAAACTCTTTCTTCCTTAAGTTGATTTTGTCCGAGTATTTTATGTCCTCAACAGAAAAGTCACTAATACAAAGGCCATGTTTCTGGGGCACAATGCCATGGATTAGTCACCAATGACTCTGGTCCTACCTGACTCCACAATTTCAATTCCTATCCAATGTATCACTGTCTCTTCTTACAAGAAAGCCTTATTATAGGGAAACAGGACATACTGATTACTCAAATTTTCTCGTAAATAGATATGCAATCAATTCTAAATGCTCATTTGAAGAACTTTCCGAAATATTTATGGTCTCTTTGCTGCCTCAGTAAATATAGTACACTAAATATAAATCTACTCTGTTTTATGAACCCATATATTCTCAGTTATTTCCCAGCTATCCCATAAAGATTAATTCTTACTATACAATCTTTAAATGATGGCACATGGCTTGAACATGACCCATATGAAGCCAAGGTCCCAGCCCTGGAGAGATAGAGACAGGGGGTCTACCATAGCAAACTAGCTAGTTAGACTAACCAAATAAGTGAGTTCCAGGTTTAAGTGAGAGATTCTACCTCAATAGATAAGATGTGGTGTAATGGGCGAGAACACCCAAAATCACTATGGCCTTCACACACACACACACACACACACACACACACACACACACACACACGCACACACACATGCATGAGCCCATACACATGCACACATGCATATATACCATATATACACATACAAACATGCAAAAATAATAGACATGAATAAGTAAATAAAATTTAATATCTGAGAAAATCAATTTTATTATTTGCCTTTTTTTGTGTAAAACTTCAGCTGAAATTTGAGTCAATAAAAACTTTCACTGGTGTGAACTGCACCAATGACTCCCTTGGTGTGTGCAGAGCATAAAGTCCATGAGAAAAAAGACAAGGAGTGAATTTAAAAAAACCTGAGAAAGTATAATGCATAAAATTTTCAAAGAATAAAGTAAAAACTGAGAATATAATGAAATTCAATATCAAAACTAAAATGACCAGACTCCAAATCCCAAGCAAAAGGCAGTCAGTGTGTTTTTATTTTGTGGCTTAAGGTTTTTATAGGCATATTAAATCACAAAAATCCAAGAAACTCCACCTCACCTGCAAACCACACAATATATTTTAAGGAAAATGTCCCTTTTAGAAGAAACTGCTTGATTTTCAGGAAGTGGCAAAGTGGCAGGTGTGTCCCCATGATCAGACAAAGAAATCAAATAAACACTCCACCGGGCAAACCTGTTCTCCCTGAGAAACAGCTGCACCCTGCACAGAGAAAAAGGAGCCAGAAACTGCTCCACGATGGCAGGGCACTTCCTGTTCTTCCCCTTTACACTGAAAAATAAAGGAAGATGGCAGCCTGCAGCCCAGCCTGCATGGAATGGGGTTCCAGATCCCAGCTGTGCACAGAGCCCCAGTTCCCTTTCCTCAAGCTAGGCATGAGGAACTGCTAAGTGAGGGGTCACAGAGAGGACCAGACCTGGCAAAAAAAAAGCCATCAGTGTGCAATTACTAGTTCTGCTTGGGAAGGCAGAAGAGATGAGGACTATCCCCTGCCATCGATATGCCCACAACAGACTGGATACACAGCGTTCCTGGGAGCCTACCAGTAAAGACAGTTATGCCCCTGCCGTGTGCGCATGCCTATAACCCCAGCACTTGGAAGGCTAAGGCAGGAAGATGGCAAGTTCGAGATAAGCATGGGTTACATGGTGAGACCCTGTCTCAAACATGAATCTGATGAATGAACAGACTAGAGGAAGGAAGGAAAAACCATGGTTCTCCACCAGGAAAGGTTCTCACTAAAAACTTGACCTTGGAGTTTGGTAGTTGAGACAGGATTTGCGGTGCTGCAGATCTGGTTTCTTGTGTTGTGAGCAGAGATACCACGTTTATAGAAATACCAAAGCAAGGCAAAGCTGAATTTGCTGGCTGGAAATCCCAGATGCAAACTGGAAGAAGGAAGCCAGCTGCCTGTTCTGGAGATGACACCAAAGTCCTGGGAGAAAGTCTCTTAGGGAGACAGGGGAAGGGACCTCCATGCCACACAAAAGCAGGGATGGCATTCAGACACAGGGCTCATGGAGACTGACTAGCTGAGATGTGCCTGGCGAGCTGGGGCAGGCTGCCAGTGAGTCCACATCCTCTAGGAAAAGTGCCTTGAAGTGAAGGAGCTGTGAGCTAGCAGCCAGCGCGGTGAGCCCAGTGGTCCTTCCTGCTGGCTGAGACCGAGGTCCCACATGCTGCTCTCCCTCCCAGCAGGAGAGCAAGAAGCTAGGGCTCTGACCTGCTCCTGTCAACACAGACAGCTCCTCTTGAACGTCAAGTAGAGAGGTGGTATTATGAACATCACACAGTGACAAAGCAGAGGCTGAGAACTGGAACTCACCTAGTCTGAGCCAATCTCAGGGGTCCCTTAGCCCTGAACCTGTTTCCCCACAACTGTCTAAGGTGGTCTGAAGGGCACACACCTGGACCAATCACTGTCTCAGCATGCTGAGAGCAAGGGAAGCCATTTCCCACCCCTTTCTCCCTGCCTGTCCTAATCCCAGCCCTGACACCTGCTACCTCACTCAGAGACACAATCCTATCAGACTGTCATCCAGACCTCTGGATGCTCTGAGCAATGGCAAAGTTCCCAGGCCAGATTCCCTGAGAGGAGATTCCTGTGATGGCTGCAGACACAAGGATTCCAGGCCACAGTTCAGAGCCACGGCCTGAGAAACTTAGAGGAAATGTTGAGGCTGGGGGATCTGTTAGGCTTTATAAAGTTCCCTGTGTGACTTTTGGTTCAGCTAAGGTACAACCTCCTTGTTGTCTCCCAAATCTCTCCTAATGGACATATTTCTATCCATCCTTAGCCCCAAATTACAATCATGCTTACTTACACTAGAAATTCTGGATAAATCAAACACAGTATATACACACAATGGAGTTTTATTCACCCATAAAAAAAAAAACTGAAATCACAACACTTCCAGAAAAATGAATGGAACTAGAAAGTATTATTTTAAGTGAACTAACCAGACTCAGAAAAAGATAAATACCACATGCTTTCTCTCATAGGTGGATCTTGTATTTTAACTTGACATATGTGCATTTACATAGGTCATGAAACTAGAAAGGGGACACTGAGAGGAGGAAAAGAGATCTTAAGGAGGGAGAAGAAGAAATAAGAGGGCAACAGAGTACATGAGACTTAAAGAGGGGCAGTCCTGAGAGAAGAAAGGGAACCCACAGGAGGCAGGAAATCAAAAGTATATGTGAAAATTTCATAATGAAACCCATGACTTAGTATGTTAATTTTTTTAAAAAATCTTTTCTAAATGAACTCCCAAGTTGAAAGAAAGAAGGGAAGAAACTTTATGGAGGGAAAATAAAAAGAACTGAAAAGCAAAACTGAGCAGTGAATTATATTGCCATGAACAGAGCAATGATGTGGGCATTTGGAAGGAATTTCTCCCAGGCATTTCTTTACCTGGTTTTGAAAATGGCATTACACCTGCCTGGAGCTAGAAGCCTGCTCCTACTCTGTCAGGGACCAATGTGTAGCTTTGCCACCTGGGAGGCCATGCAGCTTCCCCCGAGTACATCCTCATGGGAGGTCCCAGGACCATTGTTGACAATCATGAGATGACAGCCAGTAGCTGATGCTGAGAGAACCAGCATGTCAAAGAGCTAAAGACCTGTGCTTTTTGCTGTCTTTCACACTTCAATTATCAGGCCCAGCGGCCCTGAAATCTGTTTGTGGTGTTGTATAGTGAGGAAACAGACAGTCTAATAGGACTGGAACCAGCAGGGAACCATGCTCCAGTGTCTTGTGCTCAAGGATCCTCTCTGGCCCACACAACCCAGACATGATGGCCCCACATACACCATGCAGAATTCTACTCAAGAGTAGCTGGGGTGAAAGTGATGACCAAGCCCTGCCCACTCAGGAACTCCCTTGACTGTGCTCACTCCTGAGAGCTGATTTTCATTGCCTCTTTTCTACCCTGATCAGTGGCCTGTGGGATACTGAATTCAGAGCAGGACTTCAAATGAAGCAAAGGTGAATTTATTCCCCCCTTCCTCCCTCCCTCCCTCTTCCCTTCCATCCCTTCCTTACACCCCTCTCCAAAAAGAAGATCCATGGGCTTTCTTTCTTTCTTTTTAATTGAAAATGGATTCTCCTCTCATACAATACATCCTAACCACAGTTTCGTCTCCTCTCCTTCTACTCCTGACAGCTCACTCCCACCTCCCTCTCCCCTCCATTTCCCTTCAGAAGAGCAGGTCTCCAAGAGACAACAACCAAACACAATCAAGTAAGATACAATTTGCTCCCTCTTGAACTGGGCCTTATTCTTCTTATTCTAAAGACTGAGGAGCCTGAGGCTCAGAGTAGTAAGTGGCTGCTGATTCACAATGGTGCTGTTGAAGAACACTCTAAGGCAGTTGTTCTCAACCTGTGGGTCATGACCCCTTTGGGGGTTGCATAGCAGTTATCCCATACATCAGATATTTACATTATGATTCATAACAGTAGCAAAATTAGTTATTAAGTAGCAATAAAATAATTTTATGGTTGGGGGCCACTGAAACATGAGGACCTGTATTAAAGGGTACAGCATTAGGGAGGTTGAGAACCACTGCTCTAAGGACTCTGCTTGCCTGGCTGAGTCCCTGTCCCGGTCCTAATCATGTATTTCTACAACTGTGCAGTCTTCTGATTCTCAGTGGTGAGATATTTTAACTGTAGTGGGTGGCCTGTACCTGCTTCCACCCTGTCCTTGCTTCTTCCTCCAAGACCCCCAAGTTCATGTAGGGGGATTCCAGAGCTATACAAGTTTGAGGATCCAACTAAGGCAAGGTGGATTTAGGGGTCAATTGGGTTTCCTTGTCGTGGGACTTATGCACATGGTTCATAGAGACTGTTTTTATTTTATTTGCAGTTCTAGGATTAAATCTAGAGTCTCTATCTCTGAGCTATACCCACAGCCCTCCTTTTATTTTTTTTTTGAGACAGGTTCTGACTAAATTTCTCAGGCTGGCTTTGACCTCACCCTGTAATCCCTAGGCTAGCTTTGAACTTTCCACAATCCTGCCTCAACTTCCCGAGTAGCTGGAACTATAGCTCTGCACCACCAGGCCCAGCCACAGTTCTTTTCATGCCAAGTCAGGTTACTGCTGGCTGTCCTTAGGTGTCCCTGTGGCTTCCACCAGCTCTGCGGGCTGCAGGCTCCACTGCACAGCTCTTGGCCCTGGAGCATGAGACCAGTGGGGAAGGGCAAGTGCAGAAGCTGAGTGAAGCTAGTTTGTGCAAGCTTCTCCCGGAGGAAGGCCAGTACAGGAAGAGAAGGCCGATGCCTACTCAAAGGGAGAAGTCTCCTGCTGAGAATATATTCGACAAAATAGTATAGACAGTTCTAAATACACCAGGCAGTTTCCTCCCTTTTTGGTGGGAATTATGCAGACTAGATTTTTATCAAAATCCCTATATTGTAGGACTCTAACCTACAGTGGTAAGGTGAACAGTGGGTGTCTGTTGCCTAGAGTCATCCTGCATGCATGGTAGCTATCAATCATAAAGCACAAATCTTGTCAACCATGCTGGGAGAAAAACTCAATTATCTTTTCAGTCTCTCGTTAGAAAAACAAAAAACAAAAACAATCCCAAAATCATTATCATATGAAGGGGTGATCAAAGAGCATTCAGCCAAAGGATACAAGGGCAGAGATATTACAGAGGCTAGAGCAGCAAGCAGTTAATAATATGTGGTTGTTTTTCTGAATTTTGCAGCATTTGATACATGTCAGGTTTTGAAACTCAGAAAGGATGTGATTGCTCCTGTACTCTATACAGGAACATCCTATAGATGTGTTTACCAGAGGGCTTAATTCTATATTTGGAATCTTATGTTCTTCTTTAAGATGTCTATCGAGGTACATATACTTTAGGCCCTACAAAAATATCAGTCCATCCCTAGAGAAATGACTTCTCCCACAGGAAAAGGCAATTGTGAACTGGTCGGGGAGAGGCTCACCTGACTTTGGAATCCCTGAGCATCATATATTGGGACCCTGTCACCCATTGAATAGCCTGGTCTGTAGCACAATGTGCTACAGGAGAAGGATGAAGTTCACACCTCTACAACCAATACACTGGGCTTCTCCCTCACCTAGGCAACCAGGAAAGAGGCTTTCTGAAGGCGTACAGCCTGACAAACATGACTATTAGAGCCAAGCATCCAAACTGACTCAGGGTAAA
Source organism: Peromyscus leucopus (assembly GCF_004664715.2). Taxonomy (NCBI): domain Eukaryota; kingdom Metazoa; phylum Chordata; class Mammalia; order Rodentia; family Cricetidae; genus Peromyscus; species Peromyscus leucopus. The sequence continues at coordinate 121,527,942 of NC_051064.1, read as the reverse complement.
CAATCCCAAGCCCCCATATAGCACAACTCAACTTGATTCTCCCAAGGGTCACAGTGCACAAAAAGTGCCACTACTTAGCCACATGTGCCTATTTCACTTTAAATTGCCATCAAATGAAAAGCCCACTCCCTCTGTTGCCCTAGCCACATTTCAAATGTTCTATGGTCACACAAGGATAACAAATTCTGAAATGAGCAATAGAGCTCTGCTGTTCAGCTTAGCTGAGACCAATATTCATTCCTGAGATGTGGAGAAGCCCCTCTTGTCCAGCAGGGGGTGTTTTCAGGCCAGCATTTGAGGAGAGGAGGAACAGTAGGAGGGAGAGAGAGTCTAGGAGAGCAGAGTGCCACAGAGTGAAGGGGATAAGGGGAAATACCCCCCCTCCCCGTGGGCTAGGGGAGCTCTTGTAGTGAATGAGGGAGCTATCAGATACATGAGCCAAGAAAATGGCTCCACCACACTTTAGAAGGAGTCAGGAAGGAAGGAGTGATTCTCCCTCCAGGATCAAGGCTGGTTGCCTCTTAGGCACACACTCATGGACTCCCACTCACTCACTGTAAAGTACACATTGCATCCCAAGTCCTTGCTGTTACAGATTGGCATGCTTAGACTATCAAAAGGCAGGAGTGGAAGAGGTGCCAGCAATAATACCAGCCATGTCCCCGTGCTGTGGGCCACTCCCTGGTCAGCTCCTGCCACCCCAGATCTACATGAAGTGAGGAAGGTAGTGCCATTGCTGCTGGAGCTGAGAGGATGTCTTGCTTCCACTCTCCTGCTGACCTGGCTCGGAAAATAAAGTCTGCACTTGGACTTCCTGTATTCCAAAATTAAAGGACAGTTTGGCCTCCACCCCTTTCTTGGACTGCCAAAGCCAAAGAGTCAATGTATTCTTGATTAAGCTCAACTGGTAAAGTTAAGGGCCCACATTTCCCCAACATGGTAGTGTGTGTGAAGAGGCTGGGAGCCCCTGGGAAGAATAAGGACATGGTTCCCTTCAAAGCAGCTATAAAAGGTTGTGGTGGTATTGTGTTCCCTGAAATATTGTGCACCCTAATAAACTTATCTGGGGTCAGAGACAGAACAGCCACAATATTAAACATAGAGGATAGGCAGTGGTAGCACACATTTTTAATCCTAGCATTCCAGAGGCAGAAATCCATGTGTTCAAGGATACAGCCAGTCATGGTGACACACGCCTTTAATCCCAAGAAGTGAGCCTTTATCCCAGGAAGTGATGGTAAAAACAGAAAAATATATAAGGCGTGGAGACCAGAAACTAGAAGCATTTGGCTGGTTAAGCATTTGGCTGGTTAAGCTTTTAGGCTTTTGAGCTACAGCTCAGTTGAGACCCATTCTGGATGAGGACTCAGAGGCTTCCAGTCTAAGGAAACAGGATCAGAGGAGGAACTGGCAAGGTGAGGTAGCTGTGGCTTGTTCTGCTTCTCTGATCTTCCAGCTTTCACCCCAATAACTGGCCTCAGGTTTGATTTTTATTAATAAGACCTTCTAAGATTCCTGCTACAAAAGGTAGCTCCCAACAGGGATAACAGACTCTTCTTATGAAGGCAACACTGCTCACAGTGGTTCCCCAAACCTTGGATGGGGCCCCGGGCCCTCCCTTACCTCATCACTGCATCTAATCCTCATAGGAGCTGTATCTGGACCCAGTGCAGGCAAACAGACACAAGTCATGGAAGAGGATAGATCTAATTGTTTCTCTAGTTTTAACCCTGTCATGGTCTTCTTTTCTTTTTTCGTAGTGGAGAAGTCCACACAAATGTAATTGATAGTGAATGTGTAAAACCTTAGATGAAGCTTCATGAGTTTAGGATGGCCTTTCTGTTTGGAAGTTCACTAAGATACATAGAGTTTAGGGCTGGGTAAGTGTGTGTTTGGGTGGCTACCATAATCCAGTTGTGTTATATTTTTGTGAGCTTATTACAATAATTTGATTTGAAGACAGACAAACAACAACAAAAACAAAAGTTCTATCCCAGTTCTTCTAACAAAGAAACAGACCTAGAAACTGTAAATGGCTTGCCCAGAGTTAGTTGCTGGCAACAATACTACCATAACAACATTGTCCTACCTACTCACAACCCAGTGAACACATATTAAAAGATAGCTTACTTAGTGGGTAACAGTCAAATTCTGGAGCAGACTGGGTTCAAATCCTGCTTCTGTCGAATGCTAGCAGTATGCCCTTGGGCTTGTGATCCCACATCTCTGTCCTTGGTCTCATTGTATGCAAGAACAGTAACAGTAGCCCCCACCTTTGGGTTGGCGTGTGGATTAAGTAATCTACAGTGCTTCTGAACTGAGTCTGGGATGGGGAAAACACTGTGATAGCAGAAAGGGGGCAGATGGCTGGGCAGCTGCACACATTAGTAACAATGGTCCAGCACTAGGTCCAAACATAGCCTGTGTTCCCAAGGCACTTCCAGAAAAATGAACAAGAGCTAAAGTAGACAAGATGTGTGGTCCTAAAATGAGGGACAACAAGGCAGAAAGGACCCAATTCCTAGGGCCAAGTGACAACTAATTTTGAAGAGCCATATCGTCTTTTTATATAGTTTCTCATTTAATCCTTGATCCACCTTAGAAATGGGGAAGCCAAGGTTCAGAAAAGTCAAGCAGCCTCCCCACTGGTTAATGCTGGGGCTGTAGCCCACACTGCTGTTTTCAGAGTCCTCATTGCAAGTTTGGGTAGCACACAAGCTGACCAGACAATGGCAGGACAATTCTCTTCAAGGTTGTACAGGAGACTGAGAGACATGGAGTCAGCTAACTCAGTTCTCTGAGCACAGTCTTAAATACCTGCAATTTGTCAATGCCTACTTGGGTTTCCATCCCAGCCCTTGGCTGATAGTCACTTGTTAATGCTGTGAAAGGGAGAGTCTAAATGACTGGCCTGCCTTATCACATGGGGAGGCCTAACCACACGGGGCCCCGAAAGGAGAAGAGCAGCTATGAAGTGGGTTGACACACCCATGTTTTTCTCCAGAGGCCCCAGAACTGCAAAGGCTCCCACCTTCCCCCATACAGAAGCACTTCTTGGGAAGGACTGCCCTACTTCCAGCATCCTGGTCCTTTTCTAGGAAGCCTGACTGGTGTCTGATTCATGTTCCCAAACTCCCCGCCCTTCCCCTTAACTCCACACTCAAATGAACATTGCACTCTCAGCAAGGAACAGAGTAGGTGCATGGGAAATAGCATCAGACTGGCCACAGGCTGAGAGCTCCAGTCAGATCTCCCAACAACAGATCTTAGCTTTTCTACTGACAGAAGAGAGTTGGCATCTATATGGGGAGAATGTAGTTTTAATAAAACCTTGCGAACACACAAAACCCATTTCCATTTATATGTACTTCCCAGCTTTAGAATGTTGGTGGTGTGGAACAGGAAGAATGAGAACATATGTTACCATGCCAAGAGCCAAGCTATAGGACTCAAGTCTCCCTGAGGCCACAGGGTCAAGAGCTTCCACTGATTGCCATCAATGTGTCCCCACCACAGTACCTAGCAGGCACTCGGCAAACATCAGTAGGACAAGTGGGGTTACCTTTAGCTAGGGAAGTAAATTTTTACTCATAGCATTCTGTAGAGGTTGATGGTCCTCAGCTTTCCTTCTGTCCCAAAAGACACTGGGATGCTCACTATCTGCTGGGCTGGATAGCAGGAGGTGACATTCCATAGAAAGCAGGGGTTAATTGCTTCAGCTGATGAGCTAGCTATCTTGTATCACGTGCCCAGGCAGTCACATCTTCCTGTCCTGATCTCACTGGTCATGAAAAGATACAGATTTCAGTGTATATAATGGAAGGTGTCAAACTCACAGACGGATGTGTCTGTGAGAGATTCGAAGGGAAATTGCAGGTATGCCTGGTCCCATCAACACAAGGGAGCGCCTGATTGGTGGGGGCATATCAACAGTTCAACAGGGAAGCAGATACATCTCAGGTGAGGTGAATAGGAATGGCATAATGTCAGGAAAATAAGGGAAATCCAAGACTCACACCAGAGCTAAGTATTTTGGATGATGTGAATACTGACATAAAACCAATCATTGACTCATAGAAAGCAAGATTTGGAGTAGAACCCAGTTTACCTCTTTTTAAATGGGTGCAAACACTAGAGCTTTGTCTTTTAAAAAAAATGTGCACGCTGCACACACACCTGTCGAGAGTAGCACATGGCCATGGCTCTGACTTCTCCAGGAATCTAATCTGGAGACTCCAAATAGCTGGCCAATAATGTCCTTACATACAGGACTGACACAGAAGCAGCAGGTAGGGACCAAAGACACACCCCATACTTGCCTGGATGCACTGAACCACAGTTCATTGCCATCCCACGTTGAAACTCTGAGGCTGAAAGAAGAGTAAAAGAAGGCTAGGAAGTGAGAAAAAGATCTGGGTATGTACAAATGTGAATAAGCAGAGGAAGGCATCCTCAAGACGAGGCACTGATAAATGTCAAAATCCGCTGTCCTCTGGTTGCTGACCTCTCTGCTCTGGGGTTCTTCATAGTCTAAGTGCAGTTAAGCCAATCAGCTGTACTTTTAAGGGAAAGCTGACCACTGCATAGAGAACCCAAACTAACTACACCTCCCTGACCCACCTCCTGGTCTGGTGAAAATATAGATAATCCACAAAGATGTCTTCCCAACTGAGAGGAAGAGGAGGAAAGAGGTCAAGCACTCAGAGATATGCTGTGCCCTGAGCTCATCTATGAGGGCAAAGCTGACAACTAGGAACTAGGCTTATTGGAGTTTCTGTTTTATTTCGGATGTTTTATTTTTTGAGAATTTCCTATATGAGTATTGTATGTACATTACTTCCCTCCTTCTCCTTCTCTCCATCCAATGCCTCCTGTGTCCTCCCCACTCCCTCCCAAATTCATGATCTCTTCTTTAACTGCTACATATATTTGTGTGTGTGTGTGTGTGTGTGTGTGTGTGTGTGTGTGTGTGTGTGTGTGTGTGTATCCTGCTGATTCCATCTGGTATTGCTCATATGTGTACATGTTTAGGGATGACCACTTGTGATTGGATAAAGCATCGGAAGCTGGTCCCTGGAGAAGGCTGATTCACCCTCTCTCAGTAGCCATTAATTGCCTATAGCTCTTCATCTAGGGCCTTATGAGATTACCGCATTGGCACATCAACTAGTGTTGGCATTGTGCAGGTCTTGTTCAGGCAGTCACATCTTTCAGATTTCATGTCTGAAGCTTTCCTGTCATATATAATGACACGATCTCACACAGACATTCTGATCCTCTGGTTCTTAAACCTGGACAGAGATCCTCAGCAGCATTGAGTCCCCTACACAGTGGCTCTCAAATAGGAGCAACTCCCCTGCCCAAGGGACATTTGGCAACGTCCAATCTGTGGTTGTCACTAGTAGGGAAAGTGGGTTGCCATGGGCATCCAGTGAGCAGAAGCCAGCCACACTGCTCTATGTTCTGCAATGCAAGTGACAGCAACCCATATGAAGGAGCTGTCTGGCTCAAAATGCCACAGCACCAAGTTTGGGAAAGTGGGCTACAGATCCACAGGATTCCACATTCAGACCCTACTCCATAGCTGTCTGGTTCAGCAGCCTTTGCACCGCTATGTTACCTCCCAGGGCTCTCTAACAAAGCATGTATATGTGTCTCGAAATGCCAGGCACTGCCCAAAGCAGTGTGTAGACATGGAGCCATTTAACCTTCTTAACCACTCTATGCTGTAGTATTGTCTCCCGTCCTACTTTATAGAGGGAACTGAGGCACCGAGGGGAGAAGCCAGGACCCCACAGAGCAGCACGGAGCCACAGCTCATACTCCCATGACTTTGTGCTAGATGACACGACTCGGGGCACGTGGTTCTCCACTTCGTTCCCTCAGATGAAAGTGTTTAGCAGGTGTCAGCATCTCCTCCCCCAGGCCACATTATTGCATGTTGTTTGCATTATCCCTGAACTTGGAGACCAAGGGCCGCACCCATGCTTTTCCTGCTTCCTTGCCACCTCCCACAGGTGGACAATCATTCACACACTTCCTCTACAGCATGCAGCAACCCCCAAATGTCAATCCGGATCCTCAGCATGTGCTCCAGCTAAGCTGACAGTCACACATCCAAACACCATGTTTACAAACACTGGAGCCCAAAGCCGGTGACCACAGCCAGGGTTACTGAGGCCTGGAATTATCCTCTGGTCTAGAACAACACCAACGGCTCCCTGCAGTTTGGCTTCTGAAGGTTCCATGAGTGTCTGTTTGGAAATAGACTGAAATAGTTGTCTGTCTGTAACAGATAGCCTGACCTCACCAAGCAACCTGAAAAAAAATACGCTGTCAGAGCCCCCTTGCTGGCCCTTTGCAGAACAGAAGCCAGCCTTGGTAGGACGAGCAGAGGCAAACAGGAAAACCCACAGGTTGCAGTACGGACGGGTCTATGAACACAAGCAAGGAAGTAATTAGCCAAACAAACACTGGAGAACTCGATCCCTTCACGGAGGTACAACCAGTCTTAACTGATTAGTGCAGAAGGACCAATCCTAACAGGCAGAGTCCTCATGCATGCACAGGCCTTCAGTCCACCAATCCCAATTTAAGGGTGACATCACATCTTCACCTCCAGTTCCATGGTTCCTCCTGCCTGCTCCTTTTGGTCCCTGACAACAAACTTGGCTCTATTCTGGATAGAATGTTCCATCTGGGGCTTCTCCCAGAGAAAAGCTTCAGGTGTACAAGGTCTTGTGACACAGCTCCCATTGACTGGCTCCAACTTATGGTATTCTCTTGTCTCAGCCTCCTGAGTCCTAGGGTTACTGGCAGGTACCACCATGCCCCAATAAAGGTCTTTACTTTCCTCATTAACTTTGTTGTGGTGGTGCTGGGGACTGAACTCAAGACCTTGCATATGCTAGGCAGGCACTCTACCACTGAGCTACTGCACAGCCCAAAGTTCACACTCTTAAAGAGGGTTGGGTCAGCAGAGAGACATTGAGAAGCCATCAGCTGTCCTGTATTCTTTTGGTCCTTGCCCTTCTAAGCACCCAAGAGCCAGGATAAACAGTTTGCTGGTTCTGGAGAGATTGCTCAGCAGTTAGAGCACTGGCTGCTCTTGCAGAGGACTTGGGTTTGGTTCTCTTCACCCATGTGGCAACTCACAAATGTCTGTAACTCCAGTTGAGGGGATCTAACACCCTCTTCTAGCCTCCGTGAGCAATAGGCACACCTGTGGTGCACAGACATAGATAGATAGATAGATGGTTTGATTCACTCAGCACAGAAGCTGCCCAATAAGAGGGCAGGTGCCAGGATTCCAGGAAGAAAGGTGATTGGCAGTACCATCAAGAGCTGCTAAGAAATTGGGCAGACATGTTTCAGACTGCATTACTCCTTGTCAAGTCCTTCAATAGCAGAGTATTAGGACAGGACAAGTATATCTATTTCTATCTACCCATCTACCTGATTTTGCCATCCTACAAGGGAAATTTCCACATCTGAGGCACAAAGAAATCAAATAACTTGTCCATGGTCACATGGTATATGACAGAGTCAGAATGGAAATCTGTCTCCAGTGCCTGTGTTCTTCCTTCTCACATCAAATGGCCTGTTGAGGATGTTCATCCGACAGGGCAGGAGACAATTAGAATAAGTGACTCTAGCTCTGAGGACTAGCACAGATGGCAGTGACCAGCCATCTACCACTCTAGGATGGTTAATACTGACTGTCAATTTGACAAGATCTGGGATCACCCAGGAGACAAATCTCTGGGCATGTTTGAAGAAGTTTCTAGATTAGGTTAATTAAAATGGGAAAATACACCCTAACTCTAGGCAGCACCATTCCCTAGGCAGGGGCCCCAGAGTTAATTAAAAGGAAAAAGTGAGCTGAGTGTCACTATCCAGCACTCTCTATTTCCTGACTTTGGGTGTGATATGACCAACCACCTCACACTTCTTCTTCCATGCCTTCCCCACAGTATGGACTGTACACTCAAAACATAAGCCAAAATACACCCATCCTTCCTTGAGTTATACTTGTCAAGGTTTTGGCACAACAACAAAAAAGTAAGCGATAATCTGTAGTTTCTTCATAGGAGGAAACAGAACATGATGACAGGCAGATTGGTATAGAAACAGAAAACTGGCATTCCAATATAGACCTGATCAAATATTTGCCCAAAAGAAATGAAACCTTTGGAGCTTCCCTGAAGAGAGGCCAGGAGAGGCTATAGGTGGGACTTGGCACTCTGTGGCAGTTTGGAGTTCCCCCGAAGAGAGGCCAGGAGAGGCCATAGGTGGGAAAAGTGCAATTTCAATTGCAGTGGATACCCCACGAGTGAGGGTGTCAGAGAGAGATGTTGAGGGATGATTGGCACAGTGTGGCCGGGTCAGAATCTGGGAGGTGGCAGGTATGTGAGCGGCCCTGAGCAGGCAGGCCTGGCTAAAAAATATGAGAAAGCAATTGAGCAAGCCAAGGATAGCAATCCAGACAGCACCTTTCCTCCACTGGTTTCAGCTCCAGTTTAGTGCCTTGACTTCCCTTTGCAGATGGACAAGAGATTGTGAAATACATCTTTCCTTCCCAAGCTGATTTTTGTTAAGGTCCTATTAACCAAGTGAAAGAAAACTACTTTAATCTCTGAACAATGCCCCAAATCAACCTACTACTTTTAGAATGTTGGTTTGTATGAATTTTCTTACATTGTAATAATTTTATCATTATTATTCTCTTTTATAAAGATTGGAAGACACAGTTTTTTCTTTGTATTTTTATTTTAAAAATATTTCATTTTATTTCTTTGTATTAGCTTACAAAGTAACTGTTTCCTTGAAAATTTTATTATATATAGGGATGGATTTTATTTGTTGAGTATTTACCAAGGAAGTCTGAGGCCCTGCTTTAGCTAGCATGAAATAGAAAGTTACATATCAAGTATGTGTTTGATTTGAACTCTGCAAAAAGATTTCCAAAAAAATTCCTCGATAAAAATGAACATATAATTATTGAAATGACAATTAAAACAACCCTTTGTGTAAAAATATTAATGGATCTGAATTACTTCATGTCTTCAAATCTTTGCTATAGGTTAACCTGTCTTTGACAATAAAAATGAATAAAATACAAAAAAAAAAAAAAAGAAATGAAACCTTCCAGGCACACAAGAACCTGTATGTAAATGTTCATGACATCATGACAGTTTTGCTCACAGTAGTTCAAATGTAGTAACAATCCAAACTTCTATCAACAAGTAAATGGGTATTAAAAAAATGTGTGGGGTGAGGCTGTAGGGTAGTTGTAGAGTGCTTGCCTAACTTGGACAAAACCTTCACTTTGACCCCAACCACCACAAAAGACTGAGCATGGAAGCACACACCTGAAACCCCAGCACTTGGGGGGTGGAGACAGAAGGATCAGATGCTCAGACATTGTTGGCTCCATGAGTCATAGGCCAGTCAACTTGCCTGCTTCTGAAGCCAGAGGTGAAAGGTGTACATATGTTCCACTCTTATTTCTTCCTAACCTCCCTCTATCTCTTCCTTCCCGTTTTCTTTCCCTCTCTTTTGTTCCTCATCACTCTTCCCTTCTTTCTCTTTCCCTTGCTCACCCCCTCTGTCCTTTCTTCCATCTCCCTTCTACTCTCCCCTCTCATGCCATTCTCTCTCAATTCCTTTCCCAAGCCCCAGGATCCCAGGCACTTCCAGGACTGCCATGACAAATTAGTGAGCTGGTCAAAAACCCAGGCTTCCTGCTTCTCAGCCTATTTCAAAGGGCAGATGCTCTACAGAACTGGCCAGTGGCCTATGGAGAAGGCTGGCAAGCCCACACAGCTTTCGCTGGCCCCTGTGTAGCTTCTTCTGTCTCCCAGGCACAAATGGCATGTATCTAAAATAGAAGCATACCTTTCTAAGGATCACTGGGCATCAGGAGGGAGGAAGATAATTTGTCTCCAGCCAAGAGAATAAACAACCCTTCCTTCCTTGGCCCCTTGAATCATTGTCTTCTTCCATTTGAGAGTCACAGCACCAGACTTAGCAAAGGGAGTCCTTTCCATCTTAAGTCCTGGGAAGCATGGATGGAAAGAGGGGCCCCTCAACCATCTAGTGCCTATATGACCATCTAAAACAGTCTCTTCCAGGCACATCTCTGCCTTGCTTGGTGAGAATGGATAAAGATGTTCAAGGAACCAGGCATGGGAACAGAGTGAGACTGGCACTGTTAGCTCCCCTAGGCTGCAGGAGGTCCCTGGCAACCAGGAAGTCCATCTGCTGTACCCTCCCTCCCACAACAGTAGGCTCACAGGAAGGGAAGGGGACAATAACAAACCAACTGCCCTTGCTCCAAAGTGTTTCAGGAAGTGAACAGTAGGGCCCACCTGCCTGAGAGCAAGCCACAGCAAAGTCACTCGTCAGTCGGGACCTCTTGGACAAAGAGCATTATGAGGTCCCTTAGCCAAGAGCCCTGGGAGTTGGGTTCAGCCACATGCAACCCATGGCACATGGGCAAGGGGAGGAGGCTGAGGGTGCCAGCTGACTCCCACCTTCCTGTTTGTTAGAAGGTGAGCCAGTCTTGGAGAACGACTGGATGCTTTCAACACACACACACACACACACACACACACACACACACACACACACACACACACACAAACACAGAGGGGGGGGGGAATCGGTTCCATTATTCCCTAACATACTGAAACTGATATCTTGCTATGCTATGTCAGGAAGAAAAGAAGCATCCATAACAGAAAAGCTAAATTGTCCTGGGTCTCGAGTAAGCCAAAGAGACAGTCTACCTCTAAGCCTGATTTATTCTACTCCAGGTCTAGGGTGGTGGTGGTGGAGAGAGGTGGGGGTAGGGGAATCCGTACTCAGAAGTATCTGACCAAAGCAGAACATTCAATGCATGAAACTGAAAATCAGCCCAAATCCACCAGCTCTTTCAATTTACCATGGAGAAAGAACAATTGAGTCCCTAGAAGGTGTACTTTTGCATGTAAGGGGTAGACTATTGGTTACTACTCAGTATTGCTTCTGTCCTTGTAAGCTGCTTGCTATGGGTTTAAAACACACTAACAACCCACCAGTCTCCATTGGCCTGAGAGGAGCCTGCAATACTGCTTTGGGAAGAATGTATCACATCCTATCTGCTGACTAGATCATGGGACAGACTACCCATAGACTTAGCAGAGTCCTCCATGGTTGGTTAAGTGTTAAGACCCATCATGATATTAAAGACAACACAAAAGACTAGAATTTCCAGCACCATAGTGGACTGGCAGCTTACTGAGAACAATTAATACAAATGGGTATAATAGGGAAAATGCCTTTTAAATGACTAATGAACTGGAATTTTTATGAGAAATGTTAGCAAACAAAACAAAGTAAAAACCGTGGTCTAGAAAGGCAGCCAAACACTGCAGCCAGGTTGAGGGCATTTGCAGGTTACAGTGACCTTGAGCTTCATCTGTTGTGGCCTCCTGGGAACAGGGGATGAGAATTTCCCCTAACTGTGAAGATTAAGTATGAGATAGAAACATATACTGGTACATTTTGTGAAATCAAGGAATACTGAAGACAAACACCAAACATTTAAGTGTAGCTAAAAAGGGAAAAAAATTAATTTCCTCACAGGAAAGCCAAAGACACCACACTTGAAAGGTGACAACAAAATAGAGGAGAATAACCACAGAGATAAAGCCAATTTAGACTTCTCTCCAACAACAACAATGAAAATCTTTCTCACAAGCAAGGCTTTCAATCAAACAAAAATACAGGGGTTGTTTTTAATTTCTTACTAAAGAAAATGATAATAAGTTCAAGCTCTAACAGAAAATATCAAACAAAATAAAGTGAGTAGAATTGCACGAATATTAGTCCACATAAGATTTAAGACTAAAAGAATCATGAAAGAAAAAGTTCCATTTTGTTACACAAAATTCAATTCACCTAAAATACAAAATTATTTTAAATTTACACAAGCTTCTAATAACACGGGCTCAAAACAATAAAAACAAAAATGGAAAGACTATAAAAGGAAAAACAAACCCATAATTATGCAGGAGACTTTAATATACTTCTCTTAGTAACTGAACAAACAGACCAAAACCAGTGAAGATAGAAAGAATATAAACAACATAACCAAGAAGCTTAATCTAATGTAGTTACCTAGAACTTTCATATAGCAATAATATAGACTCATATAACATGATGAAAATTGACACACATAACTCTATCATTGGCCCTAATGGGCTTTAAAGTTGAACTTTAGTCCAGGTGTACAGGGCACACCTTAATACCAGCACTCAGGAAACAGTGACAGGTAGATAGATCTCTTTGAGTTCAAGACTGTCCTGTTCTACATAGTGAATTCTAAGCCAGCCAAGGCTATATAGTGATACCTTATCACAAAAAAATAATTAATTAAAGTTAAAAGTCAGATTTCATGCATATATTTGTGAGTTAAGAAAAAATTAAGTTTGAAGTCAACAGCAGGGAGGTAACAAGCAAAACAAGTACCTAGAGTTTAAAAATGAAAAGCTATAGCTATGAATAACTACAAGTTAAGGAATAACCATAGTGGAAATTATACTTAGAACCAAATAATATAAAACCAATACATGTCAAAAATTTGTGACAAAGTGGAAATGTAGAACTGATACTGTTCATAATGAAAAAAAACTTGAAAATTTTTTTAAAAAAATCAATTTAACAAGAGATAACAATATCTCAAAGCTAAAAGGAGAAAATAAAAATCAATATAAAGATGCATATCCTGGAAAATAAATGATAAGATCATGAAGTCAACAACTGATTTTTTAAAAGCTGTGACAACATCCTGAGAAGACCACGGAACCAAACAGAACATCAGTAGTACAAACGAAAAGGGGACCCAACTACAGACACAACAGAAGTTCAAACACACACATCTGTTACAAACAACCTGATGGCAATTTTTGTAAAAATCAAATAAAACAGAAGATTTCTAGAAAAGGATGGTTTACCAAAATTGAGTCAAGAAAAAATTTAAAACCCTAGTATCTACTAACTACTGAAGAAATTGAATCAGGATTCCAGATTTTCGGAGAAAGAAGAATACATACATACAGCCATACATAAACCCTTCTCAGGAACAGGAAAGGAGGGATTTCTCTAAAACCTCCTGTCTAGGCTTAGCTCAAACTCAGTATAAAACTGATGAGGAGAGGGTGAGAAATGGAAATCACAGCAAAGACACAAAACTTCTAAGCAACACTTAAGCAAAACAAATCTAGAAATACATACAAACATGAACCCATTACAATAAGTCAAGTTTATTCTAGGCAAGCACAATTAATTTAACACCAGAAAATCAGTTCGCCGTACATTAACAAAGGCAGAAAAAACACATACACCTCAATAAACATAGGAAAAGCAATTTTCGAAATTCCATTTTTTTTTTTTTTTGTTAAGCTTTAAAAAGCCAGGCAAGATAGTTGAGCAAGAAAAGACACTTGCAGCCAAACCTGAAGATCTGAGTTCAATCCCTAGCACCTATGGTGGATAAAGAAAGCCAACTCCTGTAAGCTATCTCTTAGCATGCGCGCGCGCGCGTGCACGCACACACACACACACAAAATGTAATAAAATATTTTAAAACCTTCACAGACTACAGAGGAAGGGCAAATCCTCATTTTGATGAAAAATGTCAAATCCACAGAAAATGCCAAGCCTCGAGGAAATATTGAATACAAAAGAAAAAGCCTGAAACTTCTAGAAGATAGTGTTTCTCCTCAGGATATCTTTAAAATATGAAATGTCTAATGATAAAGAAAAGATGGATACATCTTTATTACATTAAATCAAGACCTTCCATTTCTTTAAAGATACTTAAAAAGACTGTGAAAGATGTCATGAGTTAGAAAATATTTGCATACAGATGAGTAACAGTTTTGAGCATATAGAAAGAACTCATACATAAATAGGAAAAATGTAAACAGCACAGATTTTAAATAAACAGGCAAAAGATGTGGAAGGTTCTATACACACACACACACACACACACACACACACACACACACACACACATCTGAAAGGCCAGCAAGTCATACAAAGTCCTGAACCAATCAAATATACACAACTTAAAACCAAAGAAACTATTGTTATACTCCCATAAGACTGACAAAAAAATTCTGGCAATATCCTACAAAATATAAAGCACTGGCAAGAATACAAAGCAACAGAGACAACCCTACACTGCAGCAGGATATAGACGTCGGTTCAGCACAATGGAAATTAATTTTTTATTGAAGTGAAATTCACATAAGCTAGTGGAAATTAATTTGAAACTACTGTATAGCATTGAAAATGTTCACAGTCTGTGACCAGTAATTCTACTACTGTGTTTATTCCCTAAATGAACATACATGCTCAGCAGGAGGCTTGAGCAAAAATGCTTACAGCTGTACTATTTGTAACAGTTAAAAAAAAAAAAGTCCTGGGAATCAGTTTATTCACAATAGAATAGTTATAAACAATGATGTGTCCATTTGATACCATATAGCAGTTCAGCAAAATGAAAACATTTTTGCTACACTCAACAATGTGAATGAACCAAGGAGTGAAGCATCCAACTACTGGCTGGTACCCACAGTACCACAGTCCTGCTTTGGCAGGTGCAACCTCCTTAGGGAGGAGGGAGGACTCAGAGAAGTATCAGGGGAGCACTGAGGATTTATCAGATAAGGAGCAATTTATCGATGATATGGAGATAACCCAGTTGTTTGTCAATCGGTGCAGCCTGACTCATGTTCCCGGGCCACATTTATTGAACACCAGAACAACAAAATGCCAATGATTCCATTTTTATGTGACCCACATAAAACATGTACAACAAACATGTACAACTAAGCAAGATATTGTTTAGGGACACAAATACAAGAGTAATAAAGAAAAATTTGGGGAAAAGACATAGAGATATCTGAGAAATGGTTAGCAGTGGGAAGTGGAGATGAGATGGGATGGGATGGAGGAGTGAACTTTTATTGCTCTTTCTCTCAAATGGACAGGGGAGTACTGAGTGTTGACACTACTGAGCATTGGCAATACTATTTTTCTTTAGATGTAATTTACAAATGTATCACTTAAGTATCTTATGGTTTGTTGTCTCAGTTTTTTTACAATTAATTTAAGAGAAGGCTATAAAGAAACATTGAATAGATGGGAAAGATGATCATCTCACTTGCTGGGAAAGATGATTCCCCATGTGGTAACGGGTAAGTCTCTGGCTCCTCATCATTCCAGAAACACTCTTGCAAGGGTGCCACTGAGCAGAATGTAACCCAGAGCATGTTAGGCTCTAGCTCCCCATTTTCTGAAATCATAATTATGCTTTCTTAAGAAGTCCCCTAGAATCTTTTCAACTTTAGAAGTCTTTTCAAATAAAGGCAGGGAGCAGTGACTGCCATTTCTGCTGCCTGACTTTCCATGGTAGTACTTCAATTGGGTTCTTGAGCACATGCTTTAGTCATGAGAGGTCCTGTACCCTCATCAAGATGTGCTGAGTCAGGGAAGTTTCTAACACCGTGTTAAGTCTATGCTGAGGGCCACAGAGTTGGGGAAGTTTTGGAGGAGGCACGCATACTCACCATAGTCAACATTCACTCTTTGAGCTCTTAGTGATCAACTCCTAACAGCCTTGTCCATGGCAATTTGTCTTTTTTCTGAAGCCAGAATGTGGACTTTGTGTAACAAAGCCACAGCTAGGAGGGATCACTTGTCTGGGCCTTCTCCAAGGTCCGGTATCGCTGTCCCAAGATGCCAAAAGAGACACAGAAGGCCTGACATGGAAAATGCAAACTGCAAAAGCAAACAGCTGGCAGCTCCTGCATCACCTCTGACCTCTGAGCTGAAGCCACATCCAGAAGGAAGTGAGATTATACAATCTTTTATGCATTTCCAAATGTGGGGCTTGGCTAGGAGTCTGAGATGTAGTTATCAAGGATCTACTACATTGAATATTAAGGAAGTTTTCAAAGTCCTCCTCTGTCAAAGGCATTTGTTTTTATTGGGATTCATTAGCTTCACCATTTCATGTTGGGCCTGGAAATCCAGCCAATGTCTGAAGAGACTGAAATTCACTCCAGGTATGTCACATTATTTTTAATATGTGTAGGTGTGCATGTGTGTGTATATATGTGTTCAAGTTCATGTGTATGTGTATATGTGTGCAAGTTCATGTGTATGTGTGCATGTATATGTATGCAGAATGCATCTAGAGGCCAGAGGTCAAGCTCAGGTGCCATTGCCATTCTTAGGTACCTGGCCTGGAACTCACTGTGTAGCCTAGGCTGGCTGGCCAGTGATCACAAGGGATCCCTTGTCTCTGCCTCCCCAGCACTGAGATTATAAGTCCTTTACCACCATGCCTGCCTGGCTTTGTTTTTTAACCACATCTGGGGATTGAACTCAGATCCTCATGCTTGCAAGGCAAACACTTTACCAACTGAGCTGTCTCCAGAGCCCCTCATTCATGAATTTATATTATATGCTGCTTTCATTTATTGTTTCCATTATGCTTTCACTGGCTTTTCTTTGGATCCAGTTATGCAACCATGGATTTCTTTTCCAGGTTGACCCTGAACTCCCATTATAAGAGTCGTAGATGCTCAGAGAGATCTCAAGGTCCCTATACTTCTCCCTGCTTCACTCTTTAAATTTGATGGACTTAACTGTCTAAGAGTAAAGCTCAGCATTACCTCTCTGTCCACAAGAGTCTCAATGTCACCTGGCTTTCGGCAACACTTACTGAGGAGAGGAGGCCCCTCACTCATGTGTTAAGTTCTACTACATTTTGCAGAGCCCATACTTACCATCCTGTACCCCAAGCAAGTGACCTCTACACTGACCCAAAAAGACTGCCCTCTGGCTAGGGGGCTTCGGTCACTTCACATCACCAGCTCCTCTGCTCTGCCTTCCCACTCCCCTTGAGATTTCACAGAACTGCTTCTCTCCAACTCATTACAAGAATACCCCTTCCCTTAAAGACACTGAAACTTGAAATAACTCTGAACATTTCTGATGATAGTCAAACAACCTGAAATGGACATTTTTCTTTCAGATAAGTGATCTAAACAATAAATGTATGCATTCAGACCTCAAGCAACACTGTTCCCTTGACTTCAGGTATGTCTTCACATTTTCTACAGAGAGACCAAATTTAAAAAAAAAAAAAAAAAAAAAAAAAAAAGCCTTCAAAGAGCATGGGCCTTCCTTTTCTTCTATTTGTGTTTTTCCTGTTGCCTTTGTTTTGAAGAAAAATTGTAACTGAGCAAATGGGCAGAGGGTTGGGCCAAACTCTGTGTTGCTCGCGTAAGTCAGACATCCTTCCAGTTCTGAGCATACTGTCTGAACTGAGTAATCGCACCACTAACCCTGGGGTGTGGTCATAACATCTTGAACTGATCTTCCAATGGATCAGCACACTGGCAGTGGTCAACCTGCATTCCCTAAAAAGGCATAAGAAACTATGCACCAGAAACCACCTCCCCTATCCTGATTCTAGCATCAGTCCTCTTTCAACTGTAGCATAATGTCACTGGGCTAGAAGTCTGCAGTGTGTCTCTGGCCACAAGAAGATGCATGAAAGTTCCAATATCATTTTCTCAGGATTCTCTGTACTATCAAATGTTAAAACAAAACTTCTCTAATAAAGTATGGTACAGCCCCGTTAAATGCCAGCCAAAGATCACCAAGTTCCCAGCAGGGATTTATAGTTGTACTACGATCAGCAAGCCCTTGGCTATCCAGAAACTTCAGGAGGCACTGGGAGGGAGGGTAATTTCTTAAATAGCTGCACTTTTCTCTCTAAACACCATGCTAAACAAACAAACAAAAATCCAATTGCAGCTGGTTTGGACTCCTAATCCATGTGCCTTCTTAAACAGGGCACAAGAACATCCATTAAATGGATTTTTATATACACAGGTCAAAAGATGCAACAAAATATTTAACATTTCATTGAATTGCTTGCATACTTTCACTACTCTTAGAAGTCCATGTTTTGAATTATAGCCTTTAAACATATTTTTTAGTGTCTCTTGTTTCTAGCATTATTATTAGTTCTTACTGATATTTGATTAAAGACAACTTTCCTAACCCTTTCACAAAACCTTATTGGTTTCTTCAAATT
Organism: Peromyscus leucopus; assembly: GCF_004664715.2. Classification (NCBI taxonomy): domain Eukaryota; kingdom Metazoa; phylum Chordata; class Mammalia; order Rodentia; family Cricetidae; genus Peromyscus; species Peromyscus leucopus. The sequence continues at coordinate 121,509,779 of NC_051064.1, read as the reverse complement.
TGCTAAGTGCATTTAGCAAGGCTCTTAGAATTTTAAATAAATGCTGAGTCCTTGAAAGAGGGTCTGAAGTTCCCACTAATAAAAGGCAGGATGAATGCACACTTGCAGACTTGTGACATCTCTCTGCTTTACCATTCTTGACTGCACAGTCCAGATTGTGCAACAGCAGCCTAGTGCCCTCCAGCTGCAGAGCACATGTTACTTTTTAAACTATCTCATCTTCTTTTCACAGTTATGATGCTTCCACTGGCTTTACAGTTTTGAAGAACAAAACTACTTGCTTAGGTAGCTAGGTTTCCTGCCCTACCTGCCCTGGTACAGTTATGGAGTGGTAAAATGTGCTCTGACTCCTCCTGGAGTAATAGACTGAAAAACCAACCTGTCAGGGCCTCCTTGATGGGCAGGGGAAAAAAACCTGAAAGACACCAGGGAACTTGCTGAGCAGGAAGAGAGACAAGTTGAAAGCTATCTAGTTGTCACACAGCTTTCTTAACGTTATCTTCCATCAAGTTGGATCCTGAAATCTGCCAGGACTTCAGACTAAATGTATCTCCTCTTGTCCGCACCTTTCACACACTAAATGCCTCCCTAGCTCACTTGGCAGGAGTTCAAGAGCAGCATACACTTCCCCACTTTGAGGAGGGTGGCCAGGGCTGTAACACAATGTGGGGAGATATCCTAACAATGGTGCCAGTTGAGCACGTCTTGATCCACAGAGCACATACTAGTTAGCCCTTAAAGCAACAGCCCCCTCCCACCAACTGCTGTACCAGGGTATTGAGGACCAGGAAATAACTGTAACCTTAAGAGACCAGACTTAGCCACCAATTTAACAAATCTGTCCACCAGCCCCAGGTGGAGTGGATAAGGAGTACGACTAGAGGGTCTGTATGAAGAGCACTGTGGGGTGGGTACTTTACAGAGTTGGGTGGAAGGGAAAAGCTCAGGCAGCATACACCCCCCTTCCTGCCTGCAGAACTCCCCACAGGACAGCTATCCTCCTACCTTGCAAAACCCCAAACATTGCAATGCAACGGTGGAAAGAGCGTCCAGCTCCTGCAGGTCTCCACTTCAAGCAGCAGGTTTCAAACAACTCCACCAGCATGGGTCTCTTTCCACCCCACAGGACAGCCCAGCCCAGAGCAAAACTGACACAGGCAACAGGAGCTGGCTCTTCCTCTGGAGGCAAGAGGAAACAGCTGGCACGTGAGTGGCCACCCTAGACTCAGTGTCCCTTTCATCCTTTGGAGTTAGGAATCTGGGGACCCTTCAGATGTGGCTATATCCTTCCCACCTGGGCAGAAACCGGTGGGAAGGCCTCAGATAAACACCAACCCAATGCTGAGACCTGCTCTTTGCCTGTGGTCTTTACCCTCAAGTTGTTCAAATGATTCTTCCTGGTCCCCACGTGCTTCTTGTCCTCATCACACACATAATTACATAAAAACATTATAAACAACAGAAACACCCGACTTCTTTAGTGCAGGAGGGCTGACGCTAGTATTGGGCACAGGGTCTGAACATCAGTTGGGATTACATAACCACATAAACATGGGTTGAAGAACACTTGTATAGAGGTTAGTTCAACAAATGCTGCTTTTCTGTATCCCCCACCCCCACCCCCAGCAACAGAAGGCAACCCTGGGTTAAGAAATCCAAGCATCCCTGATACCTCGGGGTCACCTGGCCACTGCCTTGCAAAACCAAGGGCTGCCAGAAATTTCAAGATGCAAAGCAAAAAGAGGACCACAGTACCACTCTCCCAGGCCAGCAGGCTCTTGTGCAACCATTGTCCCCAAAGTTCAAGGGCGGGCCAAGCCACAGAAATGGTCCTGACGCTGCCAAGCACTATAAACCAAACGATCCAGCTTCAAGACAGTTCATACAGATCTCCAAGTTCCTCTACACCACCACTTCTGTCCCAGCCACCAGTCTAGTTGTCCATCACCTCCTCAGGGGCTATTTGTTACCAGCAGTGTTTCCATTTTAAAGTATGCTGAAATGTGGGGCACGTCTAGGAAGGGGCGTCTGCTTTATAAAAGGCAAGGCAAGACACCTCCCTCCCCGACCTCACACCCCCACCCCCACCTCCTGCCTCAGTAGGTGTTTGGGTTTGGTGTGGTGTGGTGTGCTTTGGGGAGAGGACTGGCAAGGTATGATATTTTTCCCCCTGTGGTAAGACTGGAAAGCAGGAAAGGAAATTTTTTCCTTCGGTCCTGGTACCCAATATCAGACCAATATCACCCTTCAACCAAGCACCGACAGACATCTCTCTGGGGCCTGACCCATCCTGGAGCAGCTGCCTGGCCCAGGAGTACGGTCTGCAGCGCAATGCTGCCCAGTGAGCGATCGCGGGGGCGCGCGGCGTGCACAGGGTTACAGCCCAGCCGAGGTGCTGTGCGAGTGATTGACGCACGGGGGTCACTTAAGGTTTGCGCTCCCCCAGCCAGGCCAAGCACGCAGCCCACCGCGCGCGCACGGTGGCCAAGCTGCCAGCCTCGCCGCCACCGCAGCCCGCCCGACACCTGGTGTGAGAGAGGCAGTGACAAAATGGAATCGCAGCGCGGTGGCACTTCCCGGTGGCAGCCACGGGGCGAAAACACAATCAAGGAAAAATAAGGCGCAAGGAATCCATCCGCGGAATAAAAACCCAGAGTCCCCTACCTTTGGCCTTGGGGTAGCAAGCTGGTCCTGTGTGTTCTCTGACCCACGGATCCAGCACCCTTCTTCATCAATTATTCCGGTCAGTCGGGATATTGTGCATTTTTTTTTCATAAACACCTGTTTCAAGTAAGGGGTAGAGACCTTATTGAAGGAATTGTCCTTAAGAAATAACCTGTGCATATGTCTGTCCGTCCAGGCGTGCATGCGTGTTTGTATACATACATATGCACACGAAATACTCGTGTACACTGGAGCACCAAACTAGGCAGGGGGATAATGGGAGAGTCGGCTGGTGGTGAGCATGCTCGCACCGGGAACAGATCCACCCTCTGTTATTCCTCTGAATAAATATAAATCACGATCAGAAACCCAAACAGAAGCATCCCTCTTGAATTCCTGCTGGAAACACGGAATAAATTCAGCCCGCAGACACAGAATCTAATCAGCAGCTGCTTTCTGAATCCAGAGCCAACCCATGCCCTGCTTGTCTTTTCCACTAGGAGTCCAGACCTTTTTTTTTTTTTTTTTTTTTTTTTTAAAGGGGTTTTAACCTTTTAAAGATACAGTACACCAATTATCACTTGAATAGCAAAGCTGGGAGTACTGGAAGAAGCCAGTGCCCGGCCTATAGCCACACGGGGCAGAATTGCAGCAGTGACAATGTTCATTGATTGACACCCTTTCATAAATCTACACACGTGGATAATACATTTACATGGTGGGAGAAACATGCAAATACAGGACGATGAGCTTCCCAATGACGAGTAGCATTGCACATGAACATTTCTAAACATTCGTGCTCAAGGGGTCAGACCCTCAGCAGACTTGTCAACACACAGGTCACCCCTCTGGGGTCCCTTATTGCTGATAAAGGGCCGGAAATCTTGTCATGTGACTGAAGGCAGTGATACCCCCCTGTGCTCCCCCCAGGGCCTAACCACAGGGCATACTGCCCTGTCTTGCCCTGTGGTCTCAAGGAACTGGAAGGTGTTCCCACCCCCAAGGATGGTTCTAGCCCCACTTTTGAGCCACCTTGAGACTCAGGCACAGGTCCTGTTCTAGTTTCCATCTGCTTCAACCAGAGATCGAAACCACCACCTAGCCTTTAGTGTCTGACCATTCTCATTTGGCTCCTCAAAAAAAGTTTAGCAAGGCTTCATTGCTGTTCTGTTTTGAACTTTTTTGGAGTTTCGAACAAAGTTGATCATGAAGGTTGAACAACAGGGCGGAGGGATAAACCACCTCTAACCTGAAACGTCCTTGGTAACTACTTCAGCCATGCAGGTGGCGTCTATTTGAGTTTTGTTCTACCTTTTAAAGAGGTACCACTGAGAAAATACAAAAAGGAAATTGACTCCTGTTGGAAAGAAAGACAAATGTCTTTCACCCAAGAGCCCCAGAGCTTCATCCTGGCACTGCTGGTTCTCCCCTTGTTCCTTGCCATCAGCAGGGTCCCCTCCATCACAGTGTCCCTAGGGCCACTCCAGGACAGAGCCCTCCCGCTCTAGCCCCAGCTCTCATTCCCTCTCCTGGTCCTGCCCAACAGACCTCTGAAACCAATGCCTGGTTCTCTCTTACCTGGCCCTGTCTGCCTCACCCTCCCAGCCGAAACCACTCCCCCACCTCTCTTCTCTTTACAGAAAATTACCATATTTCGTGTGTCACCGCCCTAGCTAGCTGAGTCTGTCACTGATTGGTTGGGCACTGGCAGCCGGAAATATCACCAGCCACACAGCATGGAGCTGACTCTCCTGTGGCCACCCCGGACCTGAGCTTAGGACAAGGCACAGACCTACCACAGGGAGCCTGTCACTCTTCTCACAGCCTCTCTTCTACTCAAGCCTGGGGGAGGGAACTTCTGGGAGGAGGCAGGTGTGTCTGCCACTGTGGTATTGGAGGAAGAGAAGACACATGTTGAGAAGAAAGATGTCTCTATCTCTGTTGAAAGACCTAGAGAAGTGTTCCTTGACAAAAGCATCCTTTCTTCACATTAAAAAGCAAAACCAGGAAGTCTGGAGAAAACAAGATTTTTATTTTCTGCCTCTCATCTCCCTGTAACACCACAGTACCGAGGAAAAGTCATAATATGGCTAAGTTGTCAGGAATCCAGAAGGTCTGGGCCCACTCCCTCTCTCTTTTAAGGGCACAGCTCTCAACTGCCCCCCCCCGGGAGGGGGTACTATTAACTTAGCCTTAGTGTTTCCCTCTATGTGATAACAAAATAGAGACATGACATCACTGGCACACCCCTTATTAAGAAAAGTTTCTGGACATAACTTAAGATTCTCTGCTAAGCAAGGGGAAAATAGGCCATGAAAATGAACTCACACAAGAAGAGGGTGTTATGTAAGAAAATGTGAAGTGGAGTGAAGCCAGGTAAAATATAAGATTGAGAATAGAATTGATAGCATGGTTATAACATTTAATTATTAAACATTTTGAAAGATGAGAGTCAAATGATTAAATATGCAGTATTCCCCTAAACTGCAGCATCACCTACCAATTTCATTTACCCAGAGAGAGAGAGAGAGAGAGAGAGAGAGAGAGAGAGAGAGAGAGAGATTCCAATTCACATAGTTTTGATAGAGTATTTGATTATAATCTGTTCTCTTTTCTTATTGGTTATTATTACTATTCTCTTACAGTGTCTATTCTACCTTCCTACCTACTAACCACCATCTATTTGTTTTTAAAATACAGGTGTCTGGAATTAAATTTCTATATTTAAAAAAGCGAGAAAGTCTCCACAGAAATGCATAAGCCAAATCAAAACAATAATAGTAGTAGTAATAGTAATAAACAAGACTGAAAGGACCATTTGTCAAGTAGACAATCCCAGAATGCCTCTTCTTCCAAATACCATGTTAAAATGATAATAACTGGGGTTTTTTTTTGTGTTATTGTTGGATGGATGTTTGTTTAGAGATGGTATCTAGCTCTGTAGCCCAGGCTAGCCTGGAGCTTCAGTTCCTCCCTCCTCAGCATTCTGAGTGCTGATTACAGTGTGCATAACTGCACCCCACACAGTTGAAACACCCAATGAGAAAGAAAACAGTAGAAGGGCCATTGCCAGAAAAATAGAGAAGGGATAAGAAGAAACATGTTTGCCAGTTAGAAATACATAACACTTCAGTGTTACAGTAACCAAAAGAGCCTCACACTGCAGAGCCTGCAAAACAGCCTGGTGGAATTGAAAGAAGTCGAGAAACAATCTGACTATAGTGTGTCATGTGAAGGTAAGAAATGAAGGCTGAATTTTAAATCTGTGGAACAAAGAAATCATTATTCAGTAACATAATAATAGTATTTGACTATGGCTAGTTGACAATAATTACTTCCTCTAACCCATGCCTTATTTAAAGTCTGTTGTTTTCAGAAAAAGAGACCTCAGAGAATAGATAGTATATTTGTCATTAAGCCATTCAATGCCATAAAGTTATTTTCTAATAGTGTAAAGAGAAAGATGAGGTCATCCAGTCTATGCAAAATACCACTGGGATAGGCTAAACAATGCCCCCACAGATATGTACTACCTAATGCCTGGAAAATGAATGCTACCTTACATGCAAACGATGTGAATAAATTAATGACCTGGATATAGGGAGGTTATTCTAAACAAACTGGGTTGGGGGAGCTCTGCATGGAATCACAGGATCTTTTGTAAGAGACAGGAAGAGGGCTGAAGAGAGTCATGGGATTAAGAAGGTCAAGATCAGAGGGATGCAGCCAGAAGCCAGGACAAGTCAGAGCCATCAGAAGTAGGAAGAAGCAAGGAATGGATTTCCCCCTGAAGCTTCTAGAGGGATTTTGTCCCTGCCCATGTCAACACCTTGATCACCACCAAGAAATGGACTGAAGACTTCGGACCTCCAAACTATGAGCAGATGAATGTGTCATTCAAAGGCATCAAATTGATGGTACTTCTTTCTCGGTCACAGGAGACTAAGAAAATCACCACAGAGAGAAATGCCAAGATACCCAAGGATTCCAATAAGTGTTCCCACCAGGAGCTTTACTCTGTACCTGGCACTGCTCCAGGATTTACATATCCGTCATTTAACTTGAACACAAGGGGGCAGTATGAGAGGCTGTTGCTAAGGCTTGTAACAGCATACCTAGGTGAGCTCTGTGACCATGAGCTATGGCTTTCTCATCTGTCAAGTAGAGGTGTTGTGGCTTGAATGGGAAATGTGCCCTCCAGACTCATGTTTTGAACACTCATCCCCAGTTTGAAGTGCCACGGAGGAAAGGGTATTAGAGAAGCCTTTAGGAGGTATTAGAGAGCCTTTAGGAGGCAGGGCCTAGCTGGCTGAAGTAGGTCATTAGATAGGGAACCTCTGAAGGCCTGGTCCCTAGTTCTGCCCACATTCTGCTTCCTGGTCTGCCATGATAGGAGGGGTCTCTGCCACAGGTAGCCCTGCTACCACAAATCCCACCATGCCTTCTCTGCTGTGAAAGACTGTGTTCCTCCAAACCATAAGCAAGAAGAAATCTTTCATCTATTAAGTTGTATCTGTCAGGAATTTTGGTCATGAATATAAATATAAAACTAAGTCATATGAGACATAATGGTACGCCTACCTATTGAGGCTGTGAGGAATAAAATGAAACAGCTACATAACATGTGTGATTATAGGGTTCACAAGTGATAAGCAACAACTAGAAAGCCCTTACATATACAGCACTGTGGTCTGCCTTCTAGAACTTTCTATTATCAATTCTCCTTCTTCTCTTTTGATATGAACAAAATAGGAGTCACTCCTAATACCCCAAATATCCTTCAACTATTTGAGACGGCTGATAAGTCCTCAGGAATCTGAGCTGGTCCATGCTAAAATGCCTCTTTTGGAACTCACCTGGAATTCTCCCTACACTCATCAGCTCCCTGGAATAGTCTCCTACATTTTAGATGTGACCACAGATGACCGCCATGCTTATACTAAACAGAGATACACAAACTACAGCCCTTGGAGCAGCCTAATTTGTACAGTCCACCCACTAAGAATGGATTTGACATTCTTGAAGGGTTGTGAAAACACAAACACAGGAAAGAATTTGTAACAAATACCCTATGTGGCCTGTAAAATCTAAAATGTTTGCTATTTTGTCCTTTTCTGAAAGAACTTGCTATCTCCTGTTTTAGAGGATTCTGTACTTCTCTCAGTACAATATACTGTTGCTCAAGTCTTTCTGATAGAAAGATTACACTGATGTGCATGTTGACTTTAGTTCAAGCATGTTAAAGTTCCATCAGTAGCCATCCTCCCCTTCCTATCTTACTAATACAGCTACTCAACTAGAACTACATTTCCCAACATCCCTGTAGGTGTGGCCCAAAGACAGGTTTTAGCTTTGAGTTGCAAGCTTGTATAAACTGTGTGATTTCGGGGTCTGCTCTTGAAGGGAAAGATCACCCTCTCTCCTCCCATTCTCTTTCCTATTGGCTGGAGTGCAGGCCTGGAAGCCACGTGGATCAGGCTGACCAAACAAGACAGAGGGTCCTGGGTCTGTGGTGCTGGCATTTTACCCTGTCCTGGTTAGTCTCAATCTCCAAGAAGGAAAGTAATTTTTAGTTTATTAAAGTTCTTTCAGGTCTTTGTGACATCAACTGCATCTGGGGACTCAAGCAATACAATTATATCACTCTTCTACCTACCTATTGATCAATAGATCTGTTTGTTTATTTGTAATTGCTGCTACTGCCACACATTTTTCTGATCTCTACTCACATATTTACTTTCCAGGTCCTCACAACATGACCTTACATTATTTAGCCTTCTTACATTTTATACTATAAGAATAAGCCCATCATTTTGCCCTGGCATCTGGGACCTAATTCTGTTGTCCAAAGTGGCTTCTATCCTTTCATAGCATTCTTCAAAGGGCAGTTCAGTTGCAGAACTCAGACTAGACACAGATCTCAGCAGAAGGGTTGATCAATATTAAATACAATGCAGTGGAGAGGACTGCTGTGCTAGTAGGTGGAAGTAGGAAGTAACAGATCAAACCAAGAGCCAAATGAAGGAGGAAGAGAGAACTTGATATGACCCAGTTTCCACACTGGGAATCACCCCATTGCTAGCTCATTTATTAAATATTTTGTTCATTCAATTGCTTTAAGTTGCATATTTTTAGGCTTTTTTGGAGGGGACATGTACATATGAGTGCATGCAGGTGTGCATTTGTACAAGTGTGTGTGTGTGTGTGTGTGTGTGTGTGTGTGTGTGTGTGTGTGTGTGTGTAGGTGTGTGCAGGTGTGTGCACATGTGTGTGGAGGCCAAAGGACAACCTTGGGTGTCATTCATCAGGCACTGTCCACCTGTTTTATGGTCTCAAACTCACTGAGTAGGCTAAGTCCAGCAAGCCCAAAGGATTCACCTGTCTCCTTCCCTCCAGCTTGCTGCAATTAAAAGGCTCATTGGAACCCATCCTCCAGTGTGGACTGAAAAACCACATCCAGGCCTTCAGTGCCAAATTAGGACTGCTGAGGCATCCAGCCTTACGGCCTGAGCCTCCCACAGTTCTCAGTCCCACCAGCAGGGAGGCTGACTTTGCCTCCAGCCCTTATGTACCGGTCTAGGGTACATATTCATCCATAGGTTCTGTTCCTCCAGAGAACCTTGGCTAATACAGATTGCACATTGAAAACCCTGTGGAGTGTTAGGGGGAAGCAGATACTTTCAAGTTTCTACAGGAGGATCCTGGGATCTCCTTCAAGTTCCATGAACAATTCTGATGATCCCAGTGAAGAGCCAGCACAGGCTTCAGCTTTAGAAATCCAAAGCCCCTTATAAAACATCACTAAGTCCAATATCAACCAGACAGATGTGACTCACATCATGGATTCACCATACCACAAGCATAGCCTGGATAAGCACAGCTGGACACAGAACAAGAAAAGGAACTAAAGGCACAAAGTCTGGGTCTTTCTAGTACACCAAATCAGAGGTAGAAATTTTGCTCAGCAAGTAACTTATAGGGTCTAACCTTGCTTTTTCTTTCAAATAAGATTATCCTTTGCCATGCTAATCCTGAGTTCAATATAAGGAAGCTTCCCCCATCTAGTAGACCCCACTTTGGGCATCTCACACACAGCAGTCATGCTCCCCAGTCACTCTCTGGGACAGATGTAAAGGCAAATGCTAGGTTATGGCTACAGAGGACTCTACACCATCGCAAGAGCAAAGTGTGAAATTTCAGCCATACTGAAACAACATGAACAAAGCTGTAACAAGAAAAGGTCATGAATAAACACTGCAAATTTCATGTAACTTCTCATGGGTGATCAAAACCTAGCATGCCTTTAGGGGCCAAGCAAATGACAGGAATGCATGAAGCATCTCCATATAAGCAAAACCTGTATATACAGAAAGTTCTGTCAGCTAAGAATGATGGAATTGGTTGATGGAAGACTAGCCTGCATAGCTGTTTCCAATGATCAGCCAATAAAACAAAGAGGGTGGCGGTCATCTCTCAATTGGGAAGATAAAGTAAGCTTTTAAAAATTTACTTATATAGGCCGGGCGGTGGTGGCGCACGCCTTTAATCCCAGCACTCGGGAGGCAGAGCCAGGCAAATCTCTGTGAGTTCGAGGCCAGCCTGGACTACCAAGTGAGTCCCAGGAAAGGCACAAAGCTACACAGAGAAACCCTGTCTCGAAAGAAAAAAAAATTTGCTTATATAAATACATTGTTTTGTTGTTTTTCAAGACAGGGTTTCTCTGTGCGACAGTCCTGGCTGTCCTGGATCTCACTTTGTAGACCCAGATGGCCTCAAATTCACAGAGATCTGTCTGCCTCTGCCTCCCAAGTGCTGGGATTAAAAGCATATGCCACCACCGCCCGGCTCATACTTGATTCTTAAAGCAATTTTTAAGAGAGAAATGGAGAAATCAGATGTCTCCAGATGGATTAGGGTTGATGACTTGATCACAGTAATTCTCAAGCTGCAGTCCTAAGAACACAGAGGCACAGGAGTGCCAGGGAACCTGCAAAGACATTCTTCAGCAGATCCCATGGACACTTTGAAGCTCTCCACAGCCTCCCAAAAGACACAGTGGCCTTTGCCTCTTTCTCCAGGGCCTATTTCATCAAAAGTTTACCCCCTCTCTTTCAGCTTTCATATCAAAATTATTTTAAACTCACACAAGATCTTTCAGCTTTCATATCAAAATCATTTTAAACTCACACAAGATTTAGACAGAGAATCCTATATGCCCTTTCCCCAGATTTCCTTGTTGTTAGCATCTTATGTAATCACAGCAACAATAATCAAAATCAAGAAAATAATGCTGGCACACCACCACTGACTGAATGAGAGATTTTTCTCTAATGTTTCCATATGTGGAAATATTTTACACATATGTGTACAAAACAAAAATGCATTACAGCTAATGTCCTTTTCTATCCCAGGCTTCAGTGGGGGATGTGATGTTGCTCTGAGATGTTGCCTCTCCTCCATGTCCTCTGATCTGCCTTGCCACTCAGTCTTCCCTTTACTCTCAGAATTCTGACCCTTGGGAACAGCCTTGCCTGGGTATTGTGGACTGTCCTCCCTCAGTTGGACTTTTCTGGTATTTTCTCATGATTAAATTGTGCTTAGGAGTCTGGGGCAGGAATAGTATAAAAGTGCTGTGTCCTATGAGAAATAAAATAGGATGGCTCCTTTTCAAAATAAAAGTATTTTGAGTCAGCTTAGATCAAATTGCAGAGAAAGAGAAAACAAGACACCTGCTAGCAGTCTAACCACTCTCCAAACCCTGTTCATCTAACTATCCCACCAGAATAGTTAAACTGGAAGTGTAGAATAGATTCCTAACAGCCAAGCTTGCCCTCTGACCTGCAGACATGTCAAGGGCGTGCCCCTGATGAGCTTTAAAACAAACATGGAGAGATAAACCTCTTGTAGCTTTTGTTGAAAGACAAAGTAAATGACATAGGGAAAGACACACTAGGGATGAAGGATGACATGTAAGACTGTACCCTCCTAATTCCTCAGCCCATGGGGAGAGGGAAGGAGGGACTTGGGTTGATGTTCTCAGTGCTCAGTCAGTATACCTGCCATTCTAGGCCAATGCCCAGCTTTGCAAGGCGGTAGAAAAAACGGCCCCACTTCTGCTACTCTGAGCTGCCGGTGCTCTTAGTATGAAGTGATGACCCATGTTTCCCACACTTAGTGTATCAATATGCCATCACCATATCAGTTTGTCTTATTACTGGTCAGGTCAACCTTAGTAGCATCTGCCAGGTGACTCATTTTCTCTGTGTGATTGATAATTATCAGGGAATCTCAAATATCTTGAGATTATTCACCCAGTAATTTTGGCATCTGTGAGGTGAGCTGTCTGTAGTAAATACAGCCACAGCAGCATCCTGAAGGTGATTTCCTCTCTCCCTCATTCCTGAATCATCCTTTCCTCCCATAAAGGAACAAGTCCATTCAACACTAATTTAATCACAACAGATTCATGAACACATACTTTGTTCTTTGAGTTACAACCTAACACATACTTATTTAGTTCTAATTCAAATTGTTCCCATCTGGGCCATGGACAGTTCCTTCAAATTAGTTCCTGTACTCAACATGTCCCCATTGGTGGCAGTTAGCACTGCCTTACTTACTTTCTGGTACAATGAGATAATCAGGACCTTCCTGTGTCTTCTGTACCCAGTTTGGAGTGATAACTTGAATGTTATAGTTAGAATTGTAGCTAAGTATTTGGTTTTGAGGTGTTATTATAAAGGCATCTAAGTTTCAAAATCCAAATGTTAGCCTGATGGTGGTGGCACACACCTTTAATCCCAGCACTTGGAAGGCAGAGACAGGTGGATCTCTGTGAGTTCAAGGCCAGCCTGGTCTACAGAGCTAGTTCCAGGACAGCCTGGGCTACCCAGAAAAACACTTTCTCAAAAAACAAAAACAAATCAAAAACCAAATGTTTATTTTTAATATAAAGAAATATGACTGTGAAGAAATATGACTGGAAAGATGGCTCAGTAGTTAAGAGCACCAGCTGCTCTTCCAGAGGACCTAGGTTTGATTCCCTGCACCCACATGGCAGCTCACAACCATCTGTAACTCCAGTTCCAGGGAATTCAACACCATCTTCTGGCCTCCAAGGGCACTGCATACACATGATGCACTGATACACATATAGGCAAAACACCCATATACATAAAATGAAAGATTTTTAAAGAAATATAATCTGTCACCCTACTAAACTCACTTATGGGTCCATGATGTCTATTCTCTGAAGTTAAGGTCTGTCTTATGGCTCAGAACACAGCATTTTTGGGTGCATGCTGCATGTGTACTTCAGAAGGTTGTGTTGTTGGATGAAATGTTCTATAAACAACTAGATCAAGTTGGCTTAAGTGACTCAGATCACCTATAATTTTAGTGATTTTACTCCTATTTGTTCAGTCATCTACTTGGAAAGGAGCACTGACATTTTTAATTATGATTCTGAAATTATATATTTCACTTTTTATTCTGCACTTTTGCATTCTGTATTTTGAAAGTTCGTTGTTATGTCTCTTTGGAGAAAAGAATTATTTATAGTAATTTAATGTGTATCTTTATCCCTTATAATAACTCTTGTTTTAAAGGTCTGTTTTGTCTGGTATTAATAAAAATACTTCAATTTGCATAGCAATCATTTTTTATATACAATAGTTTTTAACTACCTGTTTTTATATTTAAAGTGGGTTTATAAAGACAGGATAGTTTTGAATATTTCTTTTTTTTTGTTAAATCCAATCTGACAATCTCAAACTTTCAACTGAGGTATTTAGGCCATTCACATTTAATATGATTATGTCATGAATGAATTAAAATATATTATCTTATTAGTTGTCCTTTTTTATTCTTTGTTTTCTCCCTTGCCCCTTCCTTCTTTTTCTGAGTTCTTTTATTACTGTCCTTTGGAAATAAGGGAAGGAAATACTCTGTGTTCTTCTTCTACTCTTGTTGTAGGCAAGTACTGTATCACTGAGTCTTTAAGCTGTGTTCCTCTTAGTGAACCTGTTTCTCTTCTGGGTTAATTATGAATTCAAAATGAACCCCTGCCCCTTCTCTGGGAGTAAAGACTTTCCTCCTATTCCTTTACCTCACATGTAATTCACCAATAGCCTAAGAGCACTGCTGTTCCCCTTCCACACATATCACATACACCAAGATTGTGTTTCCGGGGGAAACACAGGAACAGTGTTCAGATGGAACTTCTTGTCATTCTCACAGAAGCTTGTTTCCCTGCCCCAGACATTCACTACAGGAGAGACTTTCTGTAGTCTCTCCAACTGCTTCTGTGAATTTGTAGCCAGGCTCCTATAAAATATCTGTAAGAAGGTGTGGGTCTCCCTTTATTCATAATCAGTATGCCATCACTCAGATCCCACCTACTCAACTACTCTAGTTGAATTCTTGCAGGCACCTGGCTGACTTCAATCCCAAGGTGATAGTGTCCCTGTCCCATTTCTTCTGCAGATGTCTATCTCCTCCTGAACATCCTGCTAGTTGCCCACAACCTCAGTATATCAGTGAGCTCAAGAAAATCTGAGGATGTGCTATTCATCAAGCTGTGTGTGTGTGTGTGTGTGTGTGTGTGTGTGTGTGTGTGTGTGTGTGTGTTTTGAGTTTGAAGGCAATGCTCCTTTCAGCTCTACATAATTTGGGTACAAACCAGAACCTACATAGGTATTTCTGCATCTTTCTCAGTAGCAAACAGGAGAAGATATAGCAGTTGGTCAGTGCAATTATCTTCCTCTTGAAAAGTTCCTTAAAGGACTTTAGGAATAACAGATGCTTCAGAATTGTTCTTGAGAAATGGAAGGTATGAAGAAAAATCCATAGCAGTTAAGTTAAACATAAATAGTGACTTTCTAGTAAAAGCCAGAATCTGTGTAAGCTCTGACTCAGCTATAATCCAGGACATCATGATTCAGCTGTAATCCAGGACAGTCATGACTCAGCTGTAATCCAGGACAGTAGCCTCACTGAAAGCACTTACCAGTCTACAACTGCCTGGCAGAGAATGTGACACTACAAGTAAGCACTGTAGGTAGCAAACAATAAAACAACTTTAGAGGAGTTCTAGTCATTGAAATCAATTTCTGATTTTTTTCATTCATGTCAGTACTTTGTGGTAAATATGATGAATGAGTCAAGATTAGGCCAATATCAGGCTGAGTATAGTTATTTATTTTATTATTTATAATAAAAGATATCTTTCCAAAGATAAGCATTGACATTAACCATTAACTATTCTATGTATCATAATTAATAAGAATGGTGATAAAATAGTTAGTGGTCACTTAGACCACTGTAGTTTAGCTAACTAAAAACTTTCCACTTTATCCTCCCCATAACTCAGTGAGAAAAATGGACTCTAGGAAGTTTAAAGTGTCTTAGTTAGACATCATGACCAAAATCAAGTTGGGGAGGAAAAAGTTTATTTGGCTTATACTTCTACATTTTAGTCCATTATTGAAGGAAATCAGTACAGAAACTCAAACAGGGCAGAAATCTGAAGGCAGGAGCTGATGCAGAAGCCATAGAGGGGTGCTGCTTACTGGCTTGCTCCTCATGGCTTGTTCAGCCTTTATCATAGAATCCAGGACTCCAGCCCAGGAATGGAATTACCCACAATGGGCTGGACCTTCCCCCATCAATCACTAATTAAGAAAATACCTCAGAGCCAGATCTTATGGAGACATTTTCTCAATTGAGGTTTCCTCCTTTCAGATGACTCATTTATGTCAAGTTTACATAAAACTAGCCAGTACAAGAAGTTTTTCCAAGGCACAGAGTTAGTCTATGCCAGAGCCAGAATCCAATCCCAAGTCAGATTCCAAAGGCCTGACTTAGAAGTTCTGAGCCACACATTCCAAAATGCTGTCAAGATTTCCTGTGGCCCACTGAGTACTTTCCTATCATTTACAATGCTGGAAAAGTTCACCCTTGATTAAGAACACAAAAGCACCATAAATGCCTTATTGGCTGAGAAGAATTGTCCAACCAGAAAAACACTGGATTTCAGATGGCAACAAGTGACTGCTTGTTGAGTAATCTTGACGACTAACATTTATGAGATAGATTTCAAAAGAAGAATTACTATCCTCTATTTTTCTGAATATGTCCTTCCTCCTCCTCTTCCAAATGTATATGTATATATGTATGTATACATATGTGTGTGTTTGTGCATAAAAATATTCTCTTCTTCCCTACAAAACTGCATTATGTTGTCATTTAGTAATTTTAGTAATTTATCTAGTCTTTCTGAAATCTTTCTCTCTCTCATTTTTTTCAACCACAACTAACTCTTTATTCTTAAGAGTTCTCTATAACCTAGCTACCCAAAATACGACATTGACATTCTAAGGTTGTGTTGTACACCTGTGGTATAGCAACCACATAGAAATGAGTTTTAAGATAATAATGCCAATATTCACTGCTAAATCTTCAGATAGGAGAGGCTCAAGCATATTTTGCCCCCCTAAACAAACCTGGGTAAAGATAGAAGATTTTTATGGGAAAGATGATAACAAGCACTGATGACCAGCATCAGAACAAAGAAGAACACTGCAAAGAGAAGCCAATTATCTAGGTAGATTCTGAGTGAAGACAAATGCAAACCCCAGTCTATAACTTTGAAACATAGAACCATAACAGGTAACCCCACCTTAATGACTGAATTAGAACACAAAGCAATAACTAGCACTGCTTGGCCCTCTGCAAGCCAAGACACATAGAAAAGAAATCTACTTAGGTGATAATGGGGGAAAGTAGAGGCAGTTGATCCAGGGGCTTCTGTCACCCCAGGTGTTAATGCACCTGAGCTATGTGCATTAACAAATACTTATTTTATTTAGTCATATACCACCCATCTTCCCTGAGAGATAGAGACAGAGTAATTCATTCCCACACACCTGTACTTGACTGAACATACAAGGGAGTTCTGTTACCAGGTGGAGAGATCTGCCTAACCTGTATTAGCAAGAACCAGTTAAACAACACGTCAAAGTGCAGAGATTGTTTGTTCCACCAAAAATGGGACATCTATATCATCCTCCCTGCAAAGCTTAGGGAACAAGTCTGGGAAGGAAGACAGAACAAGAAAGACTATGGAGCTAGAGAGAGGGAGGATGGGGTGAAGCTGACTTCTGGACATGACAGAAGAGCTGCATGTATGAACTCACAGCAGCATTGGTTGCCTGCATAAGACATGTACAAGATCAAGATGGTCAACATCAAGCATGGACTGGGGAGGGGCTCATGAGTGCCCATTCCCAGATGAGGAGCTATTGACACTTGATGGATGCTGGAATAGGAAAAAAATCTGTTTTCTTCAGGAGTTGTGACCCCTGGTATATAGACTATGCTCCAGTGGGTGGTATCACACCCGTGTATATATGTGCAGTACAAATTGGACTCGGTGGGTTATAAAAAAGAGAAGATATGAAGTGGGGGAGGATGGTAGGGGAGGGGAGGATCTGGGAGGAGTTAGGGGGAGAGGGAATGAATATCATCAAATTACACTGTATATATGCATGATGTGATATTAACATGGAATTAATATAAATATATTTTTAAATAAATAAAAATTACAGGACCTAAGATTTTGATCTGTTCAAAGTAAGAGCCAATAGCTCCATGAAGCTACTCAGCAGTTAAAATGACACAGATATAAAGACATGCTAGATTTCAAACACATGCTGTGAAAAAATGAGTGTAAATATTCCCCTAGTAATTTTGCATCAACTACATATTGAAGTTAGGAGACAGGAGGCTTATATTACACCTCTATCAGATGATGCTGGTCCAAGACATTTGAACTTTGATGAAGCCAAGCCTGGTGGAATCATTGCCAGGGACCTTTGAGCTATGTGCATTAACAAATACTTATTTTATTTAGTCAAAGTCTGTTTGGCTTTCTAACAGGTTTAGCTGCATCCTAATAGATATAAACATAGAACCACATTGTCCTTCCAAGATACTTCTTTTTATTGATCAACTGACTAAGAGCCTTTATTCATGCAAACATTTTAATAGTAATATGCCCAGATCTGCACAAAGTAATCCACACATGAGCAAATCAACCATTGTTGCTCTGTGAATGCCACTGAACATGTCCAGGGTGTGGCATATGCTTTCTTTCCAGGCTCCCCTGCCAACACTCTTACCTCAGCCTCTGCATGTGCCTCACCTTCTGTCTGGTACATTCCGTCCTCTCTTTTCACTTGCCTGACTCCCTCATTATTCAGGTCACAAGTTAACTGTCACCTCTTCAGAGCTCAATTCCCTGACCCATGATTCTTGCCTTTCATCCCACTTTGCCTTCTCTGTGGTATGGAACTAACTACGTGGTAATTTCTTTACTAGGCTGTTTAAAACCCTTCCCCTAACTACACTATACACCAAATTCACACAGGAGTCATGCATATGAGTTTCTCCATTTTAACCCCAGAACCTGGTGCAGTATCAAACATTTAGTAGGTGTTCAACAAACATCTGCCATCAGTGATTGCAAAGAGTGCAGAAGAAGGAGGAGAGTGAAAAGAAGGTGAAGTGATGTGGTGCAGGACCCAGATAATTCAGTGTAAACAAGCCCCTGGTGACCATTGATGGACTCTATGGCAAACCAGAAAGGAAATAAGGATGAGGGCAGGTCGGACTCCCAGGGGCTCCTCAAACTTCCCTAGATATAAATAAAAATGATTAGAGATGCAAACGGTGAAAGCTGCTGCTCAAAAGCATCCCTGAACTCTTCATAGTAAAAATTTTATTGATGTTTTTGTGCGCTGTTAGTGTCAACTTGGTTCTCAGGCTTATTTTACAGCCTGAGTAAAAATGTGGGAGGGCTGAGGTCCGCTCTAGAGGCTCTCATCTCATTCTGCCCAAGGGCAATTTCACTCATGCCAATATCTTAGTATAAGTACTACAATATTTTACTGGACACTGGGACAATTTGGAGGAAAGAGGGTCTACTAATATATAATAATAACAAGAGATATAAGCCAGGCTGTCTTAGGCAAGCCAATGTATCTGTTACCCTAGTATTAGATTCTTCTACTACTTATGTGCTTTATGATAAAGTGCATAAAAATGAGACATGAGCTCAATTCATGAGCTAGAACATTATCCTTGAAGCCCTCTGGGGGCTCTCTCTGGTTTCATTTCATTTTTAAAGGATGCCAGTACTGCATCTGTGGTCTCCAGGAATGTGAGCTTAGAGAATTTTAGAGACAAAAGATGATGGTGCTGTCCATGGTGAAGGTACTGAGGAGCCTGGGAGGGGATAAAGCCACCACCTCTCTGAGAATCAGCAGTTACCCCATTCTCCCTCCTCTCTTTCACCTCTGGCTGGGAGGGCCAGGAAGTCAACCTCTGGAGGAAATCAGGTACAGAGCCCTACTATCCTGTCACTTCCCTTTTCTAGTGGATGATTTTCACACAAGGTTGTGGGAAGACAGATCCTCACAGAAGCAAAGATAGACTGGAAAGGCAAGCACAAGATCAAAGAAATGGAAACCTTTGAGCACTGTAGAAGAACTTGTTTAGAGTTGAAAGGATCTCAGAAGTAAAATGAAGGCCAGCCCTGTTTTAGAGCTGAGAAAGGCATAGGACTTGTCTGAAGTCATTCGACTAAATACATGTCTACAGCCTTCAAATCATAATTTTGCCTCATTATTCACTTATCATTATTGACACACTTTCAGAGATCCTTGTATGTATACATTCATTTATATGTTTGCTTACTTCTTTTTAAAAATACGTTTCACCTATGAAAAACAGATTCACACACCTTGCTGACAAGAACACAAAGTGCCACAGGCCCTGTGGAATGCTTTTTTCTTTTTTAAAATACAAAATATAGATTGGAATGAATGCTGCCTTCACCCTCTGACTCTGTGATGGGTAAAATGACATGTGTACGAGGCTGCTCATGTAGGCTCAGCTGATGATACACTGAAGGAAGCAAATGAATGACAAACAGCCCCAAGTGCCAACCCCCATGGACAGGTTGAATAAATGCTGATACATGCAGAGTCCAGTACCCACACAGATACAGAAAGAGTGGAGAAAAGCTTGTGTGTCCTGACATGAGGGATGTGAGTGAAAAGGGCGGGATGCAGAGTGTGCATCATGCACTAGCTTTGATTTTAAAAAGGAAGGTGAACACATACATATATCTACTTGTATTTTCAAAAAAGAATGAAAATGAGACAAAATCCAACAAAAAGGAGCTATCTACAGAAGAAAGAACATGATAGGGAGGGACTTAGCATGGCAACTAGATCTGTCTAAATATACCAAATTTTGTTGTTTTATCATTGAAAGCATGTAAATGCATTATGAAGTTAAAACTGAAATTTAATAGTAAAGAAAGTAATCTATCTATACCAAAGCGATGTGAAATCTTGAGGTGTTTACCACCACCTCCCTACTGGATCCTCCCCAGTCTGGATTCAAGGCTCTCCAACCTGCCCCAGACAGACATGCAACCTTAATTCCAGACACCCCTCCCGAATCCACTCACACATGAGCTATTAATATCATCTGGTACCAATTTGTTTCTCCAGTTAGGCTATGAATCTTTAAGATGGATATTCCTCTGATATGTTTTGGAAACCTATTCTGCTTAACCTCTCGGGTTACCAGAACAACATCAGGTAATAATTTTTTTTTCTTGGTTTTTCAAGACAGGGTTTCTCTGTGTAGCTTTGTGCCTTTCCTGGAACTCACTTTGTAGCCCAGGCTGGCCTCGAACTCACAGAGATCCGCCTGGCTCTGCCTCCCGAGTGCTGGGATTAAAGGCATGCACCACCACCACCCGGCAATAATTCTGAACTAAAGGTTATGGAATAGAAATTTAATATTTATCCTGAAGAATTTAAGGAAGCTAAAGTTCTTGGCTAATATAAATATCTGACTTTAAAATGCTCTTGTAAGGTGTTGGGGATTGAATCCAAGGTCTTTTGCATGCTTGCAAAGTGTTGCAGATTGAACCCAAGGTTTTTTGCATGCTAACCAAGCACTCTACCACTGATCTACATTCTCAGAATTAAAAGTGTAACTTTCTGGTTATTAAAAAAAAAAGACAAAGCAAAGCAATCCAATGCCCATGAATAGAAGGTGAATGGATGGGAAGAATAAATGACCTCTAAATACAATGGGCTATCATTAGCCTGACAGAGGAATGACATTCTGATATATAACACAGGCACTCTGTTAAGTGAAACAAGTCAGTCATAATAGAACACATACCATATTATCCCATCTCCAGCAGGGGCATAGAGTAGTCAAATCATAGAAACAGAAAGTTGAATGGTGGTTGAGGGATGGAAGAACATAAAGAGTTATTAGTAAATAGCTACCAAGTTTCAATTTTGCAAAGTAAAAATGGTTCTGGAGATGGATGCTGATAGACTGGTTATAATAAGCTTAAATTGTTAACTTGACACAACCTAGAATCACCTAGGGAAAGAGACTTAATGAGGGATTGTCTACATTGGGTTGGCCTGTGGACATATCTTAATGTATGGATTGTCTTAACTAAGCTAATTGATGTGGGAAGACCTAGCCCACTATGAATGGCACCGTTCTCCAGGCAGGGCCTCATGGATTGTATAAGAGTAGAGAAATGCAGCTGAGCACAAGCAAACGAGCAAGTGGGGTATGTTTGCATTCATTCTCCCTCTGCTCTTGACTGTGAGGATGATATGACCAGCTGTCTCCAGCTCCTGCTGCTTGAGAAGAAGCTGTGACTTCTCTGCAGTGATGGACTGTTGCCTGAAACTGTGGGCTTAAATAAACCCCCTTCCTCTATATTATGTTTGGTCAGGATGTTTTATCACAGCAACAGAAGCAAAACTCAAACACTACTCAATATGAATGTGTTCAATATTATTGAGTTATACACTTAGAAATGGTTGAAAGAATCAAGAATCAATTTGTATCGTGTATATTTTACCACTAAAAAAAATAAACAAGGAAAGCCAGCTATTTGAGAACACCTTCTATGGCTGACTCCTTTTATTGGTGCAGCAGATTTAACCAAGGCTGACCCCACCTAAGGGTCATTAATATCACCTGGAGGAGAAACTTGGCTGTTTGCCTAACACATGATACCCCACTCTCCCTTACCCAAGAATATCTGCAGCATAAGCCTTCTGCCCTGGGACTTCCTTGCACCCTGGGATTTGGAGAACCAAGAGTTAGACACAAATTAACTGAAAAGGTCTTCCTATGATTCTGCTGTGTGGTGTTGATCCATAGTGTTTGCAAGTATGTTTCCGAGTACAATTCTCTGTCCTGTCAGGTCTTTCCCTCCATTTCAAGGAGTGGGGAAGATATTCACTGTGAGCTACAAAAAATTGGAAATCAATCTTCCCCAAGACCCAGCTATACCACTCTTGGGCATATACCCAAGGAATGCTCAATCATACCACAAGGGCGCTTGCTCAGCTATGTTCATATCAGTGTTGTTTGTAATAGCCAGAACCTGGAAACAACCTAGATGCCCTTCAACTGAAGAATGGATAAATAAAATGTGGTACATATACACAATGGAGTACTACTCAGCAGAGAAAAAATGACATCATGAGGTTTGCAGGCAAATGGATGGATCTAGAAAAAAATCATCCTGAGTGAGGTAACTCAGACTCAGAAAGACAAACATGGTATGTACTCACTCATAGGAGGATACTAGATGTAAAATTAAGATGACTAGACTGCTACTCACAACTCCAGGGAGGATACCTAGAAAACAGGACCCTAAGAAATACACAGGAATCGCCCAATGACAGAGAAATGGATGAGATCTACATGAACAACCTGGACGTGAGTCGGGGTAATGAAGGACAAGGTTCGAGGGAAAGAGAGCTTAGGGGAGCAGGAGATCCCAGCTGGATCAAGAACAGAGAGAGAGAACAAGGAATAAGAGACCATGATAAATAAAGACCACATGAGAATAGGAAGAAGCAAAGTGCTAGAGAGGTCCCCAGAAATCCACAAAGATATCCCCACAATAGACTACTGGTAATGGTTGAGAGAAAGCCCAAAGTGACCTACTCTGGTGATAGGATGGCCAAACACCCTAATTGTCATGCTAGAAACCTCATCCAATGACTGAGGGAACCAGATGCAAAGATCCATGGCCAGGCCCCACGTGGAACTCCAGGAGTGCAACTGACGAGAAAGAGGAGGGTTTGTATGAGCGAGAATCCTTGAGACCAAGATTGGATAAAGCACAGGGACAAATAGCCAAACTAATGGAAATACATGAACTATGAACCAATAGCTGAGGAGCACCCAACTGGATCAGGCCCTCTGGATAAGCAAGACAGTTGATTAGCTTGAACTGTTTGGGAGGCACCCAGGCAGTGGGACCAGGACCTGTCCTTAGAGCATGAGCTGGCTGTTTGGAACCTGGGGCTTATGCAGGGACACTTCGCTCAGCCTGCGGGGAGGGGATTGGACCTGCCTGGACTGAATCTACCAGGTTGAGCTGAATCCCCCAGGGGAGTCTTTGCCCTGGAGGAGATGGAAATGGGGGGGGGAGGGGGGGCAGGAGTGGGGAGGACAGGGGAATCCGTGGCTGATATGTAAAATTAAATTAAATTATAAAATAAAATTTTTTTAAAAAGGAAAAGAAATTCCTTAGGAAATTCCTCCCTTTGATTCAGTTTTGATTCTGTCCTTTGTACCCTAGTAATGTGTGCTAGAAATAATAGAGGAATTTGTAAGAGGAGGGGAGAATGTGGGATGTTCTACACTTTCAGGCCAAATGTTGTAAACCTAAGTTTACCCTAAAAATAAACTGATTAAGTGCTCTGGGATGGGTTATTTATTTCCTGGGATATTACAGATATGCTTGCTCACTCATGCTCATTGCTTCTCTATTCACTAATAGCCAAGACATGGAAATAGCCTAGATGTCCATCATTTGACAAATGGATAATGAACATGTGGTATATTTTTATGATGGATTATTAGTCAGCTGTAAAGAACAAAATTTACAGGTAAATGGATGGAGCTGGAAAGAATCATTTTGAGAGAGGTAGCACAAACCCAGAAAGACAAACATTGCCTATTCTCTCTCATACGTGGATCTTAGCTTTCAGTCTTTAGATAGTTTGTTTCACTTGGAGCAACCATAAAAGGCAGGAAGCTAGTAAGGCAGGAAGCTAGGGTCATGGTGGGGTTTGGAATTTCAAGGGTAGGGGGATAGAATGCAGGTGGTATAAAAGGGAAAAGGAGAATAATGCAACAGGAAGGGCAGGGTAGAGGAGTGCATATGGGGATGGGTAACTAATGATAAAGATGTTTGAAAAAAGGTCATAAAGAAACCTAATACTGTAAAAGCTTCCTAAAATACATTCACATATTAAAGGAGTTTGGTCATATTACCCCCATAATGCTGGGGAACAGTGTTTCTCCTAGACAACATAGACTATTAAATACCAATCTCAGTACCAGGTATGGGACACCACTTTTCAAGCTATTGGTCACAACCCTAGACATTATAGGCTATTACCACTGTTCTTGATTGCCCTCCAGAACTTGATGGTAAGACCCTGTTGCTGAAGACACTACATACTTGACTCACACAACATGGAGAAAAAGAGGAATAGCTATTAGAATCCAGTCCCTCAGTTTCTGTTACTGCATTGGAAGTTTTTTTATTTTTCTCTTGTTACTTACTTAGAGGATATAGATAGACATATCAAAGTCCTGAACCATAAGGGTAAGCAAGTAAATGCTGAAAGAATGAGGGCATTATTGAAATGTTCCTCAAAGAATTATTTAGAATGTGGACAGATGCTCACAATTTCACCTATGATGGAATAGCTGCTATCAGATTAACCCTCCTGCAGAAAGCATATTTAGACATAGACAAACCCCTGCACACAACCACCCATACAAACTCACACAAGCCGGATGCTTGAAGACACTAGGAACAACCAAGACACCCAGCACTGGGGACTCTGAGCCCAGAAAGCAGAAATATCCACTGAATGGAAACCCTGGTCAGAGTCATACTCTTCACTCAGTGTACATGATGCTGGACACTGCAGTCATTAAGACCAAGTAGAAATCAATAGCCCAGAGACTCTGATAGTCTTCATGGGCTGGAGAGACAAACTTTGGGATCCCTGGAAATAGGGTCTTAGTCTCTTCTCTGTTGCTATGATAAATAACCCTCCCCCCTGGACTCCTCCCTCTGCACTGAAACTTAACATTCTCCAACACACATATCCTTTCATATGTATATGCATACACACATGTGTAAAGCATGTACACATGTAAATTCATTGAAGACAATGTGGAAAATAAATAAAAGAGTAAGAAGAAGAAATAGCCCATCGTTTATATTCCCAGCATTCAAAGATTTATGCAGTGGGGGAATAGTCCAGATGTCTTTCTAGATTCTTCTGTCATCATCTTCATATCACCCATCCCCAGTATCTTAAGCTGGCAACACCTGGAACCTCCACCTCTGTCTCTGCTCACACTATTCTAACACTTGCAACCATCTTTCCTCACTGCTCCAGGCTAGATCCAAACCTCTCACATCTTCCTGACCCTTCTTTTGTGACACCTGTCACAGAATTCTATGACTAAGTAGGAAGCAGCCACACCGTGAACAGTGGCATGCTCACAGTATGATGTTGGGACAATTATTTAGTCTCTCTTGGCATTGGCCACATGTGTAAGCAGATGAGATGGCCGGGTTCCAGCAGAACGCTGCTCTGAGAATTGAGATGATCCAGTTCAGAGTGACTCAACAAAGCACCAGATGCAAGAAAGTGCTTGGAACGTGTTGCTCATTGTATGTGTCACATATTTGTCTCTCTTTTTTTATTAGTCGTCTTGTGTTTCCATAACAAAATACTCAATGCCAGATAATTTACAAAGAAAACATCGTCTATTTAGCTCATAGCTCTGGAGGTTCAAAGACACTGTGTCAGTTTCTGCTTGGCTCTGATGAAGACATTAATGTCATGGTGGATGACATTACTGGTGAGATAAAAGGACCACAAGACAGGAATCTAGAAGCAAGCTGGATCCCAAGAGAAGAACTATATTAATCCCTTCTGAGGTTGTGTCTCCAGAGACCAAATAGCCTCTCACTAGGCCACACCTCTTTTTCCCCTTTGAGTTTTTGAGACAAGATCCCACTGTAGTCCAGGATGGCCTTTTACTCACTATACAGCCCAGGCTGGCCTTGAATTCCTCATATTTCAGCCTCTACCTTCTGAGTACTGAGATACAGACCTGCACTGGCATAACTAAGGTCTCACCTCCTCTCAAATGTCCTATCACTTCAGCGTTGCTATACTACCCTGGTCTATTGCTATACTATAGACCAAGGTTTCAACACGTGGCCTGTGGGGAACATTTAAAATGATATCCAACCCAGATATATATACTTGCAGTACTCCTGAATGTGCACATTCAACAGGAGGTATGTCTTATTTACTTTTATAACCTCCACCTCAGGCTCAGTTTAGACTGCATGCTTTATAAATGCTTGAATTAAGGAGTTAAGAACCTACCAGATCTTGACATTCTCTTGCTGTTCATATTTTCATAGTTTAAAAAAAGCAGAGGAAGATGAATAAAAGCAGGAGGAGGAGGAAGAGGAGGTTGGAGGAGGAGGAGAAAGAAGAGGAGGGGAGGGGGAGGAGGAGAAGGAGGAAGAGGGAGGAGGAGGAAGAAGAAGAGGAGGAGAAGGAGGAGGAAGAGGAGGAGGAGAAGGAGGAGGAGAAGAAGAGAAGGAGGAAGAAGAAGAAGAGGAGGAGGAAGAGGAGGAGGAGAAGAAGAAAAGAAGGAGGAGGAAGAAGAAGAAATAGGATGTCAGGAGGAAGAAGAAAGGGCTAGGAGGAGGAAGGTGAATAGCAATGAGTTGTCACTATTAACAATGCAATGTGACTCCTGTGAGCACAAAAGAGGCACCATCAACACAGCCCAGGCTGAGACAGCCCCTCTTGCTCTCGTGCTTGGGAATCCAGGATTGTGTTGGTCTGACTCAGGGTGCAAGGAACCATTTGTAGAACTGCGACTTTATCCAGAAATTTACCCCTCAGATGCAGTGTTCCCAGTGGACACATGTACAAGGACATGTGTGGCCTTAGTCCCAGGACATCTGGAGGACAAGGCTATGTGCCAAGTATTCCATGTTGGACATCAATCAGCTCATCCTCCAACTCCCTAGGACTGATAAGGCTCTGGGGGTGTGAACTATGTGGAGGATTCTTTTCAGGGAGAGCATCTTGGCAAACCTACATTCACTGACTCCAAGTATCCTGACTTCTACTTCTAGAGTCAATGATGGAGCCTTAAGAACTCATTAGTTGTTCTACGCACACATTAAGGTGCAGAGAGCCTTTGTTTTGCCAACCAAGGAGGGAGCATTTTAACTTGATTATGAAATAATCAAGAAATAAATGGCAACCTTTGAAGAAGAATCCATTTCTCCCTGTCTCTGACTAAAAAATCAAGGAGGCCATCAGAGGGTTTGCTTCAGTGCAGGCCAGGTGACTTCACCCTGGCCAGTTGACAGGCTGGCTCTGCCAGGGCAGCTCTTTCCACTAACAGGCCACTTGTCATCAGGGGCCCAAAGTCTCTGAGCAGGGGCTCATAGCTCACAGGAGTCATAAATACACACCAAGAGCATTTGGTTTTCAGACTTTTGCAAGGCTATTAAGCCAAGGTCTTGGGAGTCAGGCAGGCTCAGCTCCACCACTTGCCAGCTCTGTGGCCTCCGGCATGTTGCTTCATCTCTCTTAAGTCTGAGTTTCCTCGTTTGTGAAAGTGGATGATAACAGTATCTATCCCTCAGGGCTGTGGCAGGGATGAAAGAGATAATGCGTGCCAGGCTCAGGACATAAGTCACACTCAGTAAATGATACCTATTGTTACTATTATTTAGGATCTAATTTCTCAGCTTTCAGACTTTTTTTTCCTCCAGTGTTTCCACTGAGAGTGAAAAGAAAAACGGAGGCCAGGGAGACAGAATTGAACATTATAATAGCTAACCTTTGGGAGATTTAAAATGTTCCAGGCACCAGGTGGGTGGTACCGGCATGTTTTAGCTCTATTAATCTTCACAACAACAAATCAGTCAGGAGGTACCAGGAACCTTACCTTTCAAAGGGGTGTCTGATGCCAATAAAGTGAAATAAAATCTTGAGGAGGAAATGAGTAAAGGAAGAATGCTTGGTGAACTGGGGGAGAGTAGAGGTGGGGAGTTGAGGGAAAATCGCAATGAGAAGAATAGAAAGTATTATAAGTCTCTGTGGGTCATGAATTGTATCCTCTCATGTTCTTTGAGGGACAAAATTAAGATTGGGAATCCTCTTTAATGAGATGCTTCACCCTTGTTTGAAGACCACGTAGGCTCAGAGGGCACAATTAGGTAAGAGGAATGCACTTTCACCAGAATTGTAAGCTGGTATTCTACAATAAGCAAAGAGTCCCATTAGACCCAACCGCAGCCAATGACCTCAGTGCATTATGTACAGCACCCTGTAGGTCCAACGTCCTAAAAGGGGACGAGAGGCAACTAAGGCCTCCAGATGCTCAGCTATGCTTAACCACAGTAGTCCGCCCCCAAGTTTCTCCCAGGGCTCAGCTCCTTTGTGTTCTTTCATTTTTGTCCTCTCTGTAATAATGAATGTGTGACTCAGAGGTTTAATGAGTTACCAGGAGAAGTTAACCAGGAGGGAAGCCCATCAAGGAAACTCATAATTAAAGTTGCAAATGGACAGAGGAATACAATCACTGTGTGAGACGGAGGACACAGGGATGACTGAGAGTTAATCTGGTTAGAAGAGGGCCCCCAGGAATTCATGTGTTTTGGATGAAGATATGGAAACTGAAGAAAAATTCTGGAAGCCTTCTATAGTCAAAAGAGATGGGAGGCCCTCTGGACCTTCTTCTCCCTCTTAAATGAGGCAGACTGGTAGCCAGGAGTTCCTTCCCACAGAAGCTGTGAGCAATGGCAAAGGCAGGGTTCACCAGGGGAGTCATTACCACTCAGCTGCTAACACCACCAGGCTCTGCTACCAATTACTTCCTGGTTTACTCACAGGTCCTTCGGGAAATGCTCACAGACCAGAGAAGATGAACAGCAAAAGCATCCACTGGATTCTGCTCTTTATCCCAAACCCAGAATATTTTGCACCTGTTGAAGCCTGGTTAGGAGAGACTGTGGAAGCCTAGTGCACTCCCTTTAGGAAAAGAAGACAGGGCTGTAGTAGATGGCATGGTCCCAATGCCCACCTGAGACCCTCTGTCTATTTTGTGTACCCTCAGGATTAGTAATGCAATGGTACAGAGGACTGTAAACTCTTAAGAGAAACTTTGGCTGATCTAACACCCCTTATCCTGAGAACTTTCAGAAACAGCAACCACAGAAAGTACATTCTGCCTCTGAATCTATTCCAGGAGTTCCACCCTGATTAGGCACTCCAATAGAACAGCCCTAACAAATTAATCCAAATATCAGATGATCCAAACAGTGTGACTCACTGTCTTGTCCCCATATAATTTGGAGTAGGGAATGTCCCTCACAGCCTCATGTGTTAGAGCCTAGGCCCCTCAATGGTGGATGGTGGTGCTATTTTGGGAGGTTCTGGAAATGACAGGAGGTGGGACTTCACTGGAGGAAGTATGTCACTGGGAGAAAGTGCTTAGGGGTAACATCCCTGTGGCCCTTTCTGTCACTCTCTCTCTCCCCATCTCCTCGATTCCTGTTTGCAGTGAGGTGAAGGGGCCCTTCCTCGGAATGCTCCTGCCCCCATCATGTTCTGCCCTAGTGCATGGGGCCAAGCAACCGTGTGCCAAGACCTCTGAAAACATGAGCTCAAATAACCCTTTTCTTTTCAATTCTTCTCTCGGGTATTTTGGTCACAGTGATGCAGAAGCCTGATGAACACACCAAAGAGGTGTGCGACTGAAGAGTGCTGTGGGATGTTCTGTATGTCCTGTGGGAGCCCTTCTTGGGTTCTTTGTGGCGTTACCCAGCAGGTCCGCATAGAGGATGATTAGGACCATGGGCCTGAGTGCAGGTGTCTGAGATGGTCTGCACTTGGCTGTGCTGGGGGATGGTCTGTATGTCAAGTTGTTCTGATTGATCAATAAATAAAACCTGATCGGCTGTGGCTAGGCAGGAAGGATAGGCGGGACTAACAGAGAGGAGAAATAAAAGGACAGGAAGGCAGAAAGACTGGCTGCCAGATGCCACCATGACCAGCAGCATGTGAAGATGCCGGTAAGCCACCAGCCACGTGGCAAGGTATAGATTTATGGAAATGGACTAATTTAAGCTATAAGCACAGTTAGCAAGAAGCCTGCCACGGCCATACAGTTTGTATGCAATATAAGTCTCTGTGTTTACTTGGTTGGGTCTGAGCGGCTGCGGGACTGGCGGGTGACAAAGATTTGTCCTGACTGTGGGCAAGGCAGGAAAACTCTAGCAACAGAAGAGGGCTCAGGCCTCCCCCACTCTCCTCTGAGAATGCAAAAGCAACCACTCTGGCAACAGAGGGTGGAAAGAACAACTCAAACACTGACGGAAATAAAAGGAGGTCTGAGGGGCTAAGAGGTGGCTCCATGGTTCTAAGTGTTTGCTGCTCCTGCACAGGAGTGGAATTCAGTTTCTAGCACCCACAATGAAGGCCCATAGCCACCTGTAACTCCAGCTCCAGGGGATCTGATGCCCCCTTCTGGCCTCCAACGTCACCTGCACACAGGTGTACAACCCCCCCCCACACACATATACACTCACATAAATAAAAATTTAAAAAAATTAGAAAGGAGGTATGAGTTCATAGGTCTGTAATTTAAACATGGAATTTGAAATTCACTTTTAAATTTTGTTTGATTTTAAGTATTGTGATGGTTTGAATGAGAATGCCCCACATAGACTTATATATTTGAACGTTTGGTTTTCCAGTTGACAGACTATTTAAGGAAGACTAGGAGGTACAGCCTTGTTGGAGTAGTTCTATCATTGAAGGTAGGCTTTGAGTCGCAGACTCTCCCTTTCTCTCTGCTTTCTGCTTAAAAATCAGATGTAAGCTCTCAACTACTGCTCTAGCATCACGCCTGCCTGCCTACTGCCATGCTCCCCACGAAAGTCATGGACTCATCCTCTGAAGCTGTAAACAAGTCCTCAATTAAATGTTTTCTTTCATAAGTAGCCTTTGTCATGGTGTCTCTCCATAGCAATAGAAAAGAAACAGAATCGAGTATATATGGGTTTGGACCAGCAATGGAAACAAATTACTGAAGCTACAATATGAACCATAGAGAAAAAACTGGAAGGTGCTCCAACTTTGGTTTCTCATGCCTTTACATAAGTTCTTCCAACTCCTTCCTCTATGCTCAGGGCAGGTGGGGAGAAAATTGCTTGGGTCTAAAAGGTCTTTGGGAGGAGGAATCTAATTTTTTATTTTTTAATCAAAGTGTGTTGCATGAATCTTAAAAGGTCTTATTAATAAAATCAAACTCAGAGCTAAGTATTGGTGTGAAGCTGGAAGATCAGAGAGACAGAACAAGCCACAGCTATCTCACCTTGCCAGTTCCTCAGCTGGTCCTGTTTCCTCAGACTGGAAGCCTCTGAGTCCTCATCCAGAATGAATCTCAGCTGAACTATGTTGCTCCAAAGCCTGAAAGCTTAACCAGCCAAATGCTTCTAGTTCCTGGTACTCATGCCTTATATATCTTTCTGCCTTCTACCATCACTCCCTGGGATTAAAACCTTGCTTTCTGGGATTAAGGGTGTGTGTCACCATGCCTGGCCGTTTCCAATGTGGCTTTGAACTCACAGAGATCCAGAGGGATTTCTACCTCTGGAGTGCTAGGATTAAAGATGTAAGTGCCACCATTTTCTAGCCTTTGTATCTAGTGGCTGTTCTGTCTCTGACCCCAAATAAGTTTATTAGGGTGTACAATATTTTGGGGAACACAATACCACCACAAAGTGTATGACTATTTTATTAAAAAATCCATAAATATGCATTTGGAAGTAAAATGAATTATTTTACCATTGATGACTAATTTTCCTTCTCACTCAGTAACATTAGGTTTTACCATACTTCCCAAAAACCTGTCTCCCACCAGTCTATAAGCCCTATAAACAAAAGTTGAAAGAAGCATCTAAGGCCCACAAAAACAAAGTTTGGCCAGAGTAATCATCACATTAATAATTAAATGTTCATTTTATCAAATGAAGTAGACTAAAAAGCAAAATTAATACTATATTAATACTGATACAATCTCTAGGTAGTTTTTAATTTTCTAAGACACTGCTAAAGAAGGAGGTGTAAGTTTATCATCAATAATTGTCAATAAACACAAAACATATTTAGCATGGTTCAGTTCCATGCAGTAGAGTCAAACCACTAGGAGTCAGATCTTGGTTCCCACATAAATAGCTTAGGCATGTGAATAGACCTCTAAGAGCCAACCTCCTCCTTAGTGTTCCAGTTAATCCAAAGGCATCTGGAGGAGCTCTGTGAGCCAAGGACAAATGGGACAGAAGGAAGGAAAGTCCACTCTGCAATGATTCCCATTGTCTAGACTGGACACAGAGAGAAGACTTGAAGCACTTGAGGAGGAGGAGGAGTCCAGGGGGTTTTGATTGTGGCCCAAGTCTATTCATAGCTGAGATAGGATGAATACCTAAAAGGTTATGTACCATCCAAAACTCCTCCTCAATTTAGCCAGTTCTCAGTCTGAATCACTCACTGAGTCAGGCCAGGACACGGTGCCAATGCCTGTCCTTGAGCAACACAGATACCTGAGTCACAGCCTAATTTAAAAAGCCAAAACTGATCTACATCTGGCATCGATAGGGTAAGCCAGTTCCCCACCCGCAACCGACCACAGGTGATTCTCTTTTTCGACATCCCAGAACTAGATGTGGCTGGTTGTTGGGGGGCAGCACCGTGCAGCAGTAGTGGCACACTGAGCCTCCCGGCCACCACTTACCTGCCCTGAGACCTTGAAATGACTCAAGCTTTCTGAACACAGCATTTGTTAACTTAAAAGGGGGAGGGCAGCATAAAGGACTCCTGCTTTGAGTAGGGCTCAGAACATGCTGGTCCTGCAGCAGGACCAGACCCTGCCATTTGGCCATATAGCCTGAGGCAGGGGCAGAAGCTTTGCTAGATAAAGGTGTTCTGGGGGCCCCTGGAGATGCTCCACATGGAGAATTTCAAGACATACCCCCAGGACTCTGGAGCAAAGGCCGTGAGGTCTTCAGCAGAGAATGCTAAACCACTAAAAGAGCTGCTGGTGGCTTCTGGGCCACCTTGTGGACACTGACCATGTGAGACAGCGCATGACTAAATGGACATGGCTACAAATATTTTAATATATTCTTGTTAGTTCTTTGAGTATTTTATACATGCATACAATGTACTTTGATCATAATCACCCCCAACTCTTTCCCCCCAACTCCTCCCTGCTGTACATCCCCACCTCCTCCCTACTCATGACCTCTAATTTCCTATAACCCACCAAGACCAGTTTGTGTCACACATATATTCATGGATGCGGGGGCCATCTACTAGAGTGTGGTTTGATCTATTAGGTAGAGCTGCAAATGTTGAGCTAATCTACCCACAAAGTCATGATGGTGGGAGGGTCCACAACAATCCATCACAAAGCATAAGCTGTACATTCCAGGCTTCCCACAGCAGGGCTGAAGGGCACATGACTTGCAAGAGAAGGCAGCCAAGGTCCACCTCTACCACGCTGCTCTCTGCTGTTACAGCAACCCTTCCCACTCAGATCACAACTGTGACCTCACTGGGGAATTTCCCATGCTCAACTGATAGAGGAGGGGAATGCCTCAGAGTGGGTTTGAAGATGTATGTGTCAGCTGGTTGAGCTGGTGTGAGCTGAAAATAGACCCCCAATGCCATGCCTGATCATCACTGTATGTGGAAAGTAGCCCACGGCAAGAGTACAACTACAGACTCATGGGCAGTGGAGAAAGGCTTGTCTGGTGACTTTGGCACGAGCAAGTCTGCAAAGAGTTGTGTGGACATGTCTTTGGCTCAAAATCAGAGGACCTCTATATTGTGCAGATGTGCCTACCGGTGGGCACTGAGTGTGAAGGAAGTATCAACATTCACATGGGAAACAGATAGCTGTCATTGGCCATCCAATGCTGATGCAATGGGCTCGTAGATGGAGCAGTTAGGGTTACAGGAAGAGGCTCCCATGGATATGGGAGTGCAGGTTTCTACCTTCTTAGGCAACACAGCTCCTGTGCTGCAGCTGCAAGTTCTACCCAACAGCAACAAAGGCCACTCTGAGTCTTTGGTCTGGTGCTATCCTTAAGTGACACCAACCAGCTTGATGACAATATGACTGGTCTTTTTTACCCCGTAGAGGGCAGTATTTCATCCTAATTAGGGTTGATGAATATTCCAGACATGAATTTATCTTCCCTCCCATTTTTTAGGCCTCAGATGCCACTACTATCCAAGGCCTCCGACTGACTAGTATACTGTAAGTTTGCTCCCCACTCCACCCCCCCCACACACACACATACACACTGAATTCACTTCAGACAGAGAAATCCATATTAGAGCAAAAAGGTACCCGTGGGTGGTCCTCAACTAAGTGAGCAACAGTCCTACCACTTACAATACCACGCTGCTGCTGCTGCTGCTGCTGCTGCTGCTGCTGCTGCTGCTGCTGGCTTAACAAAGCATGGGAACGGTCTCTTAAAATCATGGCTAAGTACAAGCCTGAACATAAACTCCAGCACAGATGAAGCACATCCTTCGGGAGGCAATACAGACTTTAACTCAAGAGCCATTTAAGAGCATTGGTTCTCTAAGAGAACATTGGCTTGAGAACCAAAGTTGAGAGCCCAAGAAATATGAACCCACTTAACAATTGTCCCTGGTGTCATATGGAATATGTGTGCTCCTCACACACAGTTCTTTAGCCTCCAAAGGTCTAAAGATGCTACTGCTGTGGACCACAGTGGCTTTCTCAAATTAAAATGAGAATTAGAGCTACCTTGCCTGGTTTCTGTTGTAGCTGGAGTAGTGAATGTTCTCCAGAGGCTCACATTTGGTCCCCAGGTAGTGGCACTCTTTTGTGAGACTGTGAAACCTTTGGGAGGCCTAGCTAGAGGAACTGGGCTGCTGGGGGGTAGACATGGAGGGTTACAGCCAGGCCCTCTCATTGGGTCTGAACTCCCTGCTTTCTGGCAACTAATGTTATGTAGCCAGCTACTTCACATTCTTGGTGCCATGCCACAAGCCATTCTTACCGTCATGACAGACTGCATCCCCTGAATCATGAGCTAAAAGAAAGCCTTCCTCTCTTGGCTGGGCGGTGGTGGCGCACGCCTTTAATCCCAGCACTCGGGAGGCAGAGGCAGGCGGATCTCTGTGAGTTCGAGGCCAGCCTGGTCTCCAAAGCAAGTTCCAGGAAAGGCGCAAAGCTAAACAGAAAAACCCTGTCTCGAAAAACCAAAAAAAAAAAGAAAGCCTTCCTCTCTTTAAGCTGTTTCCTTCAGGTGTTCTGTCTCAAAAGTAACCAAGACAGTTACTTTAAGCTCCTCATTTTAAAAATGGGCAAAGAAACTGAGTTGTCATCAAGAGGCTGTGACAATGAGCATCATGGAGGGTAGGAATACTGCTACATCACAAGGAAGTAGGGATGCTGCTGCCTTGTGTGGAGGTGGGGATGCTGCTACATCACAAGGAAGTAGGGATGCTGCTGCACCATGTGGAGGTAAGGATGCTGCTACATCACAAGGAAGTAGGGATGCTGCTACACTGTGTGGAGGTAGAGATGCTGCTGTAAGCAAGCCTCCAATTAAATGTTTTCTTTTATAAATTGCCTTGGTCATAGTATCTCTTTATAGCAAAAGAAAAGTAACTAAGACATCACCTTTTAAAGAAGGACAATACTGCCACCCTGGGTACCAATCCTTTGCACATAAACTTTTGGGGGCACACATGAATCACACTAAAGCCATAGCACGCTCTTCCTTCTGCTGCAGCTGCTCTTGGCTACCTGTACCTCACACTTACACCCTACTCTAAAGGAGTCTCCTAATCTGACAGGAGCTACCTTACCTAGAAATGCCTGAGAAGTACCTCAGGTATTCCCCACAAGTGACACTTGTGAATCCTCATGGAACTAAGCCTCCACTATTACCTAGTTTGTCCCCAATCCTTGGCTGCCTCCCCCATATTGCTATAAAGTTTTCATTATAGAAACCCCTCAATACAAAATCTTCCCCAGGCTCCACTTCTGAGCCAGTTTCTGGGCAGCCAGCCTAAAAGCAGTTACCTAACGTACATTTTTGTGCCTCAGTGTTCATGGCCCCATATAAAGTGCAAAGGCCCATGGCTTTGAGGGCAGGTTTAGCCTGTATGCACTCTCCTCTCCAAACTGTGGTCAGAGAATACATCTCTCCCATGATGGCAGGCCCCTTATGTGTTTTTTATCATGTGACTCACCCATCCCTCTGAGAGTCGGGATCCACATTCCTTCCCGTTGAAATCGGGAAGGTTTACAATTGTTCCAACATACATGGAAGAAGTGAGGCTGTGTGATTTCCAAGGTTCATTGTAAAATATAGGTGCCTTCCATTTGGTTCTCTGGCAACAGTTGTATGTGCCTGTGTACAGGGTGACAATTCTAAATCCACCAAGCTGTTTGGGAACTCCAACTAGCCCACAAAGAAAAGCCTGAAACAACATAAAGACAGAAAAACCTGACCCACCCCTGATGTGCCAGCTGTAACCACCATTGGACGATGGCTCCAGGAGAAATCTGGAGTTGGCACCACCTCACTGAGCCCCTTCCTGAATTCCTGACCATCAGAAACTATGGCAGATAATAAAATTATCGTGATTGTGTTCAGCAACTAACTTTGAGAGGAATGTTTCGCAAACCAGTTTCACCACAGAACTTGCTTTGGGCCAATGAGATTTCACCTTCTACTTCTGCCATGGTCACGCAGAAAGTACACCTCAGCGACAGCCACGCCATAGGCACAGCAAAACCGAGGCTGCTGCAGCGGACCTGGACAAAACCTGCAGCCTGGGTCCAGCCCAGCCAGTGCAGATAAATCTTGGCTAACGTGCTTGCAGATGGGGCAGGCATAGAGGAAGAAAGAGAGAACAGTTGCAGACTACTGTAACCATGTGAGGTTGTTTTCGTTATATAGCATTTGACAATGACGGACACAGGGGGAACAGAGCCAGAGAAGGCATTGTCTGTCCTCAGTGAGGAGATACTGCACAATTTTAATCCAGGTGGCTTTATGACAATTACCAAGAAAAATCGCGCTGGCTGTACTGATGCACACCTTTAGTTCCAGCAATTAGGAGACAGAGACAGGTGGATCTCTGTGAGTTTGGGGTCAGTCTGGTCTACGTAGTAAGTTTCAGGCCAGCCAGAGCTACATAAGGAGACCCTGTTTCAAAAAAAATAAAGAAAATGAGATTTTTTTTTTTTAAAAAATCAGGCATTTTCCAGTATCTCTATTTTAAAATATAATATTCCTCTCCTCCCCTTCCAGGTGAGCCCTATCTAAAATATGGCCCCTTTTACTGAGGCCCTGAGAGTATGTAACAACTGATGCTGGAGGCTTTCCTTATCCAGCCTCTAGAACAAAATGTTGCTAAGTTCCTTGACCACCTCAAAAAGGAAACAATACACAGACAGAAAATACCAGAAAACATGAGCTAGAATTAGAGGCCCTACTGGTATAAAATTAATTTGATAAGTGATCAGGGACCTCCACTAATGGAGTGTTTATTGACCCAGCCAAGCAGAAGATTCAGGTTAAAAGTAAAACAGCATCAAGAGATTCATTTCAGCCAGATTACAGGAATCTACACCTCAGTCGAAGAGGAAAAGACAATAAACTTTTGCCTGCGGACACTCAGGACAAAGTGAGAAGCCATAAAGAACAGAGACAGAGCATACTTTCCTCAATCAAACCCAATCTCAAAAATCTCAAACTGGGGCATATCCAGGACCAGTCTTGGCTTAAAGGGCTTGGCCTTCCTGGGACAGATGTTTGAAAAGCATTCATAGCTTGTAAGAAATAGTGATCACTTGCTGACTTTTTAAAGTTGAATATAAGTTGATTAGAAAAAAAAGAGGACTAGAGAGATAGCTGTCTTAGTTAGGGTTTTTATTGCTGTGAAGAGACACCATGACCACAGCAACTTTTATAAAGGAAACATTTAATTGGGGTGGCAGCTTACAGTTTCAGAGGTTCAGTCCATTATCATCATGATAGGGAGCATGGCGGTGTGCAGGCAGACATGGTGCTGGAGCTGAGAGTGCTACATCTTTATTGACAGGCAACAGGAAGTCAACTGACAATCACACTGAGGGAAGCTTGAGCAAAAGAGTCCTCAAGGCCGGCCCCACAGTGACATGCTTCCCCCAAAAAGTCATATCTCCTAATAGTGCCACTCCCTTTGGGAGCCATTTTCTTTCAAACCACCACAATAGCTCAGAGGCAGAGCACTTGCCTGGGATGCATGAGGCCCAAGTGTAATTCCAGCACACACACACATACACATACACACACACACACACAGAGGCATACACAAATGTGCTCACATGCATGCATGTGAGCACACACATGCACAGACACACACATAAACATGCACACCTACCCATATACATACACACATAGACATAAATGCACACATGCCTGTGCACATACAGAGACATATACCCACATGTAAACACACAAACATATACATACACTCCTGCACACACACACAGAGACATACACATATGCACACACATAGACATACATGCCTGTGTACACATAGAGACAGACACAAACACACACACAGACAGAAATACACACACACACACACATACACACAGAGAGATATACACACACAATGTACACATATACCTTCACACACAGAGACATACACACATACACACATATGCACACACATAGAGACATGCACACACATGTACACACACACAAAGAAAAGGAAAAGGGGAAATTTCAGGCAACTACTCCACAGTTCATATCATTTTGAGATTGCCCTCTGCCCACTCATTTGTGACCTCAGTCATCTTCCCTGGGCTCCACTGGACTCTGAGAACATGAACCTTATTTTGCAACCTTTGATGGCAAAGTGGGGAGCAGCTGGGAAACAGGAACTCTCACTCTTCTCTGTGTGGCTTTGTTAATGCTGACTTGATTTCTATTTTCAAACTCACCTCACAATGCTAGCCAGAGGGGCAAGAGAGGGAGAACGTCAGCGTCTCTTAGGAACACACACACACATACACACATGAGAATGTTCCAAAATCAAGCCAAGCATTTTGTTACCACTACCCTAAAATGCTGAAGCACACACCTGCATTACTGAAGAGCTTCTGAATGGCAGCAATATTAACATTATAAATTTATGGGGGGACAACCCTGTGCATTATTGTGTCTTTTAGTATCCCTTGTGTCCACTAAATAGACACCAGTAACATCCTTCATTCACCCATAATATCTCAGCTACGAATTCCCCTAAAGTGCAAGATCACAGGCACCCCCAGTTAGGAGCCATGGAATTTTTGTGGCCTAAAGAACCATCTTCCTAAGGATGAGAGGGAAGGGAGAATCTCTGGGGTTTAGGAGGATAATGAATGAAACATTCCTACATTCAGTATGGCCCTCACACTGTTTACTCTGTCTTACAGATTGGCATCCACATGACAATGCTCATTCAAATAAAATATAAATTTGGTACCTCTGCAAAGTCAACCATTGACCCTTAAAGGAATATTAAAATGCAGATGAGCAAAAATAAAGTTCTATGGATTGAATTTTGTCCACTAGTAAAGTTATGTTATTAAAACAGAATGGGATGTGGTATTGTATGCATGTAATCCTAGCATTTAGGTGGCTGAGGCAGGAGGATTGTGCATTCAGACCAGCCAGGGCTAAACAGCAACATAGTGAGACACTGTCCCAAAACCAAAACAAAAGGAACACTAAGAGGTGTCGAAATCCTATCCCCCCAACCCCCTACACACACACACACACACACACACACACACACACACACACACACACACACACACACTTGAGAATGTGGCCTTGCTTGGCAGGCATTTATGGATACATGCAACTGGACCTGACCTATGCCAAGAGTCCGGGAAAGATGCATTCAAAGGGTGGTGCAGAATGGATGAGCACCAAAAGATAAATAGGAATTAATTAGACAAAGAGCAAATGTGTGTGAATGGAACATCCCAGGTTCCAAATCATGCATTTGGCTATTGACATCTTCATATCCCCACAGGACCTGTTCCAGCCATATCCTAAATAAATATTTACTGAATTTTATTTTTAAAAATGTGTTGAGTATGTGTAAGTATTGTGTCACCAAGAAGGCTCTTCCGAATCATTGTTATTGTTGTAGAAAGTTTTAATTATAAGCATACAAATAAACATTGAAATATGATTATATAACCCAAGCCACCATGTGCTCAAGGCAACAAATACAAGCAAGAATTTCCAGGTGAAGAATGTGTTCCAAGCAAAGCAGAAATCACTTTTTAAAGAAAGAGCATAGGAGTTGCACATTGCATGATATGCTCTGAAGATGAATGGAATTTGGTTCTTTGGAGGGGGCCTTGACAACAGACAAGGAGAGTGGGGGATGTATAACTCAGAGGCTTGCAACCACATGAATTCCTTGTTTCAAATCCTTGTAGATCAGGAACTGAGGCAGAACTCAATTGGGACATCAATGCCAGTTTCAGCATCTCTCACAAGACTGTCCTCAAGGTCTTGCCCCCGAACCTCTCAGAAGGCTCCAGGCAAGGCGTCTTCTGGGGCTGCACTATCGCAAGTTTACATGGGAATGGAATCTGTTACTAGACTCACACAGTGGTTGCTGGCACACGTGGGCAGCTGTTGGCAAGGTTCAAGTCCTCACTGTTAGGAGGAGGCTACCTTCCTATGCCCCACTTGTCATGTGGGGTTCTATAACCCAGCGTCTGGCTTCATCAAAGCCATGGGAAGGGGAAAGAGAAGAGAGAAGGGAGGGAGAGGAGAAGGAGAGTTGTGGGGAGCTAGCAAGGCAGAAATTAGACATTTACAGCCTAGCACAGATGTGACACCCCACTGAAGTCATTGGGAGCATGTCACTCTGTCCAGCCCTCACATAGGAACTAATGGGGTGAAGTGGCCACAGTCAGAGGGCCCCAGCAGAAGAGCAGGAAGAACAGACAGAACAAATGCCAAACTGTAGGCAAAAGTGGAGAAATCAGGAAGATAATCAAACTTCAAGAAAACCGGGAAGGGAACTCTGAGAAAAATCATTTCAAAAGAGAAAGTGTTTACTAGCACCCATGCAGAGAAGGTCACTGGAAAGGTCACCAGGGCCGCTGCAGGGATCTCCATGGAAGCTGGAGGATGGGTGTGGGAAAGAGGGCAGTGCAAGATGTGGCACAGAGAGAAAACTGGAGTCTGCCAAGCAGAGGGCAACAAGGGCTAGTGGGGACTGAAGATCATGTAGTCCAAGAGCATGCAGAAGAGGTTCCCAGCATGGAGGACGGGACCTGGGGTGGAGACCAGATATAGCCCAAGGAGATAGCCTGCAGCCCAACAAAGGTAATGTCTGTGTGCTTTGTGAAGGTTCCAAAGGCCCAGGTAGATGTATGACAGGAATTTGGACTTGGATGAAATAGAGAAGTCATCAGTATCTCTCCTATTCCCAGACTTCTCCAGTACGCCGCCAGCACTGGGTCTTCCTTCCTTCCTTCCCTCCCTTCCCTTCCCTTCCCTTCCCTTCCCTTCCCTTCCCTTCCCTTCCCTTCCCTTCCCTCCCCTCCCCCCTTCCCCCCCTTCCCTTCCCTTCCTCTTCCCCTTCCCTTCTCTTCCCTTTCCTTCCTTCTTCTCACAACAGTTGCCCTTCCCTCTGGCCTCATACTGTTGTTATACTCTCTCTCAAGCTCACTGACCCTCCCCAACCTCATTCATATCTATAACCAGCCCCTTACACAACACACACACACACACACACACACACACAATCTCTGGCCCTTGGTAAGCCTCTCACCACACCCTTTTTTAAATGATCCACTCCTAATTCTTCAGCTCTCAGCTTAGATGGGACTTCTTGCTGACAACATTCAGACTCTCTGCCCCAAGTCCTACTCTATAGCCTGTTTACTTGCTGACCTCCTACAAGGCATCAAGCCCAACTAAGACACACTGAGACAGACAAAAGCAGATGCCCCTGAGAGTTGGCCCTACCCCTGCAGCCCTTTCATCTATGGGGCTCCTGGACACACTCGCTGTAACTCACTAATGCTCATCACTTCTCTCCAAGGCACCATTTTCTCTTCCACAGACAGAGCTAGGGCTCAACTAAGAGTGAGTGGATGCCAGGTCTCTGTGAGTGACCAATAGCCTCCTATTGCTGAACACAGAGTCATGGAGAAGCATGGGAATGCTCAAATATCTTGCCCCATCTCCACACGGCCACCTTCAGCATTGAGGGACATTTTCATTCAAACCACCACAGTCCATTTCCCAGGGAGCCTAACCTGAGACAAAGGGACTTTTGTCCAACTCAATCTCCGTAGGTGGAAACTCCACTGCAGTGTTTCTTCATTAGTTCCTACGGTGGGACATATTGGCCCTTAGTGGACACTGACTGAGAAATCAAACCAGTGATTCCTGCCCACACATGTGGAGAGTTGGGTTCAAATCACTAAACTGCTTTGAAAGTAAGAAAACTTGACTTTTGAAGTACCCACAACTCTTTCTGCTGGTCCCCATTTCAATGCCACTGTCTGAGAATGGTATGGTGGAGTTCTACTTGGGCTACCATGAGAAAAGAAGTCAGAATTCCAAAGATATTCTTAGAATTTCCCAAAAAACTCTTTAGCCCCAAAGAATATGGAAGGCAGAGCTCCTCTGCCCAGTGGTAAAGGACCAGAGCTTGTTGCTGCCTGTACTTGTCAAGGCACACATAAGATCTGTGATGGTCAATGGCCATGGAGAGATGTGCTGCTGAATGAAGTCAGCTTCATGCTGTGGGATGTTCTGTATGGCAAATGTGTTGCTCTGATTGGTTAATAAATAAAACACTGATTGGCCAGTAGCCAGGCAGGAAGTATAGGCGGGACTAAGAAAAAAGAATTGGGGGAAGTGGAAAGCTGAGGCGGAGAGACCTGCCAGCCGCCGCCATGACAAGCAATATGTAAGGTTCCAGTAAGCCACGAGTCATGTGGCAACATATAGATTAATAGAAATGGGTTAATTTAAGATAGAAGAAGTAGATAATAAGAAGCCTGCCATGGCCATACAGTTTATAAGTAATATAAGCATCTTAGTGATTATTTTATATGTGGGTTGTGGGACTGAGGAGGCTTGGTGGAACCTGGAGAGAAGCTCTCTAGCTAGATTCATCTGGAAGCTGCTGAACCAGCAAGGCCATGTTTGGAGATCAAGGGCCCTACTGAGGGCTTAGTGTGGAAGTACACCCACCCAGTCAGCACTCATCCAAGGGCAGGCAATTCTCAGGCCAGCACAGGAACAGCTAATACCAAACTCAGAAAGTTATTTCGAGGCTAGTGAATTCAGCCACCTGATTGATTTTTTTCTTTGATCTGCCCTCTAGATCAACAATGCTCACTTTACATCTGTGATTACAGCTTGGACCCACTGAGACAGACGGATAAGAGCAAAGTGTAATTCAAGCTAGTCCCTCCTCCTGAAGCCCTTTCATCTAGAGATCTTCTAGACACTCCCTCCTCAAGACACCACTATTCTCCTCCCTAGACAGAGTCAACTAAGGCTCAGGAAGGATGAGTAAGAGGCTGAGATGGAGGCATCAGCTGCCAGAATCCCAACTTGGAGACTCAATTCCCCAGATACCAGGTCTAAGGGACTGGGCTAGCTTATTCCAGCTTGCTTCCCAAGAGCCATGGACCAGACTTACTGAACTCCAACCCCTTCTGAGTCTGCCTCCAACTAGTAACACCTGATGTGTTACTGCCTCCTATTCTTCTTTTCTTTGTTTTTTTTTCTTTCTAAGTTACTATGTCATTTACATCCTTTGCTATCTGAAAGTATGTTATTTTTTAAAAAGTATAGTACAGTATTTATTTGCAAGCATATCCTTAGAAACAGCAAGTCAGGTCATAACTAAAGCATTTTCTCATAGTATTTCAAAGCTACTATTATAGACACAAACTCATTGCAGATGTGATTACCTAAGATGAGATTAATGGTAGTGGGGGCCTCTCATTCAATATGACTGGTGCCTTACAAACGAGAAACTGGAACACAGACATGAACACAGTCAGACCACCAAGGGAAGAGAGAAGTCAGGCTGCTGCAAGCCAAGGAATTACCAGAAGCCAGGAGAGCTGGTGCCTGTCGAGAAAACATAGCTCTACTGAGACTTTGATTTTTTGGGGCTTCTGGCCTTTACAACC
Source organism: Peromyscus leucopus (assembly GCF_004664715.2). Lineage (NCBI taxonomy): Eukaryota > Metazoa > Chordata > Mammalia > Rodentia > Cricetidae > Peromyscus > Peromyscus leucopus. The sequence goes on along the minus strand of NC_051064.1, from coordinate 121,465,628 downwards.
ATAAAACAATATGTTTCTGTCATCCTAAACCACCTAGTCTGTGGTACTTCAGAAGCCCTCGGAAACCCAAAGTCAGCCTATCTGCAAAGCTTCTAGCTTTCAAACCTTCACCACTCCCCTAGCCTGCCTGCTTAGAACCTAAGAAAGCAGAGAGTGAGCTGCATGATGGGGAGAAGTTGGGCATCTGGCATACTGTTCTATATTGGGGGAGAGGAGAGAGAGAAACAAAAGGGGAGAGAGAGAGACTTGGGCAGGAAGCTCAGGTCAGGCCTTGGCAGGGCAGTATAGGAAGGGGACAGCAGGAGACAGCCTGCTGTGGTCCTTCCAGCTCCTTGGTGCAGAGGGCCCCACTTGCCCTTCTAATGTGAGCCCCTGGACTGCTGCCACCTCCAAGTGAAGGGCACAGCCATGCAGGAGAGGGATGTGTCTTCCAAGTTCCCTAACTCCCAGCCTGCCTGCCTCACTGAGGACAGATGAAGCAGCAGATGTAGGCAGGGAGGTGAGCATCAAGCTTCATGAGGCATCTCCTGCAGAGCCTTGAATGACATGCAATGAGGGGGATGAGAAACGCAGGTAACAGAGGCAGTCATCCCACTGGAGAGCACAAACTCATCCATCTGAACATTTGCAAATAAAATGGGAGTCTCTGGTGTACAGCAGCCATTCAGAACCTGCTGAGTATGGCACTCTGGTGGGAGGACTAGATACTGTTGTGTCTCAAAGCAAAAGTGACACATTGTACATTTCCTGCCTGTGTGGGTCTTGTCTCATTCCTCTGTCAGGCCTGTTTGCCCAGCCTCTTTGTCAGCCTGCCTCAGTGGACACTTCTGGTCTAGAGCCAGACTCTGAAAGTCTGGGAAGGCTGTTCAGTCATGAGAAACACAGAACACAGGTGACCTCACACAACTTCATGTGTAAAGTAAAACTACCACCAACAGACAACAGCTACCAGATCAAAGAACTGAACAGACCTCTTAGAATCCAATCTTATAGGACTTTTTATTCCTAGATCTCCCCCCCCCCCCCCGACCCATTTTAAATCTCCAGTTTGGGTCTGAATTTTAAGATGTACAGGTTCACAACCAAAAGTTAGCACTTCCCTCTCAACCCTCAAAAATGTCATGTTGTGAACTTTGACCCTTCCTATCAGGAGGGGCTCACCACAAGGGCACCGTGAACTGAAGGCTCCCCACTATTACTATGTTGAAGCCCTAACTTTTTTGTTGTTGTCTTTGTTTATTGTTTTTCAAGACAGAGTTCCCCTAGCCCTTGCTGTCCTGGAACTCACTCTGTAAACCAGTCTGGCCTTGAACTCATAGAGATCCATCTGCCTCTGCCTCCTGAGTGCTGAGATTAAAGATGTATGCCATCCTCACGACCTGTATTCTTTTTTTGTTTGTTTGTTTTTGTTTTGTTTCTTTGAGACAGTGTTTCTCTGTATAGCTTTGGAGTCTTTCCTGGAACTCACTCTGTAGCCCAGGCTGGCCTTGAACTCACAGAGATCTGCCTGCCTCTGCCTCTGAGTGCTGGGATTAAAGGTGTGTGCCACCACCCGCCCGGCAGGACCTATATTCTGCTAAGGATGAAAAGAGCCCAGGGATGTTCTTGCATGGAGCAAAGACTTGAGGACCCAGCAGAAGGCAGCTGTTCTGCAAAGCACAGAAGTCAGGACGACGTATTCTCTGTCCCAGGTCCTGCCCTTGTCTCCACAGCCCTTCCAACCTTTACACCATGGTTCTCAGCAGCTATTCCTGGAAGCTTGTTAGAAATACAAATTATCAGCCCCGCTCCTCCATTCCTGTCCTCTGAGGCTACTGCCCAAGTGTTCAGGTAATTCCCAGGCAGACAGGAGCTTGAGAATCACTTGTCCACTCTGGAGTCCATTCCAACCCATTCAAGTTATCTCACTAATTTAGTTTCTCATCAACACAGTTGAGAGAACTTGAGGCATGAAAGGTAAATGAAGCTGTATTTTCTCATACACACACACACACACACACACACACAGAGAGAGAGAGAGAGAGAGAGAGAGAGAGAGAGAGAGAGAGAGAAGCGTTTTGTGTTTGTATACAGACACACTCACACACAATGCTTCTCACTAGGTTCACCTTTCTGGGGCTCAATGCTACACACTGTCAAAGGTGGAGGAAGAGAAAGGAAGACACAGAAGGCAGAATGCCATTCCCCATCAGCCAACAATACAACGCAGCCTCGTTTCCAGGAACAGTCAGACAGAAGCCAAGTGGTGCCATACGCCCTCTTGATGCCGTGACAGAGCCCTGTCAGTGAAGGGCCAAGCCTGTCATCCCAGTGCTCCAAAAACTGAGGCATCAGGATTATGAGTTCAAGGTCAGCCTAGGCTACACAGCAATGAGTCCCTGTGTGTGTGTGTGTGAGTGTGTGTGTGTGTGTGTGTGTGTGAGAGAGAGAGAGAGAGAGAGAGAGAGAGAGAGAGAGAGAGAGAGAGAGAGAGAGAGAGAGAGGAGAAATAATGGGTTGGTGAGATATCTCAGTGGTAAAGCATTTGCTATGCAAGTGTGAGGACCAAAGTTTGGATCCCAGAACTCATGTGAAAGCCTGGCAGACATGGCAACTGGCTGCAATCCAGCCACATGAGGCAGAGATGGCAGATTTCTGGAGCAAGATGACCTCCTAGACTAGTCATAATTAGTGGACACTGGGTTCAGGAAGACCCTGCCTCAGAAAATGAAGTGGGAAGCAACCAAGAAAGACACCCAATGTCAACTTCTGGTCTTCACACATTCATGAGCACCCAAACACAAAGATGTACCCAAACCCCTGAGAATACACATTCACTCACAAATACACCACACGCATACATGTGCAATAAAAAACAAATAAAAAGAAAAAGCAGGCTATCAGTGACTGCACTGCCCAAGTCCTCCTGGGCATGCCTCGAGGGCTCATATCAAATGCTTCTCCTCCAGGGCCCTCAACTCCCTGGGGAGCATCTGAAACTGAGAAGCATCTTCCAGCTTGCACGGGACATTCAGGAACCCAGTAGTCTGACAAGCCCCTGAAAGCATGCAAAGATGACAGCATCTAAAAAACATGGGGTGGGGCTGGACGTGTCTCAGAGGTTCTAACTATTTGTTGCTCTTCCGGAGGACCCAAGTTTGCCTCCTGGCGTCTAGATCAGGCAGCTCACAACCTCCTGCAATTCCAGCTCCAGGGGATCTGATGTCCTCTTTTGGCCTCTGCAGATACCTACACCCGCGCGCGCACACGCGCGCGCGCGCACACACACACACACACACACACACACACACACACACACATAAATATTTTTAAATTTTAAAACAAAAACAAACTGGGGGGTGCCCTAAAAGCCCTGCTACAAAGGGATTCCCCTCCCTAGGACTGAAAGGGTGGGCAGGCTGGTGTTTCTTGAAAAGTAACAAATGATTTATTTTTACAAATGAGGAAGTCAGGGCAGGGGTGATCAGAGGATGAGTGGCTGACCCTGTATTTATCCTACAAAATCAATTTCTCTCTCCCAGTATTTATAAGATTTCCTTCTCTGCTTGTTTTAATTAACAGCAAATATCCCGCTCTGAAAGTGACACCTAACTGGTCTGGTCACTCATGTAAAGGGGGCTGGGAAGGTACAAGTCAACCTATGTGACAACTACCATGAAAAGTTGGGGAATGTAAATATCAAAGGAAACAAAGACAAAAGCATCCCTCTTGAAGTTTTCTCTTTAAACAAAAGCAGTCTTCAGACAATGATAGACCTAAGTCCTTCATTCATTGTAGCATGAACCTTAAAAAATCTTACTAATAAAATCAAACCCGAGACCAGTTATTGGGGTCAATGCTGGTAGATCAGAGAGACAGAACAAGCCACAGCTTATCTCACCTCGCCAATTCCTCAGCTGGTCCTGTTTCCTCAGCCTGGAAGCCTGTGAGTCTTCATCCAGAATGGGTCTCACCTGAATTGCCAGCCAAATGCTTAACCAGGCCAAAATGCTTAACCAGCCAAATGCTTCTAGTTTCTGGTCCTCATGCCTTATATACCTTTCTGCTTTCTACCACCACTCCCTGGGATTAAAGGCTTGCTTTCTGGGATTAAAGGTGCGATGAGTCACCATGCCTGTCTGTATCTTTGAACACATGGATTTCTGCCTCTGGAATGCTAGGATTAAAGGTGTGTGCTACCACTGCCTATCCTCTATGTTTAATATTGTGGCTGCTCTGTCTCTGACCCCAGATAAGTTTATTAGCATGCACAATATTTGGAGGAATACACTACCACATCTTCTCCTTACTGGAAGTCCCTGTTGTCGGAAAAACATGGAGGCAGTCATTGCTCATTTTAACAGACAGCTAGCTACAGCAAGGGTAAAAATCAGCAGGGAAAAGTCTGGTGAACCTTGGTCACCAAGGAGACGAATTTATTTAACACTTTAGGTTTTATCTTATATGACCAAGCCATCATTAAACTGGGAACCTGTAATTTATGTATCTAGTGAACAGAAAATTGATTAACAGGACAGAATAAATGTCAGCTCAGGAGAAAATGACAAATGTAGTTCTGTGGGGTCAGTTCTTATCCATGCTACTTAACATTCTCATTAATTACTTGCTGATACAATGGGTAATGGAATTAGAGGCGTATCATTAAACTTGCCAATTAAAGCCAAGTGAAAACACAAATAGGTCTTAATGAGTTGAAAGATGGGAAGGCATCACTTGGTATTCTCAGAGCTCTGCCTGGTATGGAGCTGGTACCCCCAAAATGTTGGTAGAACAGTATAAGTGCCAAGAACACAAAAGCTCAGTGTGGTTCCCTAAAGGAGAAAAAGGAAAATCCTCCACAACAGTGTTAATTGGTACCTAGGATGAGTCTAAAGCCTCAAATGACAGCTATACAACCATGACCAACAAGCAGCATGAAGACCTAGACACTCGCAATGCACAAAGAGCAAATTAACACATGGGAACGCATGCCGAGATCATGCTCATAGTTCCAAACATGGTCGATATATTAGCTTTCTTTTTCTGAAGCATAGACATAGACACATGCAGACAAGTATATACAACACACACACACACACACACACACACACACACACACACACACACACGCGCGCGCATACACTTATTTTTTTCCTAGAATGTGAGATGGAAGGAAGGGAACAGGTGACTACCCACCAAAGATGAGCTGTCTTGGCAGAAGACAGTGCCAGCAACCAGGTGCAGTTGTGTGGGAAAGAAGGAGAACTAGTTATGGTAGGTCAAACTCCTAGAAACACAAGCTGTGCCCTCCTCGGTGGCTCATGCCCTCCTCCATGGTTCATGCCCTCCTCCGTGGTTCATGCCTCCCTCAGTGGCTTGTGCCCCCCTTAGTGGCTTATGCCCCCCTCCGTGGCTCATGCCCCCCTCCGTGGCTCATGCCCCCCTCCATAGCTGGCCCCAGGCAGGGCAGGGAAGATGACAAACTGACAAACACTAGGTACCAGATCCACCTCCCTCTCAGCCGAAGGGCTCCTGGGAGGTTCATTGATTTCTAATTAGACTCCAACTACAAAACATGAACATGTCCTGATGAGATTCAGTCCACTCCACCCCATCCAGAGGGGCGGCAGGACTTAATCACAATACAGTCCTGTATACAAAGGGAAGACAGTGTACCACTCAGAATCAAAAATTGAAGGAAGAACCAATTTTTCAGAGTATTTTTAACCAATCTTGGTAACTTTCCTTAGGAAGGATGAATGGACAAGTGGAAAACACAGAAGTGTTCTTCAAGAACAGCAGAAACCCTGAGTAGAATCTAAGCCAGGCTTGTTCTGTTCTCCTAAGGAAACTTACAAGGAATGTAACAAATTTGGGGGGGGGGGCAGAGAGAGATCAAAGTTATGGCATCACCCATGGTGTGAATGAGCTAAGAAAGGAATGAGGGGAAAGCAATACCAATTAGGAACTGTAAGACACATGAGAAAGTTCTAGAAGCAGGGCTAACATTTCAGAAAGCTAAACATACAGTAAGAAACACTCAAGAGGAAAGGGGATATAACTGAAAAAATATGGATTAATGGGATAAAGAATTAAAAAGAAAACATGGAAGAGGGCAAGTGAATTCTTGGTGTCTTTGTTCCCCTCTAACAGCACAATGCTTCAGTAGTCTAGATCTTGACTGTCCCCCTAAAGCCTATGTTAAAGTTTAGGACAGGAGGTGGAGATTGGTGTGAGGTCTTTAGGAAGCCGGAGCTGTGGCCTTGGAAAGGGGGGTTAGGGCTCCATCCCTTCCCTTGCTGTCTTTCACTCCCTGGATTGTTAGCTGAGTGCAGTTGTTGCAGAATGTTACTTTAAGGTGTGTTACTTTTGTTTATGTTGCATTTGTTTAACTCTCTGAAGCTGTGTTTCTGTGCCTATCTAAAACACCTGATGGGCTGAAAAAGAACTGAACAGCCAATAGGAAGGCAGGAGAAAGGCTAGGTGGGGCTGGCAGGGAGAGAAGATAAATAGAAGGGGAAATCTGGGAGGAAAAAAGAAGCCAGAGAAGGAGGTGGACTCCAGGGGCCAGCCACCCAGCTACACAGCAAGACATGGAGTAAGAGTAAGATTTACAGAAGTAAGAGAACGGGAAAAGCCCAGAGGCAAAAGGTAAACGGGATAATTTAAGTTAAGGAAAGCTGGCAAGAAACAAGCCAAGCTAAGGCTGGGAATTTATAAGAATAAGCCTCTATGTGCTCTATTTATTTGGGAGTCAGGTGGCAGTCACCTCCCTCAAAAAAAGAGCAAAAACAAACAACAGCATGAGTTTGCTCTGCCACACATGCTCAGCAGTATATGGAGTGGACCCTGTCTTAGTTCAGGTTTCTACTGCTGTGAAGAGACACATGACCACAGCAACTCTGATAAAGGAAAACATTTAATTGAGGTGGCTTACAGTTCAGCAGTTCAGTCTATTATCATCATGGTGGCATGCAGGCAGATGTGGTTCTAGAGAAGGCAGACAACAGGAAGTGGACTGACACTGGGTGTAGCTTGAGCATAGGAGACTTCAAAGCCCGTCCCCACAGTGACACACTTCCTCCAACAAGGCTATACCTATTCCAACAAAGCCACACCTCCTAATAGCGCTGCTCCCTATGAGCTTATGGGGGCCAATTACATTCAAACTACCACACCCTCCAAAACTGAGCCTTCTCTCTTTTTAAATTTATTGTTCATGGTATCTTGTTATAGTGATAGAAAACTTATCTGGGGTCAGAGAACAGAACAGCCACAATATTAAACATAGAGGTTAGGCAGTGGTAGCACACGCCTTTAATCCTATCACTTGGGAGGCAGAGATCCATCCAGATCTCTGTGAGTTCAAAGTCACACTGGAAACAGCCAGGCATGGTGACTCACGCCTTTAATCCCAGGAAGTGATGGCAGAAAGCAGAAAGGTATATAAAGGTGTGAGGACCAGGAACTAGAGTCTGTTAATCTTTTAGGCTTTTAGCAGCGGTTCAGCTGAGATCCATTCGGATGAGGACACAGAGGCTTCCAGTCTGAGGAAACAGGATCAGCTGAGGAATTGGCAAGGTGAGGTGGCTGTGGCTTGTTCTGCTTCTCTGATCTTCCAGCATTCACCCCAATACCTGGATCAAGGTTTGTTTTTATTAATCAGACCTTTTAAGATTCGTGCTACATAACACAATTTTGCTCGTGTGTGGATAACAGGGAGGAGAAGTCCACCAGACCACAGAATAGAATATAGCAACTCCTAATGAAAGGTCATTTCAGGATGCAACTCATTCAACAGGTGTTTTGAATTGCCTGCCACATTTCCTTCTTGAGGCATACAATCTGGCAATGGAACAAAAATCAAACAAGCAAATACAGTGATTACATGAGAGAGATCTGAGAAAGGGAACCCCGAGAGAGCCGGCTTCCAGAAAGAGTATCAGGGAAAGCCTTCAGGAAGTATTTCAAGTTGAGACGTGAAAAGCAAGAAGGAACCAGTGTGGGAACGCTGGAAGATTAGTCCTAGACAAGGGACACAAACTATGAAGAGCATCATGTGCTTGCGAATGGTGTGGATTACAGCAGCACAGAATAAACCTAAGAAGTAGGCTGGATCACACAGAATCTTAAGGGCAGAACGAAGAACTTGAACATGCTGCCATCTTAATTCAGGCTGCTGTGATGAAAATAACATACTCTGCGCAGCTGAAGCACACGAAATGCCTCTCACAGCTCCGAAGGCTGGGAAATCCAAAAATCAAGGAGGGATGTGACAGGTCTTGGTCTGGCAGGGCTAGACTAGACGGCTATCTTCTTGCTATATCCAACACATCAGAGAGAAAGAGAAATAAGCGTTCTCCTGTCTCCGCCCTCATGGCCTAGCTATTTCCCAAAGCCTCGTCTCAGGACCATCCCACTGGGGTTAGAGTTTCAACATATGAAGTTTGTGGAGACACAAACCTGAAACTTATAACCTCTAAGACTGTCTCCTAAGTCTGGACAGCATGGCTCCCTCCTGTTCCTAAGCTCTGAGGGAGGGGGCACCAGCCATAGTGGGAAGGAGGGAAATGCCCTACACCATCTCAGTCAAAGCACAGCATCGTGCAGCAGGGTGCTCGCCCGTGTCCCGATGGCTGAAGTGTTCGTTACTTTTCTCACTGGCAAAACGTCTGGCAAAAGCAATTTAAGTGGAGAAAGCTTGCTTTCAGCTCACAGCTTCAGTGCAAGGCATGATGGGAATATCTCAAGATATGGCAGTACAAGGTACGAGGAAGTTGGGCACATCACAACCACAGACAGAAAGCTGAGCCATAGCAGGTCAGGCCACACATCCCAAAGGGCCCACAATCTCTCCAAACAGTGCCACCATCTAGGGACTAAGTGTTCAGATACATGAGCCCATAGGGGGACATTTCACATTCAAACCATAACAGCTGTGAAGACTTGCTTCCTAAGACACTAATTCTCCCGTGCCTACAACAGTCATCTACATAGTAAACTCTTCGTATAAAATTTGCTGTACATTTAGTCCATCTAGTTTAAAATTAAGATCTTTGTAGGATAAGAGGCAGCTATAGCTGATGGGATGATTCAACAAAAATCAACTTGGAGCAAAAAAAATTGTATTAGCTTACAATTCTATTTTACAGTCTGTTACTGTGGGGAAGTCAAGGCAGGAACTTGAAGTGTCCAGTCACATCCTCAGTCAAGAACACAGAGAAAATGAATGCATAGTGTCTACTGATCAGTGTGCGCTCTCTATTCTTTATACTCAGGACCCACACCCAGAGAATGGTACTGCTCACTCTTAGGACAGGATTTCCCACATTAACTAACATAAACAAGACAATCTCCCACAGACTTGCCCACAGGCCAACCTAATACAAACAATTCCTCCTTGAGATCTTCCCAGGTGATTGACAAGTAAGCCTAACTATCACTTTTACATCACTCATTACCCAGGAATGTCCCTGACTTAACTGTGTCTAACTCCTACACTGCCTGCCACCTATGTCCATTTCTTATCAGAATCTACAGTGTGGGAGCACTCAGAGAGGAGCAGGGCTAGTAGAATGAATGTTTGGGAGTTAATGAGAACTTTGGCACTAAATTTAAGTAATATGCTTGGGTTTTCCTTACCAAGATGAAGAATGAGTTTTACCAAAAATGTTGTCATATTCATATAACAAGGCTTCCATGGTTAATATTGTACTTCTTCTATACATATGTGCTGAAGAAGTGGAATGGTAGAATGGAAATTTCAACACAATGAATTCATTATTTACTATACATTTAATAAACTGTTTTAGGTACTGCTCTTTGGGAAGAGTATTAAAAATTTTTTCCAGGGGTTCAGTTTGGTGTTCTGAGATAAGGTTTTACTTTGTAGCCCAGGCTGGCCTTGAACTCCACAGTGATTTGCCTCAGACTTCAAGTTCTGGAACTATAAGTATATACTGCCATGCCCAGCTAAATGAATACTATTCATCAAATATAGTTAAGTATGATTAAAAAATAGTTAGTGTTGGAGAAAGTTGCATTCTGTAAAAGACAACAGATAACAAGTTTTGGTGAGCATATAGAGGAAGCAATGACCTTACACATTGTTGTAAATTAGTATATTTGTTTTAAAAATCAGTATGGAATTGTCAAAAGTAGAACCACTATATAATTCAGAAAACCTTTGTGGGAGGATGGATGGAGATAGATAGATAGATAGATAGATAGATAGATAGATAGATAGATAGATAGATAGATATAGAGAGATGGTATATATTTACACACACACACGTGAAGGAACTAAAACCAATATCTCAAAGTGATATCTATACTATTGTGTTCATTGCAGCATTATTTATAATAGTCAAAATATGGAATAAAGAAAATGTGATATTTATACACCATGAAATACTATTTAGCCTTAAAGAAGACAAACCTTATCATTTGCATCAGCATGTGATGACGATCACATGTGAATGAATGTGAAAGATGTTGTGTAAAATTAAATAAACCAGGCACAGAATGGCAAGTACTACATGATCTTGCTTTCACAGAGTCTATGAAAGCTAAACAGGAAGAAAGATGGTGGTTGCCAGAGAGTGGGAGATGTGAGAGTTAGGGGGTATTGGTAAAAAGATGTAAGGGCAAATTTCAATTGGACCAATGTTCTGTAATGCGTGTGTATTATGCCATAAGCACATGTTGTTTATTGTTTGTCAATTTAAATAATCTGTAGACAAATGAACTAGCCACCACAGAGCATGCTATGTTGACAGTAGTGCCATGAACAAAACAGTTGCTTATACACAGTGGCCAGAAAAGGCACAGACAAGGCAGAGCAAAGAGCTGAAGAGAGGTGACAAGTGAGACAGGGTGATGGCGAGGAAAATGGGAAGGAATGCCCAGCAAGATTTGCTATCCAAATGTATTTCACATGCATGGGGGAAAGAACAAGAGCTTCATTAATGAACAACTACAGTAGACCAGAAAGAGCCCTAGGGACTTGTCCAACCCTCGCTGGAGAAGGCACCTTGCTCTTAGTGGTCAATGCATTTCCAGGATCTGTCTTCTGACAATGATAACTCACAGAAAAAAGTTGCCTTCCACCCAGGGCCCTGGGAATAAGCAGTTCACAAGCAGAACAGCACCATAAGAAGCAGATAAGCCAAGGCTAGGGCTATTGCAACTATCAAGTATAAATCACAGAACAGCTGCACTTACTGTGTTTAAAGAAACAAAGTTACAGTCTGAATACCTACAGGGACCAGAATTTGGAAATAACACTAATGATTTGAAAAGTAGCCAAGAAGAAGCTCCAGAACAATTGTTTTTTTTAAAAAAAAAAAAACCCACAAAAGATTGACAGCTTGGTTTAATAACAGTTTAGATCATGTTGAAGAAAGAATAGAAAGATCAAAAAAATTACCCAAAATATAGCAAAGAAAAACAAGAGAGAAAATATTAAAGAGATTATGTAATAGGGAAGATGAGGTCTGACGGCATCTGTTCGAAGTCCTAGCAAAAAGAGAGCAAGAGAGGAGACAGAAACAAGCAACCGTCCGAGAAAATTTTCCAGGCTCAATAAAGCTGATCACAGACACCCAGAAAAGAGATCAGTGAAACCCCACCATTTGTTTTACATTATATGTAAAGCAAAGGATAACTAGACTACAATCCAAAGCCCCAGAGAAGCCAAGTAACAAGGAGAATCCTAAGAGGGACACATGAATCACCCTGGGAAGGGGAAATAGATGGGATCTCCTGGGTAAACTGGGATGGGGTGGGGGTAGGGGGTACAGGAGAGGGAATGGGAGATGGGAACATGAGGGATCAGGATGATCGAGTTGGGGGAGGCACAGAGAGGGAGGGCAATGAAAGAGATATCTTGATATAGGGGGCTATTATGGGGTTATGGAGAAACCTAGTACCAGGGAAACTCCCAGGAGTCCACAAGGACAACTCCAGCTAAGACGCCTAGCAATAGTGGAGAGAGTGCCTGGGCTTTCTCCTATAATCAGATTGGTGACTACCCCAATTGTCATCATAGAACCTCATCCAGTAACTGATGGAAGCAAATTCAGAGATCCACAGCACTGGGCCGAGCTCCAGGAATCCAGTTGAAGAGAGGGAAGAGGGATCATATGAGCAAGAGGGGGTCAAGATCATGATGGGGAAAACCACAGAAACAGCTGACCTGAGCTCATGGACTCTAGACAGATAGGTAGGGAGCCTACATGGGACCGACCTAGGCCCTCTGCATGTGAATAACAGTTGTGTAGCTTGGTCTGTTTGTGGGGCCCCTAGCCTGTCCATGGCACATGAGCTGGCTTTTTGGAACCTATTCCTTATGGTGAGATGCTTCATTCAGCCATAATGCAGGGGGCGTGGAGCTTGGTCCGGCCTCAACTTGATATGCCATGCTTTGTTGACTCCCATGAAGGTCTTGCCTTTTCTGAATGGAGTTGAAGGAGGAGTGGATGAGGGGGAGGTAGAAGGGAGTGGGGAGGAGGGAACAGGAGGCAATGAGGGAGGGGAACTGTGGTTGGTATGTAAAATAAAAAAAAATTAAGAAAAAGAAAACCCATCATTATGAAAAGTGGTCAGTGCATTCCCATCTCCAATCTTTTTAACAGTGATAAACTTACAGAGAAAAAATACCCAAACACACTAGGAAACAACTCACATCACAGTGGATCTTCATAAAATAACCACAGACAAAACATCTTAAAAGTAGCCAAGGAAAGGATATCACCTTCAAGGACAAGCATTTGGCTTCCTGACAGCCTCAAAGAAGGCCAAAGACATTGGGATGTCATCTTCAATGTTTTCTTTTATGTGTATGGGTGTTTTGGCTGCGTGTGTGTCTGTGCACCACATGTATGCCTTGTACCTTCAGACATGAGAAGGGGACATCGATTCCCTGGTACTAGAGTTACAGACACTTGTCAGCCACCATGTAGGTGCTGAGAATTGAACCCGGGTCCTCTGCAAGAACAACTGCTCTTAACTGAACCATCTCTCCAGCCCCATCTTCAATGTGTTCAAAAAACCCATTCCCAGTCTAGGATTATATTCTCAGTGAAAACATTTTTTAATGGAGGCAAAACAATGGTATTGTCCAACAGAAACTAATCTGCTACCAGCAGACACTTGCTAAAGACAATTCTGAAAGAATTCCAAAGAATGTTCCTTGGGAAAAAGAATGGGGGACCCATATGAACAATGAGCTACAAAAAGAACAGAGAAAGTAACAGATCTATCTACATGTCCATGATGCCTGAACACTGGCACATAGGCCTGGAGGTTTAAAAGGCAAGAGCAAAATGGATGATAGCTAAGGTCTTTGTACCAGTCAGGAGGGGTACACAGATGTTCGTCAAGCAAATTTAGACTTTGGTAAGTGAAATGTATGTAACTTCCAGGGAAACCACTAAAAGAATGTAAATAAAAATCATAAATACAGTAGAGGAAAAAATAATTATATAGAATAACCAAAAAGGCAAGAAGTGAAGAAAAAAACAAGATAAGCAGAGTAAATAGTTTCCCAAGTAGCAGATTTCAATCCAAATCTAACACAGATAACATTAACTATGAATGAATTAAATATCCAAGCTAAATATCATCTTGTCAGAATAAACATAACACAGAATTTATGCCATTTGCAAAAGACACATGTGAAATATAATACAGGGAGTTGGACATCCTAAGACAGGAAAGGAAATGTAAGTACCCCCAAAGTTGAGGCAGATTATTAATGAACACACACACACACACACACACACACACACACACACGCACACACACGCACGCGCACACACACGCACACACATGCACGCGCACACACACACAAAGGTATATGGATAATATTATATATACATACACATATAATATACCTATGCCATAAAGAATTTTTTTCATTCAAGCACTGACAGCTGTGTCATCAACAAAAGGAAGTATAGAGGTAGATAAATGAAGAAAGAAGGGAGGATATGAGAGGGATGACAGAGTGTTGAAAAGTCGGCAGAAAAGGAAAAAGTGGTAAGAAGAGGCAGGAAAGGAAGCACACTGCTCTTAAGCAGGCGGGAGGCATGGGATGAGCATCCAGATGGAGGACCTGGCCTCAGTGGGAACACTGCCAGGTCATCCACAGGCAAGAAGGCAAGTATATGGGAGCTGATGCCTCCTAGATCTGACACTGAGGTCTGAGGAAATTCCCTTCTGGTAGCTTCTGTGTTCTCAGAAAATAAAGATCACAGTTACCTTTTGAAAGCAAGGAAAGAAGGATATGCTGGGAATGCATGGGAGACAGACCCTCTGGTATCCTCTAGTATCTTAGTTTTCAGGAGGGAATGAATGCAGGAACAAGGAACTAGATGAGCAAGTCAGGTCCACCTGTGATGAGCAATCATAAGGTTAAGGAGGCTGCCTGCTTTCCCCAAGGTACCTTCTTTTGGAGTTATTAGCACGAGGGACCATCCATGGCACAAATGAGCATTCTAAGGATGGAGGAGTTGAAGGATCTTGTTAAATGACTGGACTCGCCTTCTCTTGGCTTTCCCTCCCCCTTGGATTCATGGGCACACAGTAACCAACTTCCTGTTTTCAGGTGCTCTCCAGGGTCCTGTGGCTTCCTGTGTCCTTCAACCTGATCACACTTTCAGCCCAAATTAGCTTGTTATATGAGCCCATCTTCAGAAGCTTCTGGGCAGTGAGTGGGAGAATACACTGTGGTTCACAGAGCCTAGACGACACCTTGGTAGAGAGTGAAGACTACACCGTGGTTCACAGAGCCTAGATCACACCTTGGCTTCTGCAAATCACCCTGAACTTTCTGGTAAACAGGCCATTTTTACTAAGCTTGTGGATTTTGTGAGTCAGGAATTTGGGCAAAGAGGGCTTGTCTCTGTCCCACTATGCCTGAGGCCTCAGACTGGAAGACAGGAAGTTGAGAACTGTAGCAGGTGGTTGCTGGTGGCTACAGAGATTTCCTAACTTACAAATCTGATGCTTGGGCTGGGGATATGTGGCCTGGCTTACTCATAGCATGGAGGCTGGCTCCCAAGAGGGTGTGTCCTGGGAAGAGGACTGGAGGAGTTAATATGCCTTGGGTTGGGAAGCTGCCTCAGTGGGAAAAATGCTTGTCACACAAACATGAGGACCTGAGTTCAGAACCCTGGCCAACTATTTAAAAAGGCAAGCACTAAAGAATACACCTGTGATCCCAGAACTGGGGGGAGATGGAGACAGGAGGATTCCTGTGGCTTACTGGCCAGACTGTCTAGCTAAAGCAAGGAGCTCCAGGTTGAGTGAGAGACTCTGTCTTTAAAAAAAAAAAAAAAAAGGTAGAAAGCAGCCAAGGAAGTCATCTGATGCAAACATCTTGCCTCCACAAACGTATGTGGACATGCACCCTCATCCACGTGCACACACAATAATAGAAAGCAACGAAGCCTTACTACCTAACCTTGTATATTGGCCTCCTTGAACCTGACCTCAGGACAATACAAACCCATTATCTTACAGTACTGCAGGTCAGAAGTCTCAAGCGGGTTTCACTGGGCTAAAATCAAATTAGCCGATCTGCCTTGCTTCAGGAGATTGAAGAAGAACTTGACCCCTTGTCTCTTCCAGCTCAAGAGGCTGCCTGCCTTCCTTGACTTTCAAAGCTAGTAGCAGGGCATCATCAAATCTGTCCACACTGACTTCTTGGCTCCCTCTTAGAAGGGATTATATTGGACTCTTGAAAAAAAAATCCAGTTATTTTCCCATCTTAATTTGTCTCTTTTTCATTGTTAGCCCAGCTGAGCCCCCATCTTAATTTCTTCACAGCTGCTAAACCCCTTTGCTATGTAACTCAAAGTAGTCATATGCTATAAAAGTCAAACATTTGTGGCAGGAGAGGACCTTATGCTACAGAGCACACCTTGGAAGCCACAGGGTATCACTACTACTGCCCATAACAAGTCCAACCTATCACAGTCAGTCCTGATCTGAGAGGAGGGACATAGACTGTGGACCTCAATAGAAGGGTGCAAATTAACTCAGTGGAAGGGCACAATTTGTGCATGGTTTGCGACTCTCAGACCACCCCTCTTCCTGTGGCTGGGAGCTGCACTCCTATCTTTGACTTGAGAGCATGAAGGCAGAGAAGCAGACAATCTGGTGACATCTGAGAGGAAGCAAAAAGTGCATCCTTTATCTATGCAAATGTTAGCATCATCTAAAATATTAATAAATCTTCTTGTTATGTTTGGATGACATCAAGCAAACTCCACTTGGTATGTATCTGTATCCCTAAGTGAAAGTTAGGCTTGTGCTGGGCAAGTTCCTCATTCAGTGAGTCCTTCAGGAACACCCCGTGCCACAGCATGCAAATTTCCCACACCTGTTTGAAGTCTGTAAGTCAAATTAGTTCAGCACAGGAAAGGAAATGGAAGGACACAAAAATTTCATCCAGCTGTTAGCACATGGGTGAAAGAATCACTGAATGATTACAACCCACACTTTCATCCCCACCCCACACCCCTTGCTCCCCACACCCCCATACCCTCACACTCCACCCCAACACCCCCCACACTTCCCCACCCCCGACACCATGCATGTTCCCTGTGTTGTTTGAGTTGAAGGTCTGTTTCTTCTGTTGAAATCAGGCATTATTAGTAAACACCAACTGAGGGAGCTCGACGTGGCTAAATTGCAGGGCTTCTTTGGAAACAGGCCTGAATGGAGCGTATTAACGTCAATTGTATTTTTTATGGTTAAGCCGTTAAATGTCAAACTGTGCTAAACGATAGCTCTCTACACAGCGCCTAAATCCAACTACCTGTTATATCAGTTGAGTAAATCGTCAAACTTGGGGGAGCCAGCAGTCTAATGGACGTGTTTATAAAATATCCTGAGGTATTCTGGCTTAACATCAAGAAGCAAAACACCCCTCACAGTGTTAAAAGGCTTCTATTAAAAAGAAGGATCGACAAAGGGGTAAACATAAGACTAATTTTTAAAGGAAAGCCAAAATACTGTGGGAAGGAACTAACACCCTGCAGGTTGCAGGTGAGTAGCCATATTCTGTCTTCATTTGTTCTCAATTGTTTGTTCAGTAATTTTTATCTTGTCATTGGACTATTATTTAGAAGACTGGACACTAAATTTGGCCCAGTTTAACTGACAATCAGTTTTTGTTCCCATTCTTTTTTGGCTTTGAGTGTTTGGAAAGTTTTATTAAATTGGAGAAAGTGAGAAAAACTGTAATAATTTTTGCTAAATTTTATATAGCAAGAACCTGTACTGAGAACTTCTGGCTGGGACTGATCTCTATCCTTTCATGTGTGGTTGTACGTGTACAAGAGTGGGTGCGTGCATGTGTCTGTGTGGGTTTGGGGGAGGGTTGCATATGTATGTGCATGTGATCCTATGGTTGTGTGTGTGTGTCTGTGTGTGTGTGTTTACATGTGCGTGTACACATGTGTGAGTGTGCATGTAGAAGCCAGAGGTTAATGTCAGGAGTTCTCAATCCCCCTGCAACCTGTTCTTTGAGATAGGGTCTCATTGAAGCTGGACTTCGCCCATTTGGTTAAAATAGTGGCTAGTAAGCTCCAAAGTCCCCTTGTCTCCATCTCCTCAGTACTTCGATTGCACACACATGCTGCACCCAGCCTTGCAGTACTTCGATTGCACACACATGCTGCGCCCAGCCTTGCAGTACTTCGATTGCACACACATGCTGCGCCCAGCCTTGCAGTACTTCGATTGCACACACATGCTGCGCCCAGCCTTGCAGTACTGAGATTGCACACACACTCCCATGTCTGACCTTGCAGTACCGGGATCACACACACTAAGGTGCCTGGCCATTTCCAGGAGTGCTCAGGATCTGAACTCAGGTCCCGGTGTTTGTGTGACAAGCACTTTGCCCACAGTGCCATCTCCTGAGCCCCACCCCTACCTTACACGGGATGTTTGTAACGCCCCACACAGACACTGTTTAACATCCTGAACAGCATTGGACGTTAATTCTGACTGGTGAAAATCAGATCACAAACTCTTGTTTGATTTCTGGCTACTTGAAATAATTAGAATTAATGATGCATTCATTAGCAAATGGTTTGTTTGTTTACTCTATATGACAAGATTACTAGGAGGTAAAACCAGCTGTCATTATCACCTCTTTCATGCTATGTTCCATTCTTATTCTGATCCCTTCTACATAACAGGAAATCGTTTTCACCGTCTTAATATTTTTTTCTAATTATAAGAGCAATATGTGCTCATTATAGGAATATTAGAAAATGTAAGTCAATTAAATAAAAGGGTAAAAATCCTCCAGAAGAATTCATTTAAATCTCCCTCCAGAGTAAACCCCCATTCTTATTTCTTAAGCCAGACATTAGAATTAGAGCAACAATAAAAATAAAGCCAGAAATTTCTGGAGCAACATGTCAGTGATTTCTTTGATAAGCATCTGCTCACCAGCCCCATCCCCAGGATCCCAACTAGGCCTGCACCCCACCCCAACCAGCATGCACTCAAGCCACTGACACCAGGGTCTCAAAGCCAGGATAACTCTGGGTGACAAAGAAGCCACCCGAATGACTGATGATGACAGTGGAAAGCCAAATAAGTAAAACCGTGTGTGAGGCCAGAGAAGGAAGAGAAGGACTGTGCCGATCAGGGGGGCTGCAGGGAGGCATCTGAGTAAAGGAGGAAGCAATGGTGGCAGCATCTCAGAGAGAGGAAACCCTGAAGGAAGGCACAGAGGGTAGAGGCTGGTTCCATGATCAGCTGCAGAAGAGCGAGAGTCAAACCAGGGCTGGGAGACAGCTCAGTCAGTAAAGTACTTGCCTTGCAAGCAGGAAGACTTGAGTTCAGCCTCCGGGGCCCATTTTTAATAGGTAGGTAGGTAGATAGATAGATAGATAGATAGATAGATAGATAGATAGATAGACAGACAGACAACAGACAGATAGACAGACAGATAGGAAGGACAGGTTATGGTGGCAAGCAATTGTACTAATTCCAGCTCTGAGGAGGTGGAGACAGGTGGAACCATGGACCTCAGTGGCCAGCCACCTTAGCCTAATCAGCAAGTTCCAGGCCAGTGACAGACCTTGTCTCAAAAAATCAAATGGACAGTACCCCGAGGAAGGACATCTGAAGTTGACCTCTGTGCATGTGCATAGAATACCAAATGGATCTTTCTCAACTTTTTCTTATGAGGCCATATCAAAGAATTCTAGAAAATCCAATGTATAAAACATTGTTAGACTCTACTCAGCAGGATTGTTCAGCCATGGTTGGCCTTGGTACCCAAGTGACGTGCTTGTGTTTTGTCTTTTTCTTGTCCTTCCTGCTTTTATCCACCTCTCTTCACACACAAACTTCATTCTTTAGCTGTAGGTAGACTGGTAGACTGTCTATGTACAGGGCAGGCTTTGACATTTCAACATTCTCAGAGATTACTAATATGTCTAGTAGAAGATCCCACAGTGGTCTCTTTGAACCCCAAATTGGGAAAACACCCATCCTCAAACCAGTCTAGGTGACAAGGAGGATGTAATGCCAGGATAGCCCACATTAGATCACATGTCCTCTTCTGAGGGCAGAATGAAGTAAAATTCACCTTAATGATAACCCTACCAGGACCACATGAAGTAGAGCAGCCTCCCAAAGGAAGAGGAAGAGGATGGAAGAGTGACTTGGACTCATACCATTTGGTTCTCTCAGAGAACCCCTTCTAGCTCATCAGTGGGACTGCAATGAAGTCTTCCAGCCAGTCTCCAGCCAGGACTATGGTAGATGGCAGTTCTTCTGTGATTCCCAATACTGACAAGTACACAAAAAGATGTTCAAGCCAGACCTTAAAGACCCCCTGACAGTCAAGGATGTCCCTCCCACATTTGTAAGACAAACGCCACTGAAATAGTCTCAAACAGAGCAGAGGTGCCAACTGCTGCCCAGCCTCAGCCCCAAGTATGAATGTCACCTGGTTGAGCTCATGTGTCTTACATTAGCATATTTGAAATCTGGTCATTTAAAATTAGATCCTAAGTGGAACGAGCATCCATATGGCACCAACTATGTGCCAGGCCTTGTCCCTAAGTTCGTTCCCTATAGTAACACTCCCAGGATTTATTACTAATTCCATCTGTAGCAAGAAAGCCAGAGCACAGAGAAGCCACACCCACACCAAGCCAGATTTGAACTCTAGAGCCTGCATGGCCCACCCCAAGGCCAGGCTCAGTGTCTCGGCTCAGGATGGATCATAAAGATGGTGAGCTAGGGAACTGAAAATAAGTGACACTCTGGACCAGAGTGATATGCAACAGAATAAACAAACAGATGCAATAACATAATCAAGATGCTGAACTGTCAGCTCAGAAGCACATGCTTGTCAGCGTAGCCCCAACACTGTCTAGGGAGGGTACGAACAGTCTGGTATCACAAATCCAGGTTAAAGACACATCATATTCTACCGGTATGAAAATATCTTCTTTTCTACAGCTGCCATGGTTACAAAGAGCAACCTAACTTCTAGGGAGCATCTCTCTGCACAGTATCACTGCTGTGTCTGGCACAGTGTCATGCTGGACAGCACTTTTCTTAATATTTTTTATTCTTTGACAATACCATACATACATGTAACATATTTTAATCATAGCCACACACACCCCATTTCGCTCTCTTATTCCCCTTCCACTCCCTCTGGGATTTTTCTTCCCAACACACCCCACTCCTATCTTCATGTCTTTTACTGTTTAATAACCCGCTTTAATTAAAGTTGCTCGCATGCACATGGGTGAGTATAGGGTTATTCACTGGGTTATGGGTAACCGACAGTGGCTACATCATTGAAGAAACATGAATGCTTCTCCCCCAGCAACCATTCACTGCCAACAGTTCCTGAGCTCAGGTTGGGACCTCATGTGTCCCTCTTAACCCATGCTGGAATGTTGACTGATAGATCTTGTGCAGGTAGTCACAGCTGCTGTGAGTTCTTGAGTGCAATGGGCACGTCAGGCCCAGAAGACAGCATCCAGAGCACTTCCCCCATCCTCTAGCTTTTAGATTCCTTCCGCTCCCTCCTCTGGATGGTCTCTGAGCTTTGAGGGGAGGGGAGATGATAAACATGACACAGAGCTGAGCACTCAGCAGTCTCTCACCCAGCACTTTGACCATCTGCCTTAACCCCACCCAGATGTTTCTTTTTTTTTATTCTATCATTCCTAGATTTTTTTATTATTAAGAAATTTTCTGTTCATTTTACATACCAACCACAGATGCCCCTCTCCTCCCTCCTCCTTCCTCCCACCCCTTCCAGCCTTCCCCCCAACTCACCCCCCATTCCCACCTCCTCCAAGGCAAGGACTCCCATGGGGAGTCAGCAGAGCCTGGGACATTCAGTTGAGGCAGTTCCAAGCCCCTCACCCTGAACCAAGGTTGTGTAAGGTATCCCACCATAGGCACTGGTCTCCAAAAAGTCTGCTCATGCACCAGGGATGGATCCTGATCCCACTGCCAGGGGCTCCTTAAACAGACCAAGCTAAACAACTGTCTCGCCTATGCAGAGAACCTAGTCCAGTCCCATGGAGGCTCCACAGCTATTGGTCCACAGTTCATGAGTTCCCACTAGTTTGGTTTGGTTGTCTCTGTAGTTTTCCCCATCATGATAACCATGTCCCTTGCTCATAGAATCCCTCCTCTCTCTTTGACTGGACTTCTGGAGCTTGGCCTGGTGCTTGACTGTGGATCTCTGCATCTGCTCCCATCAGTTACTAGATGGAGGCTCTGTGATGACAGGGTATTCACCAATCTGATTATTGGAGTAGGTCAGATCAGGCACCCTCTCCACTATTGCTAGTAGTCTATGGTGGGGTCATCCTTGTGGCTTCCTGGGAACTTCCCTAGCACCCTGTTTCTCTTTGTTCCCTTGATGTCTCCCTTATCATAGTATCTCTTTCCTTGCTTTCCCACTCTATCCCTGTTTCAGTTTGATCATCCTGTTCCCTTATGTTCTCATTCCCCATCCCCTACCCTCCATTGCCACCCCTCACCCCGTTTGCTCATATTGGAGAGGATGCGGAACAAGGAAAACATTCCTCCACTGTTGGTGGGAGTACAAACTTGTACAGCCACTGTGGAAATCAGTATGGCGGTTTCTCAAAAAACTGGGAATCAATCTACCTCAAGACCCAGCTATACTACTCTTGAGCATATACCCAAGGAATGCTCAATCATACCATAAAGATACATGCTCAACTATGTTCATAGCAGCATTATTCGTAATAGCCAGAACCTGAAAACAACCTAGATGCCCGCCAACTGAAGAATGGATAAATAAAATGTGGTACATATACACAATGGAGTACTACTCAGCAGTAAAAAACAATGACATCATGAAATTTGCAGGCAAATGGATGGAACTAGAAAATACCATCCTAAGTGAGGTAACCCAGACTCAGAAGGACAAACATGGTATGTACTCACTCATAAGGGATACTAGATGTAAAGCAAAGAATAACCAGACTACAACCCACAGCTTCAGACAAGCTAGCTAATAAGGAGAACCCTAAGAGGGACACATGGATCACCCTGGGAAGGGGAAATAGATGAAATCTCCATGACCCAGATGTTTCTTTAGCCTGAGGCTTCTGTGACCACCTGTTCCTAGGAGGTTCCTAATAGCTAAAAGGCTAAACTGATAGTCAAGTGTCTTCATTAGGGTTTCTATGGCTGTGATAAACACACCACGGCCAAAAAGCAACTTGGGGAAGAAAGGGTTTACTTCATCTTACAGCTCCCAGGTCACACTCAGTCACTGAGAGAAGTCAAGCCAGAAACTTAAGAAACTGACTCAAGAGCCACAGAATGAGGTTCATGATTTGTTCCACCTGCTTTCTTATACAACTCAGGACTGCTTGCCCAGGGGTGGCACTACCCACAATGGACTGGGCTCTCACACATCAATCACCAATTTTAAAATGCACCCACAAGCTTGCCCAAAAGCCAGTCTTATGGAGGCATTTTCTCAGTTGAAGTTCCCTTTCCTCAGACAACTCTATCTTGTGTCAAGTTCACACATGCATGCACATGCACGCACACACACGCACACACACAAACAGGACATCCAGCAAGTAGTTTTTGAGCACCTACTATGTGTCTGGCCCAGAGGATGTAGCAATGACAAGACAGATATGGCCATGCCCCCACAGCTGATGTGCCAATACTACACACCCAAACAGACATACCTGTTTGGCAAAACACTGAAATAATTTTTAACCATTTGGTAAATAATCAATGCCTACCTAAATCCCTCGAGTGCCCCATCCTTCTCTGGGCCTAACTCAGGACTCCTCAAAATATTCCCATGATCTATATTCATCAACTAGAGAGGCAATCCAAGCCCAGCAGGGGCACATGGTTTTCCTATGCTATGCCTGGTGAGTACTAACTCCCTGTTCCTAAGTACTAAAAGTAGCCAAGAGGCAAAAAGTATCTGTTCTCTTTAAACAAGTTTAAACTCATATTTTCTCTGGTATACTGCCAATTCTCTTTTAAAACAGTAGGTCTTTATTTCAATTTTAAAAAAAGAAAAGCTTCAGATACACAATGTGACAGTCAGCAACCGTCTGAGCCCGGCTCAGTAACACAATAGACATCACACCAAGACAGGACCAGATGTCTACCCCCACCATCTGCCACCCACTCCAGTTCTTCTTAAAAGGCACCTTCAAGTGGTCCATCAGCCAAAGGTACTGGAATAAGTTCTCCAGGCCTCACAGAGGCTCATAGCAGAGGCAAATAACATCAGTCATGAAGTCTCATCCATATGCCCATGGGAAATCCCTGTGCCTGCCCAGGTGACAGAAAGGACAGACTGGCCCTGAAAGACATCTATGAAAGCTGACTCAGTGGCAGAGGACCCCTGTTTTCACACTCTCCTCAATCCCAACTAAATCTCTACGCCACTCAAGGTGCTTTTAAAACTACAGGCACCTGGCTGGGGAAATGGATCCATTAGTAAGCAGCTTGCCATGCAGACATAAGGACCTGGGTTCAGATCTCTAGCACCATGGTTTGTTGGTTTGTTTTGTTTTCAAAGGTTTTAAAGTCAGGCATGGCTACAGGTGCCTTATAATCTCAGCACTAGGGAGGCAGAGATAGGAGGATCCCTGGGGCTCTAAGCCATAAGAGACCCAATCTCAAAAAATAAGGTTGAGAGCAATTGAAATCACTCAACATTGACTTCTAGCCTCTACATCATGCACACATGTGCATACACAAATAAAATACATATGCCAGCCCTGGCCACTTCTTTCAGATGATCCTACCCATGCAGTAGGGCCCCATCTCCATGGAGCAGTCAGAGGAACCCCTAGAGTGTCACTCTTGAACCCTACAAGTCTGCAACACAGAAAGGGGAGGTCCAGGTTCCTCCACCCACCCTCATGCTCACACAGCAAACTAATCAGTGAGAGGTGCCCCTTCCACCAGTGGATGGAGGGCTCTGGTGCTCACACACGTGCACCAAAGACATCCATTCAGCTCCTAAGCTGGGGTCTTGGGTTTTGATGGCACTATTTGGCACTTCCTTCTAGATATTTCTGGAATAAGAAGTCTGCTAATATTTTTACATATCAGTGAGTGAGGTGGAGATGAAGGCTTCAAAACTGATTTCTATTGAGTAAGATGATCCTTACATTCAGGGGGCCAGGCAAGAGAATCATGAGTTCAGGGATAGAGCCTAGGCTATTCCAGAGAATTTGAAATCAGAATGGACTATGTATATATCAAGACTCATAAAACAAAATGGACATGTTCTAAAGATAATATTATGCAAGAGGAAAACCATTACTTTAAATGAACTTTTGTCATTTCCTGCGCCTTTTAGCAAGTACTCCAGCCTTAATTCAGCAAAGGGGTTCTTTATCCACATGAACCTTAGCCAGTCAGCCTGCAGAGATGGCAATGGAGAAATGGTAAAAATCTTGGGAGGAGAGTCCTTCAAGTGTCCATGCTGACACAGATCTGGAAGTCCCACCCCTTCCATGAGGCTGTCAGATTGGCGAGAAACCAGGCAAGAGAGCCAAAACTCTGCAAAGGGCTCCTTGTAAAGAAGAACCGTATTTGTCTTGTGGCTGACACGGAAATCAAGATGTAGGCAGGTAAAGAGGCCAATTCAATGGCCAAATGTCTTCTGAGGGGACACAGATAGTCGGAGTCACTTCTCAACCCCTGTGATCGCAGTGAAGGGGCAGCACAGACTTGTCTCAGGGGGCAGAAGCCCCACTGGGTTAGTTACATCAAGCGGCTCTTCAAGGTAGAAGGTTCTTTTTTTTTTTTTTTTAAAGTCTTAAAAATCTTGCTGCCAATAAAGGAGCAATCCAGGTATTGATCTCAGCTTCAATACTAAGTCTAGGTGGAGCAAGAAAGCTTGCCCTGTTACTCTCCACACTGCCGGGCTAGGCAAGGGGACTGCAGCCTCACCAACACCTGCCCCAGCCACAGAACAGACTCCAAGCAGGTATACAACAGGCTCCCTGTGAGACCCAGAGGGAAACAAAAGGAGGAAGTAATCGGAGAGCCAAGGAAGGAACTGGGAATACTCCAGTTCAAAACCTCCATCCTGGGTCCTCAAAGTCTTGGACCCACAGCAGAGATACAGCAGGAACTTATAACTTCTGGTCTTCTCAGTAAAACCCAAAAGGTGCCCCTCCCCTAACTGGAAAAAAATGACTGAAAAAAGGTTTAAATGTTCTGGAAACAAGAGAGAGAAGCAGAACTTTAATTCCATGGCAGCATCCCTTACAGAACTTAGCAACCAAGTGACATGCAGCTACAGCCTCTCTGGGTTCCAACTGCCTCATTAGTAAAAATTACAGTGAGTGTCCAAAATGCAAAGGGCTGAACCTGCTGCCCAAATTAGCCCTATAATGCAAGAGAACTATCAGGTACTCTGAATTTATGCAAATGATATGTACCTTAAATCATCTTGAAAGTGCACAGTACTGTTCACCATTAGAGAAACCCTGTGGTCTGCAGATCTTGAAAGTGCACAGTATTGGTCACCATTAGAGAACCCTGTGGTCTGCAGGCAGTGTTTCTAACTATGGGGCCACACAAAGCAACATCAGCATCACCTTATAACCTTGTAGGCAAGCAAACCCATCCTAGACTAATGAATGAAGAACCTCAGAGTGCATCCAGGAGACTTATTGCAACCAGTCACCCCTGGGACCTAATGCGTGGTACAGTAAACAAACAGTTCCTTGTGGATTGATTACAGACATAATATTTATCTGAGGAAATACCTGCCCTATAGTTCTAGAGCCTTTTTCAAATGGGGCCCTTGTCCTTGCCATTCTCTCTGTATGAAGCACTGCTCCATTTATCCTACTCAGCCTCAAGGTGACTTGGTTCAAATGTCACATTCTCAGTGAGGCTCATTCTGTATCCTTGAGTCCCTGTCCTCTGCTCCATTGTTCCCAAAGTCCTCATCTCCTTCTGAGGAACTATATAATATACAATGTTTTCTCTGTGTCTCTCCAACAGGAAATAAGTTACCCTCATGACAGTCTACAGTGACTATCCCATAATAGGTTCTTATGCACAACTGTCAAATGAATGAGTCAGGCAAATTCTAGGTCCACCGTTTATTTTATAGACTCAAGTAAAGGGGTTTCTTTTACAAACAGGAGTTTCCATCTTCCACAGAAGGGCCCATACTGCACCCTTCTGCAGCTACCCAAATGGTTGACAATTTTGTTTTACAATCAACATTCAGGAAAGAGTCCCTGGTGAAGATGTGTTATAAAGTCCCTACCAGCACTGAATGCACCACTCACTTGGTTATCGTATCTCTCAGATATAGCCTTCTCCAGTGGCTGAAAGTTAACACACAGCCATTAGGGACAGCTAAAAGTTAGTGTACTTGCTTCCAGATTGAAATGGGCAAGGTGAAGTGCCAAGTGCTGATCTCTTCTTGGCTGGTTCACTGTAATGATTTGGAAGTAGGGCTCCCAATCTTTCCGAGCTGGTTTCTTTTTTGTGACCTCCTGGGAAGTTCCAGTATGAATAATTTTCTATAAAATGGTTCTACACAGACCACAGAGGGTAAGTGACACATTGGCCATAAGAAGGCCATTGGGTCACTGTTCCCACACAGCGGTTCCACTCCTCATGTCCTCCATGTGACCAAACCACACTAGAGTAAATTTTCCAAGAAAGTATATGGGTTGAAAGTCGGGGTCTAGTGGAAGATGGAGAAACCTGCTGGTTTGTTTTTCCGTGTGTGTATTGGATTGAGGGTGGTATAGAAAGGGGACTGGGCAGAGGGAGAGCAAAGGGATGGATAAAAATTACCTGTGAGAAAGCACCTGCTACCCACAAAACACCAGACCACAGTTCTGAACCTCTTTGGTGTTAGGAGTTCTTTATACCCTTAAAATCTGTCAAGAATTCTAAAGAGATTTTGCTTATGTAATTATGCCATATCATTATTTAATATTATTAGAAATTAAAATTGTGAGTTTTTTCAATTTTTTGACACTGTAGCTCACTATGTAGCTCAGGCTGGTCTCAAACTTGCAATCCTCCTGCCTCAGTGTATCCAGTTCTGGGATTATAAGCAAGTAACCACTATGCCCAGCTAAAATTAAATTGTTAATATTTATTAACTCATTAAAATAGTATTTGTTACTCCATTACATGTTAAAAGAAATAACTTGTTTTAAGAAAAGTTATTATCTATTCAAAAGCAGAAACTCAATTATTAGAGGAGTAGTGGTGTTTTACACTCTCATAAGTCTCTTTAACATGAGGCTTTACTGAAGACAACTGGAATGTGAATCCATGTTAGTATAAAATCTGCTGCAGTATCATAGGTCTGTTGCTGGTTGTTTTGCTCTTTTGGGGGGCCTGCCACCCAGCTCCCAAATAAGTCACACACAGAGGCTTGTTCTTAATTGTAAATGCCCGGCCTTAGCTTGGCTTGTTTCTTGCCAGCTTTTCTTAACTTATCCTGTCTTTTGCTCTGGACTTTTACCTTTCTTTATTTCTGTGTACCTTTCTTTCTTACTCCATTGCTGGTTGTGTAGCTGGGTGGCTGGCCCCTGATGTTCCCCCCTCCTTCTCTCACTCCTCCTTCAAAACCCTTCTCCACCTGGTTCCTCCCTACCACTTCCTGTCAGCTAGTTGCTAAGGCAGCCTCCTGACTGCAGGTGAATTTTATTTAATCAAACACATCTTTGCATCATTAAACAAATGTTCCAGAGCAGAAACAAAAGTAACGTACCTTAAAATAATATTCTACAACATAGGTCTCATGGCCTGGAGACAACTCCATACATATGTATAATGTAAAGAAAATAGAAAAGGTCTAAAGATGGCTTGGTGTAACTCTGAAAGTAGTTTTGACCTCATAACTCTCATGAAAGAGTAGCCGCTCCCCCAGGAGACCACAGATAACACTTTAAGAACGACTGCACAGCTGGTGCTATGCTTCAATCCTATTCAGAGACAGAGGGCTGCAATTCAGAGAGAGGGCTACACAGTTTACCAAATCACACAGACACAAACGGAGCACAGCAGAATGCAGATTGTCCATGCTCTAGGGGAGTTCTCTTAGATTCTGACAGGGTTTCTGTGTACTGTATTTTCTGCTTACATAGCGGGGGTGGTGAGGGGTTATTGAGGAGTAAGCACAATGAAAGAGAAGGGGAAAGGAAGAGAGAGAACTTTTAAAGCCTGAAGGAAATGCCATTTTACTCCAAAAGCCCATCCCCTTTAGTGACTATGAGGCAAAGGATGAGTGTGCTATCCCTTCATGATTCAGTCACCAAAGCTCCCTCCAAGTATAAGCACCTTTCCATATTTAGAGGAATTTTTTATTTCATTATTTTATAATACGTGTTTGAGTGTTTTGTCTGCATGTATGTCCATGCACTATGTGCATGCCTGATGCCTGCAAAAACCAGAAGAGGGTGTCAGATCCTCTGAAAGTAAAGTTACAGACAATTGTGAACTGTCATGTGAGTGCTGGGAATCAAACCCAGGTCCTCTGGATGAGCAGCCAGTGCTCTTAACCACTGAGCCATCTCTCCAGCCCCTTTGTTGGGTGAAATTCAGAAGAAAAGGAGTACGTGTTGAGTGTAGTGTGGTGTGGTATGGTATGGTAGCTTGGTTTAGGAAAACATGAGTTTGAAACGGCATCCAGACATTTTATTTAGTGTCTAATCACCTGAATGGGGGGAAATGGCAGCTTCAGGGAACTTGCGAGGAAGCAGCTCTAGCAATGTCCATTGGTGGACATTCCAGGATAATACTGACCTTTGTCAACTCAGGAACTTCACCCTTGTCTCAGGATGAATCTCCCTGTGGAGGAAAGCTCTATCAAGAAGGCACCATCTTCATGGTGGGGTCGAGAGTAAAGGGAGAAGGTAGTGATCCAGCAAGCTGTTAACACAGTGGAAATGAGCTGTATAGCACCCAACAGGAATGCACGGTACTTCCACTGAGCTTTCCCATAATCATTACATCTAATACATTTCATGTGCAGCTTTTAAAGGCAAAGCAAACAGAAAGCTAGCACTGAGAGTAGAATATGTCTCACACCCACTCCATGCACCTGACAGACCTATATCCCCAAGGTAAAAGCCTGCTCTTCTCTACTTCAGTTTCCTTCAAAACTTCAATGCAATTCACATCTCTACCTCTTATGTTATCCATTAGAAAACAGTAACTCCCACTAAAGAAGGCTCACTTATAATCCCTCCATTTCATGACCTACACTCCAAACAGGGTTGATAAATGTACATTCTACTCAGTAACTACATGTCCTGTGCATTGTCTTTCAATGGATTCTAAAAACTCAAAACTGGTAAATACCACTGAAAATACAGCAAACAGGACAGGATGCAAAGACCTATGTTCCTATCATCTAGACTGAGAGAACTAACTCTCACTGCCCCATCCATGAACTATGGGCACCAAGGCACATTTCTGCTTCCTTCATAGTAACTTTGCACCTTTTGCCGAACTCCGGGGAAGTAAAAGATGAGTAGAGTGGTGGCAAGTATAAGCACTGTGTCATAAAGCCAAGAGTTCCTGCTTATGCAGTTCTTATAAAGGAGTCTGCTCTCTAAACTAGGTGTTGGTAATCCCAGCATTCAAGGTGGAAAGGGGGGAAGTGGAGGAAGGGCAAGAGAGGGAGAGAGGAAGAGAGACTTCTGATTGCCACTAATTGCTTTCCAAATCTGCTCCAGAGTAGCTACCTGAGATTTCATTTCATTGTTCTACTGGGTAATTGTCTGGCTGAAGAATACCATTTAGTAGCTGCTCTATTCTGGAAAAGCTCCATGTAAGTAAGTATCCAACATCCTTGCATGTTTGAAATGTTTTAGTCTTTGTTTAACTGTTGATGTGGTTTGTGCAGCAGGCCTTATTGGATGCCAGAATATCACCTGTTCTCATCACCATACTTTTCACAGTGGGATGCTTTTTGTACAGGTCTCCCTCGTTCTTTATGTGTCCATAAGAGGATAGATTTTTATTGGTTGATCTATAACTATTACCCCATATTGGTTAAAGAATAAACATGTACCAAAATTTTGGTTAGAAAACACAAAAGAAAAATCTTCAAAGACTTCTGAATAGCAAGTATTCCCATCTTCATCGTAAGATTGTTGTTTCCAAATGGACCACCTGGAACTACTGTGGGTATCTTGTCACCAGAGAGAGGTATTCTATGGGCAAGGTCAACAACTTGAGGATGACACCATAGACCAATGCAAGAATCATGAATCTTGATGGTTAGTTATCAGTGTTAAGATAGTGTATTTCCAATGCTGGTGATTTTCAAATCTGAATTTGATATTATTTGATACAACACAGTTCCTTCTTGCTCGACCCACTTCAAGACTTATGCTCCTTACAGTCAAAAGAATTTTAGCTAATCCAGCTGGTTATAAAACTGTTCATATCCTTCCCTTTAGATCTTTGAAAGTATCATTTCTTTGTTACTATTATATACTGCAGTTGATGAAAGCACTCATATGTGAATCTACTTCCTATTTCCTAATAAAGAATGCATTCTTCTCTTGCTGACAGAATTTGTTTCCAAAAATACTGAAATTCATCAGAATATGTTTGACTTAGATTTCATGTTTCTGCTTTTCAATTGATATCTTTCTTTAGCCCAACCAGAGTTTATTGTGTTGTTTCTTTGCTTCCTTTATAACCTATTATATGAACAGTAGACCTGTCAAACTATATTGTCTTTTTACATATCTTTTACACTTAGCACATTTTTAATTTGTTTTTTCATTTTATTTAATGTGTATGGGTTTGCCTGTGTAAAAATATGTGCACCACACATGTGCAGTGCTGGCTGGAGGCCAAAGAAGGACAGCAGCTGTAAGCTGCCATGTGGGTGCTGGGAACCGAACCCAGGTCCTCTGGGAGTGCAGTCAGTGCTCTTAAGTGTTGAGCCATCCCTCCAGTTCTGAGTACATTGTTGTGCTAGGTTCTGAAAGATTTTCCAAGATTTATCTTCTTGTTTATGTATCTGGAATGTATTAGTGTCCTTCCTGTTACTCTGACATTTTAGTGCATTTAAAAAGTTCTAACAATCATTTTTAATTTCCAATAATTCTTGCTTCATGTTCCATTATCCAGTTGTTTTATCTGTGTTTAAGTCTCAGGCTTGCTTTTGATTGTTCCACATCTCCTCAAGTGACTTCCCATTTGTCGGCCTTTGTCCTTCCTGATATACCAGTCTCCCTCAGATATCTGGTGGGCTTGATTGATGATTTATATTTATTGGTGGAAGGCTCTGAGGCTGCCCCAGGTGGTTTATGTGTGTTTCCTCTCCATGAGAGAGTCATTTTTTTAGTATATACCAGTGGGATCAGGGAGGTAGATTTGGAGTTGCCAGCACCATCAAAGGAAAAAGCACTTCAATGTACTTCCTTTCGATTCTGAGCCAACTTAGATGGCTTTCGTCTTTACCCTCTGGCTCTCCCCCAGGAATTCTTTTTATCTGCTGAGTCTTCAGATATTGCATTGCTCTCTGGCCCCAACTTCATTCCTTGGGATGCCCCTTAGCAAGTCTTTCACAAGTTCAGAGAACATTTCTTAGAATTCAAATTGCCCTTCACATTTCTTAGAAAGGAAGGAGCTCACAGCCAAGCTGTCCCGAGGGCACCTTTCTGCTTCACTACCCACATACTGCCTCCAGGCCAATTCCTCATCCTGTGTGTGTATAGTGCAGGCTTGGAGCCTCTCTTTAGTCTCCACCTCCGACACAATTCTCTATTGAGTTCTAGCTGACTTCCTATTGTATATTATACTGTGGAAACAACCTGCACACCCATCTAGTCTCTACCTTGTGGAGATCTAATCAGTGTCCACACAGAGCACTGCCTCCTGTCTTCAGAGCTGCCATAGAGTCAATCTGTTTCTACATCATCTCTCTTAGTGCAGTGAGTTCTACAAAGGCAAATGAATGCACTCCCTCTGCCATTTTGAAGTAGAATGTGTATTACATTTCTGTTAATACAAATCAACTTCTCCCTGTATTTCTTTATAGCACTTCCCTTTGAGGAGGTCTGTGCCCAAATTCCATTTCTTCTAAGAACATCAGTTCTCATCCTAATGAACTTCATTTAACGTGACTACCATGCAAAGATCTTCATCTCCTAATAAGGCCACATTCTGAGATTCTGGGGATTAAGACTTCAGCATCTGAACTTGTGGGCATAATTCAACCCATTCACCTCGATGGCTTCAGAGATTTGATTTCCATATCCTGGGCTTTGAAGAGGACCTAGAACTCAAACTCTTACAAGTGAAATCTTGCTATTTCCACTATGAAGTAAAATAAATAAATGAGCAAAACCTCAGGAGAAATCCTGACTATTCTTTTATTATCCCTGTTATAACAATCCCAGCAATAAGTTAACAAAGGATAAGGGAAAGTCGGGGAAATTTTAAGAGGTGAAGAGGAAAGAAAATACTATTAATACTTCATTATCTTTCTGGGTGTAGGTACATGCCTGTAATACCAGCACTTGGGAGGCAGAAGCAGGAGGATTAGAAGTTTATGATTATCTTTAGCTACACAAAGAACCTGAGGCCAACCTAGGCTACAGGAGACCCTGTTATCAAAAATGAAACAAAACAAAACTGTGCTGTTTTTGCTAGGATGTGGTGGCCTACACTTTTAATGCCAGTATTCAGGAGGCAAAGAAAAGAGGTTGGGGAAATCAAGGCCAGACTAGGATATAGTGAAGCCATCTCAAAAGAGATGGAGCTCTGGCTCAGTGGCAGAGAGCTCAATTAGTGCATTCAAGACCATGGACTCAATCCCCCACACCTCAAAAAAGAAAAATTCAAAACTCTGTCCAGTTTCATTAAATCGCCCTTACCAGTAGCAGCCCTTCACTTACAGGAAATGGATTCTCCACTGAAAGACACCCTAGCAGCAGAGGAAGGGCAAGACACGGCCCATTTTGATATGATGGCCCAAAGCAGCTAACCGGAAACAAGCCACGTTTGCAAGGCTGGCTAATCTTTACATGTCATGTGAATTTCACATTGACAGCCACCATATTCCTCAAGTCACATATGGTAACAGGTTAGATGAGAACACATACTACATGAGAAATGCATGCCTTGATGAGAAATACACATTAAAGAGCTTTCCCCCAGCTTCCAGCACTATACAGAAAGATGTCCAGTTCATGCTATGATTCCATGTCCCCTGGCATGATGCCCATGTCTGAGATAGGTGGCTTTTAGGGAAGGAAACAGGAAACCCCATAGATAAAAGGACTGTGTTTGTTTTCAGTAGAGAAGGATCTTCGTTTTGATTCTGCTGAGAAGCCAGTGTTCTTTCACCAAAGAACAACACCTCTAAAGGAAAAGTCCTTTTTCTCCCCATCTGGGAGACAGTCCGAGAGGTGCAAAGAAAAAGACACCCCACAAAATTAACAATGGGGCAGCCTGAGTGAGAATGCACATACTGCAGGCGAGACTAATGGCAAAGGTGGAGAGTCCAGGAACGGAAACAGAGGGGGGGGGGCGGGGATGGGTGGAAAGGCTCCTGCAGGAAGACAGATGAAAGAGGCAGGGAAGGGACATAAGAACCAGGAGTTGCTCCAAGGGCGCCACAGTCTGAAATGATGGTGGATTAGCCAAGTACCGACTGAGCAGGGTAAACCGGAAAGCTCCTGAGCTTTGCAGAAGCCCTCGGACAACCGGGGTTTTCCTCTACTCCAGGTCCAGTGATACCATCCTGCCCTCACATTCCCATCAGCTCATGTTAGTGGTACCAACTTTAACAACATCCCTAGGCACTGATGAAGCTGGTGTTTCCAGGTGATTTCCAAAACTCACTCAAAATCATTAGGATTCATAATTTAAGTCTGGAAACTACCTAACCAACCCTTGAATTAAGGCCATTTGTCTCAAGTTCAATACATTAGAAAAGGGTTTTCTGTTGGTCTTAATTTGAGGCTCTTAGTTATTCAGCATCAACCAGCAGCATCCCTGGCTGGATTCCCATTCAGCCCTGCCAAAAAGGCCTTGTTTTTTCCTTTATGCTACTTGTACAAGTATGGCCAAGAAATGGGAAGAAATTACATATCTGTGACCACAAGGCCTGTGTGTCCCTGCAAAGGCCCATGCTGCTGCTGCTGCTGCTGCTGCTGCTGCTGCTGCTGCTGCTGCTGCTGGAGACCCCACAAAGCAGCAAGGCTGGCAGAGAGTGATCTTGCCTCTATGGGTCTATGCTGTGGGGATCTCTAGAGGATATCCCCAGAGCTCATGGCTAATCACAGGAAAGTCCAGCTAGTACCACCACCAAAGTGATGTATGAAGCCAAACCTGGATTTTCCTTGGAGCAGGGCACTTCTCAGGCCTGGAACTCAGGTATGCTTGGCACAGAGCCTTACTGATGCCTAGCTACCTGTGGTAGTTTGAATAGGAATTGTCCCCATGTATTTGAATGTTTGGCCCATAGGGAGTGACACTATCAGGAGGTGTGGACTTGTTAGAGTAGGTGTGGAGGAAGTTGTCACTGTGGAGGCAGGCTTTAAGGTCTCATATATGCTCAGGCCACACCCAGTGTGACAGTTCTCTTCCTGTTGCCTGCAGATCAAGATGTAGAACGCTCAGCTCCTTCTCCATCACTATGTCTACCTACATGCTGCCATGCTTCTCGCCATGATGATAATGGACTAAACCTCTGAACTGTAAACCAGCCCCAATTAAATGTTTCCCTTTATAAGAGTTGCTGTGGTCATGGTGTCTCTTCATAGCAATAGAAACCTTAAGACACCATCTCAGTCATTCAGTCTTCCCCTGACAGAGATGAATACTGTGCAACAGAACACTCCTCCTCCAGGCTCATCAACCCAAAGCAAAGTCTAAATCCGGGCCATTCCTTGGTAATGAATGTCATGGCTTCTGGCCTTTGCCTAAACACAGATGTCTTAGTTGCTCTGCTCTCTGACTTTTCAGACCTGCCAGGGATTTTCACAGTCACAATCCATGAAGCAGTCTAGACACAAGGCATAGCCTGCCTCCTCAGAGGTCACAAAAAAGGCAGTGCATCCTCCTTCCCTCCAATGAGCTTCTCTCCTTATCAAGGACGTCATCATCCCATGGGAGGAGGTCAAGAGGTACAGAGGAGGCAGGCTCTTACTCAGCAGGCATCCTAACGTGTCTGTGCATTGAGTCCTTGGGTGTCCCCATAAGAGCCAGGCCCCAGGAATCTAATGCCAGGCATTGATTTCTGAATTCTCCTATGTCACTTGTCCCTGAGACAATGCAGAATGCCCTACCTGCCTGGAGGTGAGAAGGTACAATGAAAAGAAACGGGAGTGAAAATTCCCAGAGAACACTTGAAAACAGCATTGTCTATGTTCTCCATCTTCCCTAGCTCACCTCTGTGGCTATGGCTGCATGTGCT
Source organism: Peromyscus leucopus (assembly GCF_004664715.2). NCBI lineage: Eukaryota > Metazoa > Chordata > Mammalia > Rodentia > Cricetidae > Peromyscus > Peromyscus leucopus. The sequence continues at coordinate 121,429,681 of NC_051064.1, read as the reverse complement.
CCCTTTCATGTAGGCCTCTTTTGAACCGTTCCTATTCTAAAGTCCCTAAGAAAAACATCCAATAGAGATGCTGAATTGCTTGTTGTATGGAGACTGGAAGAAAGGGCAAAGGGGCTTTGGGCTAGCCATGCTGGGGTGAGACAGCTGTTCAAACAGGAAGTCACACAAGGTGCTGAGATGTAGAGGTGAGCCTCCATTTGTGTTTTTAAATACCTGTATTTGGATGTGGAGAGAGAGAGAGAGAGAGAGAGAGAGAGAGAGAGAGAGAGAGAGAGAGAGAGAGAGAGAGAGAGAGGGTTTCTGAAAACAGATTGGAACGAGATGGCTGAGTGAGTGAAAGTGCTTGTAACACAAGGCTGACCACCTGAGTTCGAGCCCCAGAAGCTACACGAAACTGTCCTCTGACTTAAACATTCATGCTGTGGCTCTTGCATGCCCCTCAACACACACCATACATACACAGTGATAACAAATTTAAAAAAATGTAAAGCCAGGCATGGTGGTACATGTCTACAGTCCCAATACTCAGGAGCTAGGCAAACCTCTGTGAACTCCAGGACAGCCTGGTGTACATAGCCAGTTCCAGGCCAGCCAGGGCTACATAGTGATACCTTGGTTCTAAATAAGTAAATATTTAAAACTTAAATTGGGATTTCCATGGGTTTTTTCCTCCATATGCTCTATGTTGTGTAAGTTATTTACAGTGGAAAAGTATCTGTGTTCTGTATAAAAATGAAATGCAGGTATATGCAAACGAACAGGAGATGAAGTCAGGCAGGCAAGAAGCAAGAGAAAGGCAGGCCTTCATTAGGGATTCAGTCCTTATTGTGGAGTTGATAAAACACAAACAAAATTTAAGAGTCCTGGTTAGAGTCATCTGGTGATTAAATCAATGCTTATCTATTGAAAAAAAAAACTTAGAAAGTTTAAAGACTACACGGTGAATATCAGTCAGATGAGACCTGTGATACACACCTGTGGTCCCAGAACATGGGAGGCAGAGGCAGGGTGATGGCAATGTGAATGACAGGCGTGAGACTGTAAATTAAACAAAGAAAGGAAATCATCAGTAATGACCGAAGAGATAGCTGGTGTTTCAGTTACTTTTTGTTGCTGTGATAAAACACCATGACCAAACATGACTCATGGAAGTTAATTTTGCCTTAATGGTTCCAGGGAAAGAGTCCATAAGGGCAGAGAAGGCATTACAGCAGGTGGCCTAAGCAGGAAGCTGAGAGGGCACATTTCCAGCTGTAAACAGAAAGCAGAGAGGGTGAAGTAGACAGAGGTGGGTGAAGTAGACGGAGGTGGGATCATGAGCCCCCAACACCTGCCCTCAGTGATGTACTTCCTCCAGAACCTCCCAAAGACTGTGCTCCCCAAACACCTCCCCCAACCAGGGACCAAGTGCCCAAGTGCTTAGTCTATGGGGGACATGTCTCATGAAACCACCACAGACAGCCTGACATTTTGGTATAGTTTCTACTAGTTTTAATACAAAAAAATATGAAAATCTTTAATTATGTAAGATGATTTTTGTGGAAATAATTTTGTTTTGTTTTCATTTAATTTGCATTGGTTTTCTACTTATATCACTGTAAAAAATTGAACATGCAAATTAGAAAGTAGAATTTTTCATAATCTCACCATCGTCAATTGTTATGGGTATGTAGTATCCCAAATTTTCCTAATAAAATATATAATTCTTTAATTGGGATCACACTACATAAATGTTCACCTGAGCCTCTGAATTTATCAGTTAAGACAGATCAACTGTCAACTTTCCACAAGCGACAGTTTAGACAGGATAGACCTAATCTAACAAATCTCACACAATATCACCCTTTTTTTTCCAAGACAGGGTTTCTTTTTATAGCCCTGGCTGTCCTGGAAATTGTTCAGTAGACCAGGCTGGCCTGGAACTCAGAGATTTGCCTGCCTCTGCCTCCCAAGTGCTGGGATTAAAGGCATGCAACACCACTGCCCAACTTACAATATCATCAATTTCAATGCCCCACAAATGCTTTAATGGATATCTTGATATACATAAGTGAAAATATATGAACACATGTGTGTTTGTGTATATACATATGTGTGCAAATATTTCCTGAAATAAAATTAGTTGAAATTTAGGATTATTAAGTCAAACTGAATGCATACTTAAATTTCTAAAGGGTGTTGCCAAGCTCTGGCAAATGCTATAGAAACAGAAATTTCCAGCAACATTATTGTTTGGATCTTGAATATCTTCCAAAGATCCATGCATTTATAGTCTGGGTTCCCCGACTACCACTAATGAAAGACAGTGGACCACTAGAAAGTGAGGTCTAGTGAAAGGTCCCTGGAAGTCACTGAGCATGAGCCCCACCCCCTCTGTCTTTCTCTCTGCTTCCTAGCCATGAAGTGAGCAGTTTGCTCTGTCACATACTCCTATCATAATAAGCTGCCTCACCACAGGCCCACAGCAACAGAACAAAATAATCATGGACCAGAACCTTCAAAACTGTGAGCCAATAAGCCTTTCCTCTTCACAGGCTTGGGTACTCCTTATAGTAACAGAAAGCTGAGCAGTAAAAATGGGCCATTAGAATACCCTTCTGCCAAAACAAAACAACGTAAGAGAAGAAGGTTTTATTTTTTAGGGGTGTGAGCCATCATGGTGACTGAGACAGGAGCATGAGGCAGCTGATCACATTGTCTCTGTGGTCAAGAAGCAGACAGTGGACAGGAAGTAGGGCTGGGCTGTATAGCTCCGAGACCCACCTCCGGTGAATCACTTGTTCCAGCAAAGCTCCATATCATAAAGGTTCTGAAGCCTTCCAAAACATCCGCACATGAGCCTGTGGAGGACATTTCACATTCAAAACCCAACATTCTAACCCTGACCACCACAGAGCCACAGCCATCCCATAATACAGCATGCATCCAATTCAAATATTTAAGTCCACAAAGTCTTTTACAGTCCCAATACTATTCTAAAGTCCAGATTGATTGATCATAGCATCAGCCCCATTCCTTGGTACTTGTATTGAATATATTTCTTGTTGCTGTGACAAAATACTTAACAGGAAGCAATTTAAGGTCAGAAAGATTTATTTTGGCTTACAGTCTGAGGGATACAGTCTGTCATGGAGAGGAAGGCAAGACAGCAGGAGGATGGAGCAGCTGATTACAGAGGGTGGACAGGGAGTGAGCCTCCAGGCCCCCTCTAGTGGTAACTCACTTCTTCAGGGCTCCACATCCTAAAGTTCCTCCCTAGGTAGCACCACCAGCCAGGGACTGATTGTTCAAACCTATCAGCCTATGGTGGACATCTCACATATAAACCACAGCACTGGGTATCATCAATCTTCTAATATATGACGAACCAACTGGAAGTATATGACATATTAGCATTTTATTGATTTTTTTTCAGGCTGACATTTAGGTTGCTTTTATTACTTATTTTAATTTTGCTTTTCAAAGAAAACATTAATTGTATACAGCCTAATTCATAGTTCCAATATTACAAAATATTCACCAATTTAATTGAAAACCTTTCATTTTATATTTAAATCTGAAATCTTTCTGTAACTTACTTTGGTTTAAGAACTGAAGAACCTGTACTTTAAAATAAAATTGAGTCAAAAATAAAAAAAACATTTACAGAAAGAGCACAAAACATAAACATACAACAGATGAACTTTCACACACTATCCAGATCAAGCAAGAGACCATGCCCCATGCCCTACAGGTTCCATTAATTTCTCTTTGCCACCATTACTTCCCCCAGATGACCCATGTCTAGATCAGCACAGCTCAGTGGTTCTTTAGATATCTGGCAGGAATTGTATCAGGACAACAAAGTATGACAGTCTAACTGTCCCGTGTTCTTGGCAACACTTGGTATTGTCTGACTTTTTAATTACCCACCTGGCGGGCATGTAGACAGAGATATTTACAATAGTAAATTTAATTTGCATTTATCTGAAAACTGGTACAATAAAGTAACTTTTATTTTTAGTGAATTTATTGGACACCCCTTGTATGAAAAGTTTGTTCAAGGTATTTGTCTGTACTCCTGAGTTACTTAATGTTTGTTGATTCTTGGAACTTCTTTATATGTTCTCTTACTCTATGTGTCCTGTCTTTTCACTTTTTATAGTGTATTTTGTTGATCAGAGAGATTTTATCTTATCATGTTTTCTTTTATAATCAGTGTGTGTGTATGTCTGTATGTGTGTGTATATTTGTATGTATGTGTGTATATGTGTGTGTATGTGTGTGTCTATGTGTAGGTATGTGTATGTGGGGGGGAGTGTTGTGTTTGGAGGTGTATTTGTATGTGGGTGTATGTGTTCATGTGTCTTATTTAAGATATGTTTGCCTAAAATTATACAAAAAAAACTCACTTCCAAAAAGCTTATTTTTACCATTGTTTGTAAGTCTACAATGCAATTAGAATTGATTTTTGCAAATAGTTTGAGGGAGATGTGCCATACGAATATTAAATTAAGCTAGCATTATTTGTTTTAAATGCATACTTTCTCTAGCACATTTCAGTGTTACATTTATTATAAATTAAGTGATTACATAAAGATCTCTGTTAATTTTGTTTCATTTGTATAAATGAAATGAGACCCAGACCCCACAATGTACCTCTTCAACACAAAATAATTATTTTTTTTTCACTAAAGGAAACAAAGAAGCAATAAACAATGGGAAAATTTCATCAATTCCCCTACTTGCCCTCAGAAGCCTAAAACCCCGTCCTTTCCTTTTGTTTCTCTATGAATACGTTGTTCTTGTCGATGAAGCCACCTGTGCAAGCCAGCTTGCAAGTCACCACTCTGAGTCATTCTTTATTGAGGCTCTCCTGTGTGAAATGTGTAACATGCATTGAGTCTTTTTCTCTTGTTAATCTGGGTTTTGTTAGAGAGAGATCCTTCCTAACAGAGAGGCGAGGACCAGCTGTATGCTCTTAAGCAGGGCATGTGTTTATACAGTCATGAGCACTGCACTGGCCTCATTACAATACTTTATAATCAACCCCAATGCCTGGGAGTATGGTGCTCCCAGCTTTCTTCTTATTCTCCATACTCATCTCAGCCTTCTCTGTATGCAGATTTTACAGTCACTCAATCTATGAACATGGTATACCTGTCTACTCAAAATTTCTTATATTACTCTCATTACAGAGTAATAGAAATCTCAGCATAGAGATCTTGCCCATCTTTACTGCATTTGTTGCCATTAATTTGATGGGAGTTTTTTAGGCTCCTGTAAATGGTATGTTTTAATTTTCATTTTATCTTTTACAGTATTATGTGTGACTGTACAGCTGGTTCTTTTAAAGATTTATTTTTATTTTATGTGTACATAAAATAAAATGTTTTGCCTGCATGTATGTTTGTGTACCACATGCATGCAGTGCCTGCACAGGCCAGAAAAGGGTGCTGGGTCCCCTGGAACTAGAGTTACAGTTGAGCCACCATGCAGGGGCTTAAAATCAAACCTGGGTCCTGTAGAAGAGCAGCCAGTGCTCTTAACTGCTGAGCCGTCTCTGCAGCCCCTGTACAGTTAGTTACTTGCTATAATTGTTTTACTTTGTTTTTGAGAAAGGGTCTCACTATGCTGCCCCAACTGGCCTTAAAATCTCAAGCTCAAGTGGCCTTCCTGCTCCAGCCTCTTGAGCAGCTGGGACTATAAGCATGTGCCACTGAGGCTGGCAAAGTACAAAGGACTGACCTTGAATCCAGCAACTTCGCTAAACTTGCATTAATTTCAATAATTTATATATAGATTCTTTTAGATTTTCTGTGTATACAATCACGTTGTGCCTCTGTAATGAGTTTTCCAATCCCTGGACCTTTACTTCTTATCTGGTCTTGGGACAGTGACTAAGATTTCAGTTGCAATGTTCAATAGAAATGGAGCTATCAGACATCTCAGAATGAAGAATTTTCAATATTTCAAATTATCATCATTGGCAGGATGCTTATTTTAGGTACCCATTATCAGATTAAGATTCCTTAGTTCAGACAAAATCATGAATAATATTGAATTTCATCAAATCTTTTTATATCTACTAAGACGATGGTATTTTCCTACTGTATTCTATTACTAGAGGAAATTACCTTGATTTGTTTTCAAGTGTTAAACTTCTCCTGAATTCCTGAAACTCACCCCCTTGGTTATGATTTACTGGCCACTTATATGCTGCTGAATTCATTTGGTTATATTTTAAGATTTGTAAATATAGGCCCATTAAAATTTGATCTTCAATTTTCTTCTTTTCTGAAAAAAGATTGTGTGTGTGTGTGTGTGTGTGTGTGTGTGTGTGTGTGTGTGTGAAGGTACCTGAAGAGTACAGAAGAACACATAAGAGGGACCCTCTGGAGCTGTGAGATGCCCAGTATAGAACTGAACTCAGGTCCTCTGTAAGAGCAGCAAGCACTCTTAACCACTGAGCCATCTCACTGACCCCCTTCAACTTCCTTTTACTGTAATGTTCTTGCCAGATTTTGGAGTGGGGTTTGTTCATTTGTTTGAGAGAAGGGGCAGCGAAATGCTCCTTCTCCTTTGCCTCTCTGGAAGAGTACTCAAGATTGATGTCAGTCTATCTTCCCAATGCCTGATGACTTCACCGGGAGAGCACCTGCAGTCTGTCTGCATATTTGTCTATCTGAGGTTTGCTGGGAAGATCTTTAACAATGAAATCAATTCTTTAATATTGCTGTTCATTCTTTCTACTTCTTCATGTTTGGGTTTTGGCATAATAGGTTTTTAAAAAATTAGTTTATACTTCATCTAAATTGTCAATTGTCAAATGTGTCAGCCCCAAACTCATCTTGTAATTAAGCGTACATTTCTAAGTCCATCCACTTTCTTCAGAACCACTCATTGGATAATAAATCTCTTATAAAATTATATCATTATCTCAGTCATTCAAAAATGCAGTGGCTCAAACTACAATCCAAGCAATAGTCCAGTGGTACTGAGTTAAAGAAGACAGTGTTCTTACTTCATGGAGCTTCCATTTAGTAAGGAGAATCAACAAAGCAGTGCCAAGTGCTCTGAAGGATGAAGCAGGGCAGGCTGGAGAGTGTGAAAGAGAAAAGGGAGGCTGGGCATAGAATAGTGGAGAAGGCCACTTGAGGAAGTCTAATCTGATCAGAGACTTGAGTGACATAAATCACAAGAAGACAGAAGGAGGAAGTGCACAGTCCCCAGGGCAGAGACAGACCCGCATTCTAAGAAAAGTGAAGGCAGCAGTGGGGTGGCGGTACAAAGCAGAGAAGAGAGTAGAGACAACTTGGAATCCAGGCAGGGTCAGATTGTATGGGGTCTTGAAACTACATGAGCGAGTATTACATGTTAGGGGAACACTGACTGCTGTTTTTTTAAAAAAAACAAGCACATTCATTTTGACTTGATACATGTTTTTAAATGCTACTTTAACATAAATGTAGAATCAATTGTTTGAGGACTTGTAGAGGTCATTTAGGGAGCTATAGAATAGTCCAAGCCAGCATTGGTGCTGCTTGGGTTGTGCTGAGAATGGTAAAGAGAAGAGGTCAGAAACAGGACCGGCTATTGTCTAAATGTGGGGGTACAGAAGAGCGAAGACTCAAGGCTGACTCTCAGGTCAGGGGCCTGAACAGCTAGGTAGATGGTGGTGGTGTTTATGAGCCTGAGATCTTGAAACCAAAAGAAGCAGGTCTCAGATAGTGGAGGTTTAGAACTGGGGGTTTGGTAGAGAACATGCTACATTTCAGATTGTCCTAGACATCCCGGTGGGAATCTTACTGGGCAGCCTAATTGATGAGTCTGAATATCAGAAGAATAATGAACATTAAAGACACAAATTTAGGAGTCATGTTTAAGGAGATAGTCCACAGCACAGACTGGGTACATTCACTTGGAATGAATAAGATATCCAAGATGCAATTATTGGGATGGCTCAATTTTAGAAGCTGGTTAGAAATCCAGAGCAAAGCCTGGGGGAGCATCTAAAAAGATGGAATGCCCATGTCTATATCAGTCTTTGAATTCTCAGTTCTCCCAATATTTTTGTCTATTCTTGCATCACTTTTGATTCTTTATTTCTAAATGACATGAAAGAAAAACCAGATGTGACCCAAATGATGTCATCTGGATGCAGTTTCTTCTGTGGTGTGTTCTTTACCCTTGGTCCAAATGACAGTGGTGGGTCCTTCAGTCAGGAGAACAATGGTTCCTGCTGGGCAGAAACGCACCAACACCCAGCAGAATCCTGAGCCAACACCACCTGGGTTTAGCTACCTTACCTAAGGATACAGTGTTCAAAATTAGGCAGGCATTAATCTTCAAACCACTACTGTTCTTTCCCAGCTTTTTCTCAGATATCTGCTCATATTTTTTCTTCCATATATATATATATTTGGTTTTTTGAGACAGGGTTTCTCTGTGTAGCTTTGTGCCTTTCCTGGGACTCACTTGGTAGCCCAGGCTGGCCTCGAACTCACAGAGATCCACCTGGCTCTGCCTCCCAAGTGCTGGGATTAAAGGCGTGTGCCACCACCGCCCGGCAAAAAATACTTATTTTTAAATATGTGCATATGTATATGACTATGTGGGGGCTTGTGCACATGAGTGCATGCCTGTGGAGACTACATGAGGGTGTAAGACTCCCTGGAGCTGGAGTTATAGGCAGCTGCAAGCTCCACCTCCACTATGGGTACTGGGAGGCAAACTTGGGTCCTCTGAAAGAGCAGTATGCACTCTTAACCATGGAGCCATCTCTCCTGACCTTCATGTTTATCCTTAAAGATTCTACTAATCTGTCTCCCCTCACTCTGGCCATACTGCCTGGATACCTAACACCTTCCTCTCCTACAAACCATACTTACTCCTTGCGCCTCACCTGGAATGCTTTCTTCCTCTTTCTCCTCCTATCCATGAAGTTACCCTCCTTGAACATCCCATCAAATCTGTCCCTGACAGTTTTCCAATGACGTTTTGAAGTGCGACCCTGTGCTCGTGTGTATGCTACACAAAAAGTATTTTCAAACAGTCCATAATGCTTCCTATTTGTCACCATCTCCTGGGTAAACCAGAAATCCCTCTGTGGTGACACACCTGTGTCCCCTATTTCTATTCAGTCCTCTCAGAACCTGCTGCATCCTAAGGCCCTTCCCTGCTGTTTTTCACTCATTTACAAGTCTACAGAGTTTAGGCTGTAAAGTATAAAATTTCTTTTTTCCACTTCATTGTTCATCTACATCAACACTAGCCCACATATTTAGCCCCTTTAAAAACCCTTAGCATCTGTGTCTGGAGTCTCAGTAAGGTTGCCTTCAGTGCCATGGTGGGAAATGTTCCCATCTTTCTTGAAAGTGTCTTCTCTGCACACAGATTTCTACCTTGTCAACTATTTAAGTTGCAGATATCGCTCCACTGTGTTGTAGGCTCCATGTATGTAAACATTAATTCTATTATTGTGAATAGAGCAGCAATAAACATGCCTGAGTAGGCATCCTATGATAGGACACAGAGTCCTTTGTGTGTATCCCAAGAATGGCATAGCTGGGTCATATGGTAGTTTTATTTTCAGATTTTTTTAAAGAGCCTCCATACAAGTTTCCATAGTGGCTACATCATTAACACCAGAGGTTCGCAACCTTCCTAATGCTGCAATTCTTCAATACAGCTCCTCATGGTGTGGTGACACCCAACCATAAAAGTATTTCATTGCTACTTTATAACTGTAATTTTGCTACTGTTATGAATCATAATAGAAATATCTGTTTTCCAATGGTCTTAGGTGACTCCTGTGAAAAGGTCATTTGACACCCTCCCCAGGGGTTGCAACCCACAGTTTGAGAACCACTGATTCACACTCTCACAGACAGTAAGGGTTCCCCTTTCTCCCACATCCTCACCAACATTTGCTGATACATTTGCTTGATGGCAACCATTCTAACTGGGTTGAGAAGGAAATTCAAAGTCGTATTAATTTACATTTAACCGATGCCTACAGATGTTAAAACATTTTAAAAAGTATTCCTTGGCCATTTGTATTTCTTCTTCAGAGAACTCTTTTCAATGCTTTGGCCTATTTCTTGATTCCAAGTCACTTTCAACTGCTCCCCATTTGCTGAAGGCAAAACGTAAGTCCAAGTTATTCTTTCTCTATATATTTATAAGACATAAAGAAGCTGTGGATCTGCTTTTTCTTATCCTCTCATTATGTATGAGATTTTTGTATGTCATATTACTTCTGATTATATAGCTCAGTAACCCCAGAAAGTTAAAGAAGGAGGAGGAGGAGAAGGAGGAGGAGGAGGAGGAGGAGGAGGAGGAGGAGGAGGAGGAGAAGGAGAAAAGAAGAAGAAGAAGAAGAAGAAGAAGAAGAAGAAGAAGAAGAAGAAGAAGAAGAAGAAGAAGAAGAAGAAGAAGAAGAAGAAGAAGAAGAAGAAAAGCTATCTTCCTTGAGAGGACATTGACCATTCAGTCTTCCAGGTATCTAGGCTTCTATCCAGTTGGAGAAGTTAAAACCACCTTGAAGTCTGGGGAAAAGCTGCCCAGTGACCCCAAGGTACCTTCTTGTCTCTCCATTGCTCTGCTCATTATCAAGGCAATCTTCTCATCTGTCCCTAGGGAATGGGGCGACATGGTTTCAGCTCCTGGTTCACCTTTGTCCTCAGGAGTTCCACTCAAATGCAGCTGGTATCTGAGTGAGTCTCTCAACCTTGGGCAAGCCATGTCCTTTAACTCCTGAGTCCATTATCCATCAGGACTGGCAAAACCAAAGTCTGTGTGCAGATCTACATAGTTCTGAGGGCAAAAGTAACAAGAGTGTGCTCATACACACCCAACTTCCTAGGTCCCCACTCTACCATGGGCTTCGGCCTAGCTGCTCTTTTTCATCTTCCCGGCTTGCTGGTGTTCTCTTCAAAAAAAATTTTTTTAATTTTTTTATTTTAATGATGCATGCAGCATTTTAATGTTTTCATTGGAGCTTTGATTCAAACAGCCCAGCCTACCTCTGTCAGAAATGCACGTTGCCTATTTGTGTTCTTCATTGTTACTGAACGAGTTGTTCTCCCACCCAGCCATGGTGGTAGGATGAGGTCCCTCCTGGCACGTGAATGCCCAGGACACTTCCAAACGAGCTGCTTCAGAGCCCCAAGGCTCTCCTCTTCCCTCTACCACAAACACAGTACTTCCTACAAACTTCGTGGCTTGTCTCTGTCACTCTTTATGCAGCCTCTCTTTTGTTCTCTGGACCAAATTATACCCAAGAGGGTTTCTTCCTCAAACTATACGTATCCTCAGTTCTCGGTGTTGCAAGCAATGGGAGAAAGCTTTTCATGTCAGGATAGACTCTCTACCTCAACAAATACAACTTTCCTGGACTCTCTCAGATCAAGTGCTGCTGAGGTCAGGTGCCATCTCTGCAGTCTACACTCCCACTCAAGTACAAAACAAGCCTCTAATAGATCGCTGCCCCTGGCGGAGAGAGTGCCTCACTTCCGTCAGGGTGGCCTCCCTCAGACACCTTGAGAGTCCTGGCACGTAGTCTAAATAAGTGAAGAGGGCCCAATGGAAAATAACACCACTTGGGAGACCTCGATACACCCAAAGACAGCAGCCACTAAGTGATGCTATAAAGGATTTTGGGCCTGGTGCTCCGAGAAAGGCCAAAGGCTCCCACTTTCACATTTTATGTGATAACAACTAATCCAATTTTATAGTTAAGAAAAACTATATCCACTAAATAAAACACACCTGCAGGTAGAACCTGACTCAGGGATACCCCCATGCAACCTCTGTTCTATATAGTCAGCTCTAAAATAGGACACAGGTAATTTACCACACTCAAATCAATGTTTCCCAGGGGTCTCAATGTAAAGATTTCACTACTTCAGTAACCATAACTCTCAGTCTCCCTTCATAGCACTTGCCTCCATCTCCCCCAGCAACCTGTCAGTCTCCCGTCAACTTGAGCTGTGACAGAGAGATGGGCTGAGTGGAAATCACCTGGGCTTTATAGTCAAAGCATCCAGTGCTACCCTCTGAGCCTTCTCAAACCCTCCTTGGTTTGCCCATCTATAAAATGGGAATGCTGATTCCCTCCTAGAAGACATCTAAAGGATAGAGTCAGTGTAAGTAGTGAGGTTGGCATGTGACCCTGGCACAGACTAGACACTAAAAACTAAGCAGACAACGAGCCACTTTCCCCAAAAAGACATGAAAAGCTAACAACCACACTACACAGAGTGTTCACGGCAAGCTAATGCCACCTGGACCCTCTGCGGAATAAGGAGAGGGTAAATGCATTCAGTAAACAGAGTATGAATGAGAAACACAGCTCTGCAGGGACCCAGGTCTCCATGCCAATACAGCTCATGAACTTGGTCTAGGAGGTCAAGGTATGTAGAAACCCATGCTAATTAAAATTCATAGACATTAATTAAATGATTATTCAAGAACTCTCTCAACTCTTGAAGCCATTTATACATGTAGATTACAACACAACATTGGGTCAGGTAAAGGCATGCCCAGGCCGTGATGGCCTAAACCAATGGCTCTGCAGGTTAGGGATCGCTGCTGGGAAAAGCAAGCTTGGCTGCAAAGTGAATTGCAGGACTGGCTGTCACTGTGCGTGGTAAGCTACCGAGGCTGCAGAAGGAGGCCATCCTCTGCTGCCAGATGCAGGGATGGAGCGACTGCCACAAAGGTCCTCTCAGACTATGACGTGCCTGCCTCTCTAGCTTAAGCCTCTAGAGAGGAGCTGCTCCAGGGGAAGCCAGCCATCAGATGGGAGCCAGAGGCTATCCTGACCACTCAGCACTCTCCACTCATGCATACCTAGAGTGAAACAGGAAGGAGACCATATCTATGCTGTCTCTAGAAACACAAGCCTCTGTGGCTAGATCCTTATGTGGGATTCTGCCAGGAGAGCATTCCAGGTAAGCTTCTCTAGCCAGGGGTTTCAAAAGAAATGAACTGTCTCCGACAGCTTGTACTCACCCACCAAGAAGAGCTAAGCTCCACCCCACACCCCACACTAATTTACCTAGCTATGCCTATTGCAGGCAGGCTCTGGTGGCTCCTCTAACTGTGGCGTGTCCATCACTGGGTTTCCTCTGGGGAGACTGAAGAATCTAAAACTATTTATCTCCTTGACTGCCCAAGCAGGGGACGAGCAGCTTTTTACTCTGTGTCTACGTTTAAAGGGGGGAGTAAATAGTCTAAGGATGTGGCTTAATGGAGAGTATGTGTGAGGCCTATGGTTTGATCCCCAACACCAGGAAAGTGGGGGGCGGGCAGTCAGAGATGGTATAGAGGTCACAATTAGCCAGAAAGTGACAATCACTGAGGATAAACAATATATAGATAGGATTTACACTATTCTCAATTTCTTTACATGTTTCACATTTTCTGTAATTAAAAAGGAATGTGAAAAGGAAGTGGTGAGGGGACAAACACAACCTGAAACAAAATAATGCTGTTGGCTGTCTTCTCGGGACAATCCGGAAAGTGCATGGGCCTTCAGCTCCATAGCCTTCTAGAAGATCATGCACTGCCAGAGCAGAGATTGGATCTTCTAAGCACCACACTCAATGTCCTCAACAAGACAACCTTTGAAAAATTCCCTAGAACTTTAAAAGATCATTCTGGTAGGACCCAGCTGCCCTTCTCAGCATATAAACCCGTCTGCCTCCACAAATCATCTTTCCAGCCTCTCACCACTACAAGGGCCTCCACTTCCTGTTCCAAACTACCGAGTTGAGCAATCAAGCTATTGAGAGAGCTCCCTGGTGGTAGACAGCAGCTCGCTTAGCTGGGTCTCCTTCTGGATGTCAGATGTAACGCCCCAGGGACAGAAAAGAACACTTTGTTTTCTTCCCCTTCCTCTTCCCTTAACCTCAACCTGCTCCTGATGAGAATTTGCATAATCACATATCATGAAGTTCTCTACCTTTAAGACTATGACATGTTGGGCTGTGTGGTTCTTTGTGGTGGGAAAAAAACATGATGCTGTGTGTCCTAGAATGTTGAGCAGCATCTCTGGTCTCTACCCACTAACTTCCAAGATGCATATAGACCATCCCTAGCTGTAACGACCAACCATGTCTCTGGGTATTGCCAAATGGGTGGGTGGGGAGGGGGCAAAATCAGAAGTTGTTGAGAAACATCAGCCTAACAGAGAGTAAAAAAGCAAGACCAGCTGGGTGGCGGTGGCACACACCTTTAATCCCAGCACTCGGGAGGCAGAGCCAGGTAGATCTCTGTGAGTTCAAGGCCAGCCTGGTCTACAGAGTGAGACCAGAACAGGCACTAAAACTACAAAGAGAAACCCTGTCTCAGAAAAAAAAAAAAAAAGACCAAAGTCTTTGAGCAGAGAGAGAGAGGAAGGAGAGAGAGAAAGAGAGTGTGGGAGCAGGGGAGAGAAAGGGAGATTTATACAGTTTGCTCCCACATAATTAGACAATATATTTCAACCTATGAATTTATAAATAAGAAGATTTTTAAAATGCTGCATTCTAAGCCAGAAATATGTAAAGTTCCAAGGGAAAAGTGAACTCAGCATTGCCAACTGTATCCTCTCTGTCTTTGCGGTTTCCTGTGCAAATCTCATTTGCTCCCCCACATTATCCTGTTTTCCAGTCAGTGTGGTCATCCAAACATCTCACCCAGCCTCTCAGAGCACCACACAATCTGAGTTTCAGCTGGAAAGACAAGCTCCCCAGCGGCTTTCCCAGCACACCCCATGACGCACACCGTCTCTCCAGCACAGGTTTAAGAGGGTCGCTGGAGGACAGAGTCCCCCATAAGAACATTCTCCAACCAAATCAGAGAATCACCAATGTGTTCTAATGGTTCCACTTCAAAACCCTGACTCCTTCTCTGGGCAATAACATCAAAATGATAGCCTTTTACACCCCAGACTCTTCACGCCTACTTCCTCCATCATTAAACTAGGAATGAGACCAGTGCTCTGGTTCAGGGCCTACCCTCTGCCACCTCCACACTCCAGAGGCTAGCATAACCAGTCAACACTTGGCTTAGCCAAGAAGTACAACAGCCAGCCAGCATCCGAGACAGCAGCCCCCACGGGGGATACCAAGGTTTCTTCACTGCACAGAGGGAGTTTCCCACTCAAGCTAAATGGTACCCTCCCTTCATGTGAAGAAAGAAAACCTATTTTCTGTAGAGACTTTTCATTAGCCTCATTCCATCCATGTAGCTTTGGGGATACACAGGCAAAATGGCTTCTTGGACTTGTCAACTCCACGAGCGGCTCTGGCAAGCCTCTATCCTCTTGTATTCCTAGGAGATCCGACTGTCTGATGTTATGGCAGGCAGTTGCCTTGTGCATGAATTCTCATCTGGGGTCTATTTCTTCCTGGATCCGTCCTATGCCACCGCCTGTCTCAGCCTAGATCACCTCATCCTGAATTCTAGCCTTGGCTTTCTAATGTCTCCCTGGATTAGCATCCCTCCTCTGATCCCCTTTTCTTTTGCACAGACAACAGATTGTCTTTCAAGAGCACAAACCACAATTTCCCATCCTATCACTGGACATGGTCAGATAGACAGACAGATATAGATCTAGACATCACGCTATCTCTCTCTCTCTCTCTCTCTCTCTCTCTCTCTCTCTCTCTCTCTCTCTCTCTCTCTCATGGCACTGGAAATTGAGCTTGGTACCTCATGCATGCTAGGCAAGCCCTCTGTCACTAAGCTACACTCCCAACCCTGGCCAGGAAGCCCGAGGATCCACCTGTCTGCACTCCAGCACTCATGCCACACATCCTGTTTTTATGTAAGTGCTGGGCGTCCAAACTCAGGTCTTCTTGTTTGCCCAGCAAATACTTTACCCACTAAGCCATCTCCTCAGCCCCTTAAACAACTTTTAACACATCTTCCCAAGCCTACATACCATAATTCTGGGACCCATGGGTCTGCAGTTTAGGTCCTGCCATCATTTGACTCCTGCAAAAGATGCCAATGCCAAGGGCTCCTCACAGATGCCCCTTACACAGTACTACACATGTTATGCCAATTCTATAGAATTACCTCTCTTCTGGCTTTACCCCCCTTCTGGTTGCTGTTGTTATTACACAAGTAACAATGTAGGCCACTGAGCCTGATGGCCTGTGTTCAATGCCTCGGACCCATATGGTAGGTAGAAGGAGAGAATCTTGACCCCCCCCCAATAAATAAATAAATAAATGTAATTTTTAAAAATTAACAATGCTTGAACAAGGTGAAGCCTCTCATCCACTGTATAGCCTTCCAGTTCTCGTCTCTCACACACATACATATTAGTCATTTCTACTGGGTCTTCTGCTATGCCTACGGAAGAGGACACTCAGGTCTATGTGCACCAACTCATCTCTCCAGCTCCCAGGGTTAAAGACAGCTGGTTCATCTGCTTCCTTGACTGCTATCCCATTGGTGAAGAGATGGAGGGAAGGAAGATGATGTTTTGTCATCAAAATCACAGAATTCTGGTAGCAAAGTAGGCAGTGGCATAAGAGCTCCCACCACAGTGCTTGTATGACACTGTGGCGCACCCATCTCCTCCCTGTGGTCCAGAATGTAACACTGTGTGAACAGCCAGTAGAAGTCAATACCCATGGAAAAGAGGAGTCTGGAGAGGCAGGACCACGCACTCATTAAGGTCTTCAACTCCGAACTCAGGCTACCAATGTTAGAATCTGTTGTTTCATTGTCCGACCTGAGTTAAACAACTGGGCCTCAGACTCCTTGTCTGAAATGTGGGGTGCTAGTTGAACTGTCTTAGTAGGGAAATCATGGGGATTACATAAAACACCTGTAAAGCACTCAGAACAGCACCAGCTATTTTTTTACTAATAAAATATGCTATAAACATCATTGCAGCTTTAATATACCCCTCTAAATATATTTTTTTAATCTTTGTTTTGACATAGGTCGGCAACACAAAGCCAAATGCTATTAGCTCAGAGTCTTGTCGAAAAAGATACCAGTATGGAACATGGAACTTCGTGACTTTTGTCCAAAAAAAAATCAAGTTTCATAGTGGCTGACACCATTTCTGCTGGGGCAAACAGCCTCAGAAAGACCTCAGAGATCAAAACCACTGTAACACCTACTGCACCAAATATTACAAAGAAAAAGAACTTATGCCCCCTAGCAGTAATTATCTAAGTAACGTGGGTTGCAAATCTGTTAGAGAGTTTTTGCTGTGACAATATTTCTAGTAAATTGCTGCTTCTAACACAAAGTCCTGGTGTTGCAAGGCTGGCATACTAATAGAAAGGTTATTATAGAAACACTATTAAAATGAATTAGGTATTATTAAAGATTCGGCACTACAACAGCGCCTGATTACAAAGGATTTCAAGGTCCACTGCTTAATGGGCAGATGAAAGTGCTAATTAAGCCTTTTTGAGAGGATGTCCCTAGGCGGGTCTATAAGACTACAGGTAACAAGAGGTCTTCAGACTAAAAGGGGAACCAGTCGTGCCTACCCATGTGGATACAGCCCTCCTGGGAAAACGGAGAGGCAAGAGAAAGAGCAGAGGTTTTCTGCTCAGGAAGGGTAACCTGGTAGCAGACACGAAGCCAAACTTACTTGAACCTCTGTTTTCCCCTTACCTGCGTCCTCGGCGTCCATTTCCTCCTCTGTTTATGTTTAGAAAACTAGAGAACCTTCCTTAGACCTTAGAGCCTCCACACATAGGGACAGCCTTGCACTGAGTACCTAAGCCCTCTGGAGCAACCAGAAGACGCTGGGGCTGTCCACGGCCAAAAACATCTCTCAACGCCAGTAGCTCTAAGTGGATTTCAAGGAGTTGCTGAAGGCACTGGCCATTCGTATCAGGGTCTATTTTGCTTTTCCCACCTCGTTAATTAACTAATCAGGCCTGGCAAGGCACCTCACAAACATGAGGTGTTAGGGGAAAGCTAAGTAAATTCGCCCACCGCGTCTAAATGGCAACGCTACGTTACAAGGAGGGGGGCAGAGCGCTGAGAGCTGAGCTACCGCGGAGACCCGCGCCCCGCAGCAGCCTCGGACCCCGCGCGGCTCTCAGCAGGACTTCTGGACCCGAGCCACACGGGCCACCTAGGCCACGGCCGCGCTGCCCGAGGCGCATCCCCGCGGCTCAGCCGCCGGCTCCCCGCGACGCTCGGATGTCAACAAACTTTCCCGGCCCGGGGTTGCGCCGGGTCTCTGGCAACTGCCCGCCAGCGCAACGTGGGGACAGGTGTGAGACCGAAGCCCCCCCCCATCCCGCATCCCCGCAACCGTGCGGGCAGGCAGGGTCGGAGGGGCGCCGTGGGGGAGGGGAGGCCGTGGACCCGCCCCCTGGGCGGCGCGGCGCTGACATGACCGGAGGACGCGGACAGCGGTCCCCAGGGACGCGATGGCGCTGCAGCGCGGCGGCCTTACCTGTGCTGGGCTGAGGCGGCTCCGGAGGCCCGGCGTGCGAGCAGCAGCGGCTGCGGGCGCCGACTGACAGCCCCAGGACCCGCCTCCAGCCCGCAACCACGCCCCCTCCGCGGCCACGCCCCCCCCAGTCCGCGACCGGGGTCAAGCTCGGTCCACAGCGCCGAGGGCGGGGGCGCTCGCTTTCGATTGGCCTAGGAGGCGCCGGCCCCGCCCACTCCCCGCCTCCTCGCTGGGGGTTGGGAAGCCGCGCTTGCGCGGAAGCTCAGGGCAGAGCATAAACCCGTGCTGGTCGTTCTGTAGCTGAGCGCTGGTTGCTGCTCATCTTCCTCAGCTGGGTTGGTTTTGAGCCCTGGACTGCGGGAGGAGCAGTGAAGGAGTCTGTGTGAAGAGACCATCCCCGACCAGAGGAGACCCTAAACGAGTCAGGCGGAGGGGCCCAGCTCCACACTGCGGATCCGCTCCTTGGGCCAGCAAGTGTCCCGGTGAAGCGAGGTTAGAGTGAGGGATTGGATCCTGCCAATCAGAGTGAGAGACGCTGAAGGAAATAAGCCTTCCTCGCTCCCAGCACCTCCCCAGGCTCCCTAGCTCAGTGTGTAAACAAGGTCATGTGACTCCCTACAAAATCAATGGATACCCAGCAATTCTCTCCTAGAGAGATGTTCAAGAGAGTGTCTACACTTAGACGCAGATGTTCCCAGCCAGCAGCACGTTAAAAAGAGGAGGGGAAGCGACTGAACTGTCGGTTGATGGGTGACAGATAAGCAAATTTTGGTTTGTTCATGCAATGGACTAGGATGACGTTCTGTTACATGGTACAACGTAGATGAACCTTAAACGCATGCCAGTCACTAAAGACTCTACTGGGTTTGGTTCTGTTTGTGTGGAACATCCAGAATAGGCAAATCCATAGAGATAGGAAACAGACTAATGTAGCTGGAGTTTTCTCCAGTCCTGTCCAGGCCCACGGATCCCACAACCGCGCAGAGTTTTCCAGGGACGGAGAAAGGGAGATTGAGAAGGGACTACTAAATGGGTAGTTTTTTCTCTTTATGGTTTGGAACTTAGACATGCCCTGTATTGAAGGCTTGGTCCCCAGCCGATGGTGCTACTTGAAAGAGATGCACCCTTCATTAGATGGGCATTGTAGAAGGAAGCAAGGTCTCTGGGGACTTTCCCCTAAAGTGAGTACAGGGACCTGTGATCCTCATTCTCAGTCTTCCTGCCTGTCATGATCTGAGTAGTTGTGTTCCCATGAACTCTCAGTAGTGTTGTTTGGCCTCATGACAGGCCCAAACCATGAGCAAAAGAAAAATTTCTGTCTTTTAAGTTGTTTATCTCAAGTGTTTTGTCAGCAGCAGAAAGGTCTTGGTTATTTTTCTATTGCTGTGATAAAGACCAAAGCAATTTATAGAAGAAAGAATATATTCAGAGGGGCAGTCCATGACCATCATGACTGAGAATATGACAGCAGGTAGGCAAATATCTTGATCCACAAGCACCAGACAGAGAGAGCTAATTGGGAATGGCTGAGCTTTTGAAACCTCAAAGCTTGCCCTTGGTGACACACCTCCCCCAATAAGACAACACCTCTTAATCCTTCCCAAATGGTCCCACCAACTGTGAACCAAGTATTCAGCCTATGGGACCATTCTCATTCAAACCATCACACTGACTAACAGACTATTGATAATGAGAAATGGAGCTTAATGATGTGGTTCAGAAGACATTGGCATTATTATGAGAGAGTTTGGGAAAGTTTCAGGGAGCAGGTGTGGGGAAAGCCTAGAATATTTTTGTCAGTGGAGCTTAACGAGAAATTCTGGTGGGAACTCAAGGAGACCAGCATGCTATCAGGGATATAAATAGTAAAGGCTGTGCTTATGAGGTTCCAGGTACAAGTGAGGACTATGTTGGGGACTAGACTAGAAACCATTCATGTTATGCTCTGGCAAAGAAATTATCTGCATTTTGTCCATGTCCTTAGGCTTTGTGGGATAGACTAGTTTCTCTGATAGAAGACAATAAGTTAGCAAAGCATTCAGGCAATGGCATGTGTGTGGCTGGCTGGCTTTAGCCAGATCTGCAGTGAGAATTGAGATTAGAAAACAGAACAGGATTTGGAAAAGCATACAGCATTTCCAGAAAAAGAGCATGTGTAACCAAAAGAGGTGCAGTTGTTGGAGAGAGCGTACCATTGAAAAGAAGCCAGGGAGCTGTAGATGGCCCAGTTGGTAAAGTGTTTGGCTTGCACACACGAGGACCTAAATTCAATCTCCAGAATCCAAGTAAGAAAGCCAGGCATAGTGGTGCACACTTGTAATCCCAGGACCAGAGAGGCAGAGACAAGTGGATCCATGGAGCTTACAGACCAATAAGCCTTGTCTACTTGCCAAGCTCTAGGCCAGAGGGAGGCCCTGGTCTCTAAAACAGGTATGGATAGTGCCTGGCAAATAATACTTGAGGTTCACCTGGGCAGCACAGTAGAGCTGACCCCATTGACTGGAGAGCAAGTGAACCTCCCCAAGACCGTGAACATGGGAGACCTGGCCCCACACCTCATCTGCCATATGGCCGCATGGGCAAGGGAGACACTCCCCCCCACACACCAATACCTGAGGCAGGTGGGAGAACTGACCCTGAGGTCATAAGAGTGGGGAGCTGCTCCTGCCCCCCACTAGCTGCAACACTCAGGAGAGTGGTCTCGACACCATGCCTGGCCAACACGGTAGAGCTGGCCCTGAAGGTGTAGGCGTAGGAGAACCGACTCTGAGGATGTGAAAGTGGGAGAAATGGCCCTGTCCCTTGCTCATGGCTGAAAGGGGTGAACTAGCCAGGGTGATGCTGGAGAGCCCACCCTGGTGATGGAGACAAGAGAGAGCTGGTGGACTGACAAAATCTGCAAGTACCCAGAACCAGGGTTATGAGTTGATCCATCCCAACATCCACCCCATCTATGATCTGCTGGAGCATGTGAAGTGACTGGTTTTGCAGACCCAAAGCTGCAGGGTCTCCACAACACAGGGCAACAGCAGGACACCCAAGAGGAGTCCCAGTGAGGGCCCAGCATCTATAGTGCAGCAGAAACCAGGGGCCTCGAACCCGACCGATGACTCTTTGCAATGAATACTTGCAAGTAAAGATGTATGGACAAAAGGGTTCACTGTGCAGCTCACTGTGTCACACCACAGCCTTTATAATGAGACTGATTTTTCTTTTTTTTAATCTTAAATTTTGTTTTATTTTATTTTATCTGTAGGGGAGGTTGCAAGGACAGAGGGTGGATAGAAAGGGACAGGGAAATAAATGGGATGGAAATGCACGGTGTGAAAGACACAAAGAATAAATAAAAAAGAAAGTTAAAAAATACTTGAGTTTGTCCTCTGGCCTGCACACACATCCCACATACAAACATGCACACACATATTCATATATGTGCATGTGCACACACACAAGAAGCCAAAGAGCTAGTATAATGGTACAATCCCGTGATCCCAGCAATCAAGAAGCAGAGACAGGAAAATTGCTTCAAGTTTGAGGCCAGCCTGGTCTATACAGCAAGTCTCAGGCCAGCCAGTGTTACATGCAGAGACACTGTCTCAAAAAAAAAAAAAAATACCCTGAGGAAAGGAAAGAGAAGCCAAAGTTTTGTTTAGCATGTGAGGAGCTCTGGATTCAAGTCCTAGTAACACACATGCAGAGAGACATATATACACACCTCATAGCCAAATACTTTGCACTGAAAAAACAGAAAATATTCTCTGAGGGCATCTCAGGAATCAGCCAGACCCCATCTATCTCAGATTCAAGGGCTTTTGTTTGAGGAGAGAGCCCTAGGTCTCGCCCACTCAAGGCCACTTGGCAAACTGCTTCACAGAGTTGGGGATTCATTGCCCTGTGTTCAGCCTTCTGGCCACCTACAGGCTGCTGAAGCCATAGTCCAAAGGGCCTAGATACTGCTCAAGTTGATGGCAGAAATCTGTGTCCCTATGTGAGGCTGATATAGGCACACAGAGAGCAAGAGTTTAGGAGATTGCGGGAACTTCTCCTAAATGAAACATCTGGTGTTTCTAAAGAACTCCTGTGAGGCTAAAGCAGCATGTGACAAGTCCCTGCAAGCTGCCCCTGAGAGGGCAAAGTGTGAAGCCATGAGAGTGAGGCTAAAATTACCATGTAGACCCCAAGAATTTAGAGACGCCAGGAAGCACCATGTCAATACAGAAATGGGGTTCTCACCTCAAAGGGAACTAGAGATAGTTTATTCTAGGGTCAAATATAAGTGACCATGGCCCAGGAGCACAGGTTCAAGCCACCCAGTTACCATATCCAAAGTGCTAAGAGTTCGATGAGGTTTTTATAGGAACAGAAGAAAAGAAAGTCATAAATCAAGACACTTACAATATGTTGGTAGGTACACCAGGTAGGCAGTTACAAGAAAATGGAGCCATCTCTGTTAGAGGCGTCAGATGCTGTCTGGTAACTTTCTTAGCTTTTAGTTAGTGGAAGCTAGCACTCTTAGTACATATCCATTTGTCATAGGATGTTAGATCAAACACAGTTCAGTAATTCAGACAATGCTCTTCATGACTGTGAAAAAGTTCAAGGGCACTTTGTTCATCTTTCTTCATCTAAATAGAGAATAAGCAGAACAGAGGTGTCTGTGTGAACAGGAACCTCAACTGGCCCGTATGCAAATTCTCACTGAAGAGAGCTGCCTTCTAAGCTCCCTCCTCTGTCACCAGATGCTTGACCTGGGGCAAGTTGTTGCCCTCAAACATTTCTTGTTGGTCTTCCTGATATCCATGGCTCTACTCTCCTTTCACTAGAACTGCAGAATTTATTTGAACATTCATCTTTATTCTAACCCATGCAGTTTTTCTTTAATTAATTATTTGTGTGTGTGTGTGTGTGTGTGTGTGTGTGTGTGTGTGTGTGAGAGAGAGAGAGAGAGAGAGAGAGAGAGAGAGAGAGAGAGAGTTTGTGTGTGAGAGAGTGTGGTGTGTGTGTGTGTGTGTGTGTGAGAGAGAGAGAGAGAGAGAGAGAGTTTGTGTGTGAGAGAGTGTGGTGTGTGTGTGTGTGTGTGTGTGAGAGAGAGAGAGAGAGAGAGAGAGAGAGAGAGAGAGAGAGAGAGAGAGAGAGAGAGAGAGAGGTGGGGGAAGGAAAAAGAGGAAGGGAGAGAGAGAGAGCGGGTTCATGGATATCATGTGTGTACAGCAGCCCTCAGAGACCAGAAAACAGTGTCGGATCCCTTGGAACTAGAGTTGCAGGCAGTTGTGAACCGCCATGTGGGTGCTGGGAATTAAACTGAACCAGTCTTCTGTAAGAACAGCAGTACTCTTAACTATGGAGCCATCTCTTTAGCCCTCCCTCATATAGTTTTTTTTTAGATTTATTTATTTTTATTTTTATGCATATGAGTGTTTAACTAGATGTGTATATGTGCACCATGTGTGGCTGGAGCCCTTGAAGTTACAGACAGTTGCAAGCTGCTACGTGGGTGCTGGGAACTGAGCCCATGACCCACATGATTTTGCTGTTATTCACCTCATCTCAAATTTCAGGAATTGGGTCTGACTGTCTTAAAGCCATTTAAAAACTTTTAAGATTTATTTTATTTTATGTGTATGAGTGTTTTGCCTGTATGTATTTGTGTGTGCCATGTGTGTGCCTGCAGAGGTCAGAAGAGGGCATCAGTTTCCCTGGAACTAGAGTTACAGTTGGTTGTGAACCACTATGTGGGTGCTAGGAATCAAACCTAGGTCTTCTACAAGAGCAATAAGTGCTCTTAACCCCAGAGCCATCTTCCCAGTCTCAATCTTAAAAAGCAATTTTTTAATTATTGCTTTTTAATTTTATAGTTTTAGGGCTTTGTTATGCTATTTTCAGATATATATATATATATATATATATATATATATATATATATATATATGTCATTGTACTTTGGATATTTGCCCCCCATTATCCTGCCTTGTCTCCCTTCTTCTCTCTTGCTCTGCATTCTACCCTTGAATGGTCCCTCTTATGACTTCAGGTCAGATAGATAGATAGACAGACAGATAGAAGAGATAGATAAAAAAGACAGATAATAAAAAGACATTATAGACTTGGTAGAAAGTAGATGTGTCTATCATCTATTATCTATAGATAGATAATAATCAGAGATAGATGATAGATTAGATAGATAAACAGATAGATAGATAATAGATGGATGGATGGATAGATAGATAGATAGATAGATAGATAGATAGATAGATAGATAGATTTGAATCTAGAGTCCACACAGAGACAGCATGCAATGTTGCAGTGTTTGTCTCCCCATTGTCTTCCCTTATTGCCCCCTGACTCCTAGACACTTTCTTCCCTCCACAAAGTCTCCTTTCTACCTTCATGTTGCATATACAGAAAGTATGAACATATTAACTAATGAGAGAAATGTGATATTTGGCTTTATGAGTCTGACTTAGTTCACTTAACGTCATGATCTCCAGGTCCATCCCCTTTCTTGCAAATGCCATAATTGCATCTTTCTTTATGCTAAGTTAAACTCCATAGTGTATACACACTACCTTTTCTTTATCCGCTCATCCTTGCTAGGCACCTAGTCTGGTTCTGTATCTTGTTAAAGTCATTTTATTCCTTTTCCCTTCCATGTGAGTTAGTAGAATGTCCAACAGGAAACTGAGTCAAGGCTTTGGAGCTTTTACTTGGATTCTGACCCCTTCCACTCAAACTGTTTGGCCCAAGCCATGAGATCTGAGCTCTGAACCCTACACTTAACCTGGCCAGCATCCTTTCACATCTGCGCTCCCAGCACTGGCCACCTTCAGAGACTAGAAGTGATAACGTATTAGCCAGTAACTCCAGAGCACACGTTAGTTTATCAATATCAACAGGACACAGAGGAAAGAGACTGTGGATGGTTATTTAGCGGCCAACAGTCACTTAATTAAAGGGATTAAGTTCCACGGAAGCCTGAGGTTGGTATAAATTGTCTGACAAACCACACTAGTTTCTCACTCCTGCCCCCTGGATTCCAGCCCTGCTAAAATAATGCATGTGGACATGCAGTCATTATTGGTGTCCATGTCTGAAGCATGGGGGGGGGGTCCTGAGAGGTGCTGTGCAGTGACACCTGGGTCATGTTCTGAGGCACAGCGAACCTCAGGAAGAGGGAAGGTGGAATGACTGCTGGTTGCTTTCCTTGAAATAGAGAAACAGGAGCACAGAGCTGGTTCCTGTCCTCTGTTCTGGCCTCACATGATTCCTGGAAATGGCAGGTCCTCAGCCCAGTTTTGAGTCATTGGATGCCAAAGACGGTCTTCACGCTCTGCAACAAGTGGGACACTCAGTGCCCCTTTGCTGGAGTTGTTCAGGAGTTCGGGGTGGGGAAGATCTGGTCCCATAGGGAACAGTTTGCCCCCATATGACCCAAATGAAGAAACTTCAATGACAGACCGCTTACAGAGGCCTGGGCAGGAGAGACAAGGCCCTGAGTAACCAGCAACAGTGTAGATCCATCCCCTCCCAGAGGAAGAAGAGATGAGCAAAACCCAGCCTCAGCCTGTGGTTGGCTGATATGAATGGAAAGTTCACCCTCACGAAAGTCCAAATGGCTGAGTCGATGGGGTCAGCTGCCCAGAAAAAGCATGAGCAGAGGAGGAAAAGATCAGTACAGGAGCTGACCCTGCGTGGTCAGTCCAGCCCACTCTATACGCCTTTGGCTTCCAGCTTTGTTTTTGTTTAAGGTGAAAACCTTACCCCATGCTCAGGCAGATGCAAGCATCCCAAGCACAGTGCCATTTCAGGTGGCCGAGCTGGAACCTAAATGTCAAAGTTGGCTACCAGCAGTATTCTTCCTATAAAGCAGACATAAAGGAGTGTGTAGATAGGGAAGTATGGTGGCAATGGTTTCCAGTCACTTGCCATGAGTCCAGAGCTAATAATCATGGCTTTCCTCCTTCACCATTTTCTCTAAATTTACCTTTTTCTCTACCAAGTACCTCAGCCAGACCATTGTCCCTACACATCTGGGTGCTGGTCGAGGACATTGCAGAGATCCCTGCGAGGGCTATCCCTAGACACTGAGTTGCTGATATCCACTAGGGCCAGGGAGGTGGTGTCAGAACTCAAGGACCCCCACCTGAGACCTTCCATGCCTGAATGTCAGAGGAGAGCTGCCCTGGAGGAGACTGGCTGTAGCTGCAGAAGTGATGCAGCCTCCCTCTGGTGAGCTCAGCCTTGCCTGGTACAGGACCACTTCATAGCCCACCAGCTGAGCCTCCCAGGCAACCCCTCAGAGACCTTCTAGTGAAGATAAAGAGACTGACTCTGTCGGCTTTGAAGCCTGGGTAACAGTGGCGGGCAGAGATGCCTGCCAGCCCGACTCACTCCAGGGAACTGTCCAATGAGAAACAAGTACCTGGCAGAGTTTCTTAATTATTTGTTTGTTGTACGTGTATGACTGTTTTGCCTGTGTACATGTATGTTCACCACGTGAATGTCTGGTGCCCACAGAGGTCAGAAGAGGTTATTGGATCCCTTGGAGTTGGTGGTATGGAAGATAGAAGGCACCATATAAGTGCTGGAATCAAACCTGGATCCTCCCCAGGAGCAACAACAAGTAGTCTTAAATGCTGAGCCATCTCTCCAGCCCACACCTACAGCTTCTTTAAGCTATTGTACTCCAGGGTCTCTGCAATGTCCTGTCACCCTGGCTAATATTACTGTCTTGACTGCTGGCACAGCCCCCAACCTGTGTTCTTTCTGGTTAAGCTGTTGGGAGACCGCAGGGAAAGGAAAGTCCTATGGTGCACCTGCTCACTGCCTGAGCCTCAGAAGACCAGGTACTTCCTCAGTGTCCTCCCTCCACGCTGGAGGACAGAATGGAGAAGGCAGGGCATGCAGAGGCCAGTGGTACAGCCTGAACGTGTTTTGATGTTGTTCCCATCCATCCTGACCTACCGCCATTCTGGTAAAACTCACTTGGAATTTCCCACAAGCCACCTCCTGCTCTGTGATTAATCAGACCCCCAGTTAGTCCTCTGTCCAGGGATTCTTTTGGAAGGGAGGGTGTTTGCACATGTGTGTTGGGCTGGAGGACAGACAACCTTGGGTGTCATCCCTCAGGTGCCATCTGCCTTTTCTCTCGCTGGCTAAGCCCTGAGGGATCAGCCCCTCTCCACCTCCTCGGGGCCAGGAGTGCACACTACAATGTTTCTTAACTTGAGTTCTGGGGATCTAACTGGGTTCCTCGTGTTTGCAAGGCAAGCACTTTACTGACTGAGTCATTCCCTTCCCTGTCGGGGATTTCCTTAGTCTCCTGTTGGCTTCACCGCCTCCCCTCCCACCTGTGAGCCTCAGGGAAGGGCCTAGGAACTGACCTTTGCGGTGTGAGATGCCAGATGGAGAAGAGACGGGTGAGGGAGGGGACACGATGGTAAGGCAGTTTCGTGTCCTGTTGCATTTGTGTGACATTTCTAGAACAGGCCGATCGATAGAGACAGAATGCAGAAGACTTGCTTCCAGGAGCTCCAGCAGCAAGCGAGTGCTTCGGGGTGCAGGTTTTGTTTTAGGGTGACAGAAGCATTCTGGAATGGCACAGTGGCAATGGTCACAAGACACAGTGAGTCTACTAAATGGCACTGAATAACACACTCTAAAATGGCCAAAATGGTGACTTTTATGTAACGTGGCCTTATCACAAGAAAACAATAGTAAGCATATAGAAGACACTCAGGGTCTTCAGGGATGCCCTGCTAGTGACAGAGATGAACAGAAGGGGGAAATCTTTTGACCCTGTGGTCTCGCTCGGTCCATCTTCTCTCCTCTCTCAGGGAATGAAGAAAGCAGGCAGAGCACAGGTGCAGACTCCAGGAAGGTGTGAAGGCTGGGCAGTTGGCCATAGGCCAATTCAGAACTTTCCTGCTGGCCATAAACCTTTCTCACTTTTTTTTTTTAATTACCCAGCATTCAAACACTGTCCTATCTAGAGAGGACACAAAGGGACAGATTCTCCTCTGTAGTTCTTGGTTGTTCTTGGGTACCTTATCTCTACATCCTACCATCACCTCCACTCCCCTCACCCTGGCTCTTAGGTGTCTGACCCAGCTCAGCTCCTGGGATACTTGTGCTGAGGCTCTGAACCAATAAGAGTGAAGCAAAGATGCAGGGGACGGACAGCGATCAGAAAGCCACCAAGGGTCAGAGCCCAGTGGCAGCAGCTTTGTGCATGTCTGGAGAGCAGCTTCCCCTACCCCCGCAGTGTCCTCACGACTGTCTCACCTTGGCTGGGATTTCCCAAGCCTGGTTCACCTGCTCCCCTTGCTTTCCCAGCTGCCTGGTAACCTTCTTTTGCATTCTTGATGGCTCAGATCCACCCAAGCTCTTTCTGTTGGTTGTAGGTAGGAGCCCACTGCATGGACACAGCCTCCCCACCTCCCTTCAAAGAAGAAAACAAGGTGCATAGCAATGAAATGCCTGTGGCTCCTCACAGGCCCAACATGCTGTCTACCTCAATGCCTGTGCGTGTGGATATAACTCTGTACATTACAGGTGTGGATATAAAATATATCACCAGGCACTCTGTTACAGTAACTATGGCGATGAGCAGGCAGAATGCTGCCCTAGCAATTAGAGGCCAGGCCACGGATAGCTGGGCAACCTTGAGCAAGTCAGTTCCTTCTCTATTCAGACCAAGATGAATTGTAAGCTCTTTCCCAGTGCTCAAGATTCTGTGATTCAAGAAATGAAAAATCACACTAATATATATTAGCAACATGCCTAGGGAAACATGCACCATCCTTTCTCAGAGAGACTCTGTCTGACCCAGAGTCGTACAACTAAGACAGCTTCAGTTTTCAACTTTCGGCTATTAAACAGTGCACAGCCTTGTAATAAGCAGGAACAGTTACCACCTGCCACATCTCTCCTGAGGCCTACCATCTTTGATAGGCTAATAAGAGGTTGCATTAGTTGGTGCTTGCTGTATGCAACTGTTCTAGGAATTTTGCATAGAGTGCCTCACTGATCCTTATACCAACCTCATGAAGTCAAGGGTGTTATCTCATTTCTCAGATGAAGAAGCCAAGGCACAGAAAACTGATTCCCCAAATGTTACATAGCAAGTACGTGATAGGATGTATTTCGACTCACACTACCTGGCTCCAGAATCCAACCATTCCGTGTGTGTGTGTGTGTGTGTGTGTGTGTGTGTGTGTGTGTGTGTGTGTGTGTTTTCCATACCATTTAGGTTTGTATACTCACAGTATCTATGCTTCTAATGATTCCATATCCTACCCTACTTAAGCTGGAAAATAGTAATCTCAGTGTACTGTTGGCTTTACAGATGAGGAGGAGGTGAAAGGCAGTCTTTTAGTCCAGTACATTCTATGATCATGAGGGTAATTCCTGTGTAGAGACTGTGGAATCCTGGTGAGAGCGGGAGTGGGAAAGCTTCTAGAATAGAAGCTCTGTTTGCCTCCACAGAGGCACATGGAATCTGACTCAACTTGGGAAGGTGAGTGTCTTAGTTGAGGTTTCTATTACTGTGAAGAGACACCATGATCAGGGCAACTCTTATGAAGGAAAACATTTAACTGGGGCTGACTTACATTCAGAGGTTTAGTCCATTGTCATCATGGCAGGAAGCATGGCAACACTCAGTCAGGCATGGTGCTGGAGAGGTAGCTCAGAGTTCTATATCCAGATCTGAAGGCAGCAGGAAGAGAACAAGAGACACTGGGCCTGGCTTGAGCATTTTAAACCTCAAAAGCCCACCCCTAGTGACACACTTCCTCCAGCAAGGCCATACTTACCCCAACAATGACACACCTTATAGTACCATTCCCTACTGACCAAGCATTTAAATATATGAGCCTATGGGGGCCAATTTTATTCTAATCACATTGAGCGTGCATCCTTTTTCATACTTGTGGGGGAAGTGCCAGGGAATCCCAACACTTGTTCCAGGGGCTGGTCTCACCATCTAATGACATCCTGTCTCCAACAAGTCCTGACCTAGGTCATCTGCCAGCCCTTACCCTGATTCTGAGCTGGAGAAGCAGAGGTTGAGGAAAGTCCATCACCATTTCCTCTGGAGCAATCCTGCATGGCCTGGCTGTGGGGCCCTGGGAGACAAACCATCACTATGACTTCTGAGCAGTCCTTGGACTTCACTTGCTAAGCAACTATTAAGAGCAGCTGTTTTCGGCTGAGCTATGGGAGCGGGAAGGATTGGGGGGTGAGTGGGCTGTGGGCATTGGGCAAGGTTTTCCAGCTGATAAGGGTGATGTCACCTCAGGAGCATCTAAAAATATAAAGTTCCCAAGCTAAGTATGGTGCATACCTGTGATCCCAGAATTCCAGAGGAGGCTGGAGCAGGAGGATTGTAAGTTTGAGGCCATCCTGGAATAAATAGCTAGACACTGCTTCAAAAACAAAAACAAAAATCCCTCTGGCTGGATCTTAGTACCTATGTAAGCTGTGGGACTGGAGAAGTAAATGGATTGATTGATAGCCAAATAGACCTCACCGTCCTTATCCTTCTCCAAGTCACCCCTGCCCAACTTCCCATTCTAGGTACATGTATTCATTCAGAACCATTATAATTGGTTATCTCTGTAGCTACTTGGGACACTAGAGTTCCATGCTTCATTGATTATTGTATCTCTCAATTCAATGTTTTTAATTTTTAAAAATATTTCGTATGTATAGATGTGCTGCCTACATGTATGTCTGTGCACTGTGTACATGCCTGGTGCCCAGGAGGCCTGAAGAGGGTGTTATATTCCCTGTGGCTGGAGTTACTGACAGTTTTGAGCTGCCATGTAGGTGCAAGGAACTGAACCCAAGTCCTCTGGAAGAACAGCCAGTGCTCTTAACCACTGAGCCATCCCTCTAGTTCCTCAACATTTTTTAAGCTTTTTATTTATAATGTGTGCATATGTGTCCATCTACAGGCACATACATGCCACGGTGCACCTGAGGTCAGAGAAAAGTCTTCGTGTCCATCCTCACCTTCTACCCTGTTTGAAACAGGATCTTGTGGCGTTCACCACTGCTTATGTCAGCCCTGGATGGTCTAAGCAATCAAGGTCCTCTTGTCTCAGACTCCCACCTCACTGTAGGACTACTAAAATATCCACTTTATGTGAGTTCTAAGGATCCAAACTCAGGTCCTTATGCTTACACTTTACCCACAGAGCCATTTCCCCAGGCCCTCAATCCAACATGCCCCAAGTGTGCCTGTTCTGTGCTGAGCACTGATGATAGAAGAGACTACATGGGGTGCCCTCAGTCCTGATCCCAGATGCTCAGGGTGATCAAGGCAGACGAAGGAGTGTTCCAATGACCTGAGAACAGGCATGCAGGGGAGCCTCTTAGGAATGGAATATCCTCCAGGGACACTTTAGCTTTCCTCTTCAGAATAAATGATTCATTCTCTTTCTCCATCGGGCTCCTATTTCCTGGTGATCATGCATCACCATGTAACAGAACTCAAACATATTTTAAGCCTCTCTCATCTACCTGCCTTCTCATTTCAGATGCAAAGCGCGTCCTCCTCAGGCCACCCAGCAGCCCAGAGCCTGCCTGCTCACAGCTCTCTGACGATGCCCATCTTAATGAGGAACTTGGTGCAGGCACCAGATCTAGAACATTAATATTCATGCTTAGTCTGTGTAAGAACCTTTATTTCCATCTTTTGTTGGGACGAGGGTGTCTTCAAATGGCCAGAAATTCCCAATTCCGGTTCATTCCAGCCAGGCCTCTATTTCAGAGTATTTTCTTTTTGGCCCCATTACTTCATCAGGGTTGGCAAGGAAACTTCGTTCTGTTCCTGTCCAAGTGTTAAATGGGTGCCCATACGTCTCTTTGCCACGTTGGTATCATTAATTTCATTGCAAATAGGATTTTTCTTTTTCTCCTCTCTGCATGCAAATGTGGTCCCCTTTCAGTGTTTGCATAATAGCTGTAATTCTTTCGTTTGTACAAAAGGACATGCATTATTTTGGCAGATAGATAGAGCTTTGATGGAGAGATTATTACATTTCCAAAAGCAGGAGAATAAATCAGAATTTAGCCAGAGACGCTGACTAAACTCCCACTCCCAGCACCACTGATCACAAGCCAAGTGTCTTTTCTTCCAAAACAGCAAATCTCACAGGACAGTCAGGCCTCACTGGCGCCTCTCCACTCTCTGCCCTTGGCCTTGCCCTGGAACTACATCACCTGGGCTCACACTCTGCCACGGGCTAGCCAATGGGATGTGCAGGTGTGAGCATGGAAAAGGGGAACAGAGGGCCTGAGATATGCATTCTCTGGTTTCCTTCCAACCTTGCCTCAGGCAGGAAGTGACCGCTCTTCTCCCAGGTCAAGCTCAGTCTCTTAGACCCCCTTCCATCACTCCAAATCCCACTAGTGACTCCCTTCCTTCTTGTTGCTCAGGCCAGACGCTGAAGGCACCACTGGCCCTTGCCTAACTGCAGAGCGTGTCAACAGTCCCCATGTTCATGACCTCTGACTGCCTTCTCTTTCCTTCCAGGACACTGGGAGGAACACCATAACCCCAGCACTTCATAGAGCTCACTGGGTCTCCCCATCCCCCAACTGTACCTCCCGATCCATTGCACTGATAAAACAATGAGGAAGCCCCAAACCAAGAGACGCCTGCCCACTCCACTAGGACCTTAGAAAGCCCACCAGGCAGAAAATGCCTGTCTTGCCTCACTGCAATTAAGTCGATGCCAGAAACCTGGTGGTCTTCTCAGCCCATCACCGGCTCATCTGCTTCTGGTCACAGTGTCCTGAGTTCCCTTGAGAATCCACCTCTTGACTTCTCTTGGTACAGATGGACTGGGTAAGGGTGCCCCCGCCCTCAGCTCAGAGGAGTTACACACACACACACACACACAGAGAGAGAGAGAGAGAGAGAGAGAGAGAGAGAGAGAGAGAGAGAGAGAGAGACTTCTCAGAACACTACTCCTCTCAGGCCTCAGGGATGGGCATGGGACCTAAGCCAGGCTGATGAAAATTAATTGGATAAAATTCTGGAACCTTGGCTAAATAACCCTGGGAACTAAATAATCACTGAAAAAGCAGAGCCCAGAAAAGAAAAGAGGAAAACTGGGATCTGCACACACTGTGGGAACCCTGGATGGAACTGGGCATGGCTTCTGCAATCACACAAGAAAATGAGCCCCAGAGTTTCTGTTTGTCGTTTGTCTTGATTAAGCTGGGGTTCCATCCCCAAATAAATTCTACCAAGCGTACTGACATGGGCTATCGCATATCAGGTAAGGGGGAGAGGGGAGAAAAAGCGGATTCGGGACGGCCAGAGCATCTGTTGTGTGCTCCAGAGCAGCGCCCATGCAAATGTAGGTTAAGTTATTTGATTCTCAAAATAACTTCGCACAGCTTCTGTTGGGGAAC
This sequence comes from Peromyscus leucopus, assembly GCF_004664715.2. NCBI lineage: Eukaryota > Metazoa > Chordata > Mammalia > Rodentia > Cricetidae > Peromyscus > Peromyscus leucopus. Next base: position 121,395,843 of record NC_051064.1, on the reverse strand, counting down.
TTGCCGAGCACTGCAGAATAAGCGAATGGCGGGGTTAAGTCCATCCAAGGACGGCGGCGGCTCTCGGTGCTGCGCAGCCGCTCCACCCAGATGAGCTAGCTGTCTTTGTCATCGCTCCTTCCCAGGGCCCCACATGAGCGTCTTTGGGACACCCACTGCCGATCTGGACCACAGCAATAGGAGTTTTCCGAACACAGACCAGAAAACAGTCTGTAAGCAGGGAGCGCCATCAAACAGGAGCAGAGAGCATGCTGGGAGAACACATACTCCAGTGGGAGGTTCTGGATGGGTCCAGACTTCCATCCCTGGAGAATAGAACCCAGGGCCTAAGCATCCACGAGAGAACAGAAGACGGCCAAGTCAAACACCAGTCTGCACATTTACAAACAAATAAAGTTCTCCGACCTTCCTGGGTTCTGTCCTTGGCTCCCTTCTTGATATTCTCTTGACATTCTTCCTTGGCAATTAACAAGGCCAGAAAGCTGATAACTCCCAGTTTCCCACTTAACCACAGAGCTTGGCAAAGTCCCTCTAAAACTTCAGGGCTGACAGGAGAGGGCTGGTCAGCCTCCCAGCCTTCCCAGATGGGTTCATCAGTTCTTCGATGGAGTTCACCTTGAAAGCCCGAGAAATAGCAAGCTGCTAACCATGGCAGCCAGTGTTTACAGTGAAGTAAAAGTCTGTGAAGAGGTCCTTAATGCCCCAGCATGTCTAGGTTCCTACAGCCCCACACAACATTCTGACATTGACCCTTCTCCTGAATGTGGGAAGAATCCAGTCCTAGGAGACACGACCCTTCCTCTCCCTTCAGCAGAACTCTCCCTGGCCTCTCCTCCCCCTCTTGCTGACTCTCTTGGGAACAAGAGAGGAATCGCCACACCTGCACCTTGCTTGTTTGGGCACACTTGCTGCCCACACTTGCTAAGCCCCGCCCCCACGTCAATGTGCCTGTCACGTCAAATACACAAAGCTTGAGCGTGCTATATTTAAAAGCAAGTTAAATAAGGCACCTTTCAAAACTGAATCCCTGGGCTTTTTGGTTTTATGAGTCCAAGGGGCCAAACAGGTTAGCTTAAATCATTTAACTAGGCCACTTGAGTCACGGAGCCCTGGTCTAACAGGACAGTATTTATAGGAATCACGTCACCCCAAAGTTCTCAGGTTGACATCATCCTTCAGTTTGTCAGGACATTTTTGAAACTTGGGAGTGAAGAAGGAAACTGTCTCTTCATTAGTGGAAAGTGCTGGGGGAAAAAATGGGAAAGTAAATAATGTGGAGGTGAGAATATTTCCATGGTGCGAAAGGCAGGAACTTCATATTCTCTCTTAGTCAGATTTTTGATTCATAGCTATGGAAAAATCTGTAGGTGCTATTTTGGCCACCAGGAGCTAAGGCAAATTTGATTAAAATTATTAGTCTGGAAAACCCAACCTGAGTTTGATTCCTTCCTGTGGTCTACTATAGCTGTGTGTGGCTGAGAGTGCTGTGACTTTCATTGCCTGGACAACACGTGACATCTGGGAAAGAGCAAAGCTGCTTTGTTGTTCTGTTTTGTTTTCAAATGGACTTTCTGTCTGGGTCAGAACCCCACGGTTTGACTGTTTGATTTCCCAAAGCTAATGACATCTAAAAGCATGATTTAACCATAATGATAGCTGTGGCGAACATGTATCACTCTTCCTGTGTGCCAGGTGCTGTGTATAGGCACCTTAGACACGGGGCATCATTAATCCTGCAGCCATCCTACCAGGTCCTTTTATCACCATCATGTTAAAGATGAAACGGGTCTTGGAAGGTTGTGTAACTTGCCATGAGTAGTCATCAAAGGGAGCCGGGATGCCAGGCCAGGACCAAGTGGTTCCCAGGGTTCCCCACGCTGCTTGGTCACTGTGTGGGGCTGCTGGCTGTGTTCTGGTGGCAAACAGGTTGTGTTCTGGCTGAACCTAGCTCAGCATTAGAATCCTAGTGTCCTTCAGGCCCCTGGGCTGAGGGAAACACCAAGCTCTTTGAGGAGCCCAGAAGGACTCACTGAAAAGAGCCTCTTACGATTGCTTTAATGATGCAGATGCTGTAATGTCTTTCTGTAATAAATGGCAGCTAAATTATTTTAATAAATAGACTACTTTAAGCATGTAGCTGGTGTGAGCTAAAGGTATGAACTATCAGCATGAAAACCTTTACAGAGACACAGACTTCCAGTCCAGGTGAAGCACCGGAGAACGCTTTCATCCGCCCCCTTCACTCCAGACACATGGCGCTGGCTGATAAACCATAGAAAAGGAAGCAGAAAGATCGACATCCCCACTGGCGAGAGCAAAAATGAATTAGAATGGTGAACAGGTCTGAAGCCACCAGACTAACGTGTTCCGGGACACAGCACCTAGTGGCAGCTTCCGCCTTGGCTCCTGCGTGTAATGAGAACATAGCATGCTTTGGGTGCAAGAGTGGATCAGAGGCAGGCTTGCTACTCAAAGCCAGGGGTGGGAATGGGTCTCTCCTTGCTACAGTCAGACCTCTACCAGGATACAGAGCCCCATGAGCAGCCACCTGATGTCTGACAAGCCCAGTGCTAGCCCCAGGATCACCACAGAGCCAACCCCACCTGGTACTATCCTAGAGACAGACCCGCTAGATCTAGAGAGCAAATGCTCCAAAGTTCTAGACAAACAGGGTGAGACCAGAAAGCCAAATGCACACATGTATATGTACATGAGCACACACCATACAGTCACACTGTATTTTCCAAACTATAACCGTACACTTCAAAAAACTTCATATTAAAGAGCACAGTCTAGGAAGTCATCAAAATCACTGACTGAAACATGAAACACTCATTGATAAAATTAATTTTGTAAAACGGGCTACAACAACTTTATCTAAAACGTTCCCAGGAGTTGCTTCCATTGGTTGTGACTAGAAGTAACACAACACAAAGCAGGCATGAGTGGAGCAACACCAGGTGGGCTTTAAGGGGAGAAGGAACAAACATATATTGTGACTAAAAGAAAATTCACTTTCAAAACTGAATCTCAAATAAATAAGGCAAGTCCTAGTTGTCTTTCAAAGAGGATGGCAGTCAACTGATAAACAGCTGTGAAGTCCCGTCTCATCCCCATCCCGTCCCCCCCCCCCCAGCCTGGAGCTGAGTGGTAAAGGGGTTTTAGGAGGGTCATTAACAGATAAGGGAGCTAAACTAAGAAACTCTGACACATATTTGGCTGGTGTTCCAAAAGATGAGGCTGGAAAAGATGATGGACAATGGATATCAGAAGAGAGGAGAGCTGAGAATTTTGGAGCTGGACCTGGTGGCTGTAGTCACAGCACTTGGGATGCTGAGGCAGGAGGATCACAAGGTCAAAGCCAGCCTACAAACTGAGAGCCTGCCTCAAACAAACAAACCAGAGCTGAGATTTGTTGTTGTTGTTGTTACTTAGTGTGCAGTGCTCTGATAGCCTGTGAACTTAAGCATCATTCCATCCTGAGATGGCCGGCTGTGTGTATTTTGTCTATAAACTGGCATAAAAATTTAAGTCTCTTAGGTAGCATGTCATTAATTTTTAGGATTTTTTTTAATATTAAGGCTATTGATGCTATGCCTATTTTGTGTACCTCGTGTGTGTGTGTGTGTGTGTGTGTGTGTGTGTGTGTGTGTGTACATGAGTGTCTGTCTGTCTGTCTGTCTGTGTGCTCATGGCATGCATGGAGGTCAGAAGACAACTGTGGGAGTCAGTCCTCTCCTTCCACCATGTGGGTCCCAGGGATTGAACTCAGGTTGTCAGGCTTGGCGACAGGCACCTTTACCCACTGAGCCATCTTGCCACCCCGGACCTGAGAGTTTTCACAGATGCAGGTGGCACACATCCTCTGATGGAAAGAACTCTCAGTGGACAGCACAGCACATCATGGTCACAGTGCAGTTCACTGGTGGTAAGAAGAAAATCCAAAAGCCACCATGAGAAAAGGCAAAAACAGAAGAAGCCAGAAGGGTCCCGGTGAGCTTCTTGTCAGTGGCAACTATGGCCAGAAGACGATGTAGTGATATCTTTAATTTAGGTGGCATTTCAAGCCAGGCCTGGAGGCTCATGCCTATAATCCAAAAACTCAAGATGCTGAAGCAAGAGAATTGCTTTGAGTTCAAGGCTGACCAGTATACGGTTCAACTATATGCTGACTTCTAGACCAACCTTGGATACAGAGAGACCCTTCCAAAAAAAAGAAAGAAAGAAGGAAGGAAGGAAGGAAGGAAGGAAGGAAGGAAGGAAGGAAGGAAGGAAGGAAGGAAGGAAAGAAAGAGAAAGAAAGAAAGAAAGAAAGAAAGAAAGGAAGGAAGGAAGGAAGGAAGGAAGGAAGGAAGGAAGGAAGGAAGGAAGGAAGGGAAATAGAAGGGAAGGGAAAAGAAAAGAAATTATATCTACCTTGGTTACTGTTTAAGGGTAAGGGGGGGTCCCCCTCCTTGGCTGTCTGAGGACCCACCATCATCATGACATAGAAAGAATACTCACCAAGAAGTTCACAACCATCCTTCCAAGGAAACATATTACAAGCCCTGCCCTTCACCTTATCCAAGACAGGAAATTCAGAAGGAAGTAGACACAATGTCAGAGACCACACCAGACATCATCTTTGTGTTTGGATTCATAACTGTTTGATGGTGACAAGAAAGATGGCTTTGACATGGTTCATGGTTCCTTGGGTTTGCAAAGAAAAATGAGCCCAAGCACAGACTCACAAGCTATGGCCTGTATGAGAAGAAAGGAGCTCAGGGAAACAGTGAGAGGAGGGATGCACAGAATGAAGAGGCCATGGGCATGCCAAGGCCATCACCAGGCTTGCCAGCAGGGCTGGATTCTCTGCGATGACTTGGCCTGTGGTGATTGTGTAAAGTTTTCAGGAAAGTACTAAGAAGTATGGAAACTCTGAAGGTGGGCCATCAGGGTGGTTCATGGGGTAAAGGGACTAGCTGCCCCACAGTGCCAGCCTAGGGACATCAATCCACAGAACCCACATACAAATGGAAGGGGAGAACCAACTCCACAAAGTTGTCCTCTGACCTCTACAGGAACACATCACAGAGAAAGAGAGATAGACAGAGACAGACAGGGAGACAGAGTAATGAGAGACAGAGAGATATAATTTGAAAAAGGAAGATTTTTCTTTTAAGTGTGAAAATGAACTCCAGGCAAATGAATCCACATCGACACAATTAGTAAAGGTTTCACTTCATAGAAAAAGAATGAAGCCACAGCAAAGGCAGAGACAGAAGAAACAATAAAACAACCGTTAAAATTAGTCAAGTATGTTTGTAAGTTTAAATACTGATTGAGCATGACAAAATCCTATGCTTAGAAGGACCAAAATGGCAAATAACAACATGTTTGTTAAAATGCATTTAATTCAAATTAGAAGTGTTAAAACTGCGACCTAAACACTAAAGGGATAGATTAGCAACCAACAGAATAATTTTAAAAATAATATAATAATTTAATGAAAAATCCAAAAGGTGTGATAGAAAAACAGAAGGAAAATGTCAAAAGAAGAGAGAAAATGCAAAAGAAATAAGTTTATCACAATAACTGTAATGGGACTAAATGTATCCATTGCAAAAGATGTGGTAGCATATTGGATTGAGTTTTAAATCCATTTACTTGTTAAAGATATAATATACTGAAAACAGATCCGGACAGAAAGATAGGAAAGTTCTAACCAGAGTCCTGGGAGACAGTGCAGCAGGCAAAAGCACTTGTCACCAAGTCCAAGGACTGAGTGTGAGCCCCTGAACCCACATGAAGAGGAGACAAGGTGGTGCACATCTGTAACCTCAGCACTTCTAAGGCAAGATGGGAGCGGGAGGTCGGAGAATCAGCAGGATACAGGAGCCTACAAGGCAGTTGGACCAGAGTCCACCAGGCAGCTGCAGAAGGCAGAGAGACCTCAGCAATATGGGCAGCAAGAACTGGCTCCTGAAAGTTGTCCATTCACCTCCACATGCATGCCACCACATGAGCTCCTGCACACACACACACACACACACACACACACACACACACACACACAAAGATAGATGATGGATAGATAGATAGATAGATAGATAGATAGATAGATAGATAGATAGATAATAAATATTTAGAAAACACAGAATCTCTAGCCAAATAAAATAAATTTAGTGAAGTGATGTTAATTTCATACAACAGCTAAGGAGAATCAAAAGACCTGACATAACAATGGTATCTACCAGGAAGATATAAAAATATGAATTTTTATCTCCTTTTAAAATATGGCTTTAAAATCTATAAAGTAAATACACAAAATTATACAGAAAGCTGGAAATCTATAAGCAACGTTTAAGATATTTATAAACATTTCTATCAGAACTGACAGGTAAAAAGGTTAAAAAAAATAGTGTATTTAGAGTAAATCTGAAGAACAAAATTTAAAACTGTGATATAATATAGATTTTTTTAAGTTTTAAATGCAGACCCTTTATAAAATGCATCTTTACATTTAATATAAACATATTCTATATTAAAATGCAGCATAAACATTTATGCATGTGTGTGCATACAGGTAGAACACAGGTAGGTTGGCTAATAGCTAGAAAGACATAAGACTATTTAATAAACAAGGACTACTTTTAATAAGAGTAATGCATTCTGGTACAATTATCTTATTCCAGTTTTTAAAAATCACTATTTACTCTAAAATAAATCGCTTTTACAACACAATGATGAATCGTCACCTATAGTTTCCAAACATGTTGCAAATATTACCAATGCACCATCCAACAGTTGAAAGTTATACATTCTCAGGGCCAGAGAGATGGCTTGGGATTAAGAGTTCTTGCTGTTCTTTCAGAGGACTGGGATTCAGTTTCCAGCACCCACATGGAGTCTCACAATTGCCTGAATTCCCTCTCTAGGGAGAGATATCGCCTTCTTCTGCCCTCTTCCAGTACCTACACCCATATGTGCACAGACACAGACACATACATATAAATACAAATAAATTTCAAAATTATCTGTGAAAAGTTATACCTTCCCTCCAATCTAAAGTAAGTATCATATCCAGTGGTAAAACCCACAGAAACTTTCCTAGTAAAGCCAGGGTGTTGCCAGCAATGGTTAAATGTAACAAATGTCAGCTAGTGGATTTTCTCTATAAACAGTCTCAGAGAGCTTACAAACTTGCAGTAGTAAGGGGGGCACCGATGGAGGTTCGGAGCAGAACGCTAGGCATCCGCGGTTTTCCTCGACACTGATCACAGTCAGTTAGAGCATGGCACAGAAAACACCATTGGTTACAGTGACTAAAGCGCAAAGCAGAAGGTGGGCACAGCCTCCGTGGAGAGCATTGCCAGACACGCGGAGAGGTGGAAAGGGAGACTGGGACAAATGGAGAGATGGAGCATGCTCAGGAGTGATGGAAAGTTACATGATGAGGCCAGGGCCCCTCTCCAAGACGATCTTGGATGCAGCCCCAAATCCCAATGGGAAAACCAATCCTGAAACGCATTTTGAAAAAGCAGAGAGATGTAAATGAGAGGTTGTTCTGAAGAAACAAGTCAGTGAACTTGCTTACCAGAAAGCTGTTCGTCATAATCAATTAAGACAGTGTGGAATTGGGTCAGAGATGGGCAAGTGTGTTATCAGAGTGGAAGAGAGTTATGGAGACGTTGACAGGAATCATGCAGAGAGGAGAGCTACTTCTTAATGCCCTGACATATTCAAGAGGAAAACTCATGATGCAGTCCTTCACTCATGCTGTTCAACCCTCACATAAAGACTTAATATAAAATCAAAACTTCATAATGTCATATAAGAAATAGAAGAAAAATGAATGCCTGCTAATAAAAAGTTGTCAAACGGGAATGTGGGCCACCAAAGTTAGAATTACACATTATATGCATCATCACACACTGCTCCATAAATATGTGTGATTAAAATAATAGTTTTAGAAAACAGTCAAAGACTTTGGGAGAGAAATTTGGCTTCATCTAGAACAGTGTGTCTCAACTTACTGGTTGTGACCACCCGAAAACATGTATTTCTGATGATCTTAGGAACCCCCAACCATAAACTTATTTTTGTGGCCATTACATAACTGCAATTTTGCTCCTGAGCAGTGTCTCAGTTCCTAAGACCATCAGAAACATGTGGTTTCCGAAGGTCACGGCCTACAGGTTGAGAACTGCTGATCTAGAACAATGAAGATGAGCTACCATGACCCAGCAGTTTCAGCAGTTTGTTCCTATTTTCTATGGCAGAGAAATGGTCATGTGCTCAGTGTGTGTGTGTGTGTGTGTGTGTGTGTGTGTGTGTGTGTGTGTGTGTGTACACGTGTGTACACGTGTGTACATACTTGAGTATTCATTATATCATCATAGAAAACAAAGCACACAGAAATGGCCTAAGTCATCATAAGTAGGAGTAAGTTGCAGCATGTGAACTATAAAACAAACAGAGGAACTGGAGCTGCCTTCTCCAGTGGGTAAATCTTCGAACAAGTCACTGAGCTCACACAGGACAAGACAACTGGCCATTAGTGTGCACACCTACAAAGCATGCTAATTAGCAAGGGTATGTACTTGTGGTAACCACAGCAAACATGCATAGGAAGCTCATAATCTCTATATAAAGAAAAGGGCAAAATGGGGTAAGAAAGAGGTTCTCATTCCATTTCTATAGTTTTATGATAAGTGAAGTTGAACCTACTAGATGTGTGTGTGTGTGTGTGTGTGTGTGTGTGTGTGTGTGTGTGTGTGTCTGTACATATGTGTACTATCTTTCTCAATTGCTCTGCATCCTATATTTTGAGACAGGGTCTCTCATTGAAGCTGGATGCCATTAGTTTGCCTAGCCTGGCCAGCCAATGACCTCTAGAGATGTACCTATCGCCACCAACACCAGAGCTGAGGTTACAAACTGCATCCACCTTTTATGTGGTCCTCTTGCTTGTACGGCAGACGCTCTTTCCACTGAGCTGTCTCCCCGGCCACACGTTTACATATTTTAAACAGGAAGACTCAATTAAGAAAATAGATTTCAGAAGAGATGATAAAATTATAAAGAAATTTGCCCTTGTGGACCGGTGGGGATTATCTGAATCCAAGTGACATGAATGGGGTGGCAGTACAAATCTCCATGGTAACAGCATCTTTTGAAGACAGGGAATATTTGAGAACAGATAATAACAGAGATATTTTATTCGTTTTGTTTAGAGTTTTCACAGTACAAATCAAAATTTATTTACCCAAAACCATAGCAAAAATTGCAAATAAACAGACCAAGTGAGAGGGCAGAGCTAACGTCACCAGGAAAATGATGATGAAAGGCACTCAGGAAAGTGTGGGTGACAGCAAACTGCTGTGTGCCGTGACCCCAGATCCATCAAAGCCTGGCAGTTCTGGGCTGGGGAGGATGGCCCAGTTTGGAAGGCACTTGTCTCATAAGTACTAAGACCTGAGTTTGAATCTCTACTTTCAAATAACATTTTACCACTTCACAGGGAGTATAAGCAGCTTAAAAGCCAATTAACCTAGGGGGCTGAAGAGATAGCTCAGCAGTTTGTAACTCCAATTCCAGGGGACCTAACACCCATGGCAAAACATCAATACACATAAAATAAAAATTTAAAAAATTAAAAAAAAAAACGATTTAACCCAATTCCTCCCTCTCATCCATTCCTCATAGTATTTCTGTCAATTATTTCATTTAACATGTATGCACACATATAAAGCATTTTTATAAAGTGTATATAAGACATATGCACATTATTACTGTCACTGTTTTGAATACACTATCATGTATGAAATCAAAACTAAGAAAAGTGAGTTTTCTGAGCTTTGCCTTCTGTTTCTCTCTCTCTGCTATGTTTATGGAGATTCACATTTCAGACCCAGTCATTTTCCATGTCTCTAAACACCTTCCTAACACACCCATCTTTCACATCTGGCCACACATTCCTCAGGGTTTTGCTCATCAGAGTCACACTCCTTTGCTTTTGAAGAATTTTGCAGGATGTACACGTCTAAAGTGCTGGGGCTTGTTCCGTCTCAACGTGAAATCGCTTGTGCTTTGGGAGAGCATCCTTGTGTCTTTTTTTTTCTGCCTGGGCTGAGCATTTCTCCTCAAGCCTTGTCTTTGTTTAGAGTTAGCCTTTATCCTGTGTTGTCTTTGTGCCTTTATCCTGCTCGGTACCCCCCTAAGCCCTCTGCATTAGTGGCTCCATGCCTGGCTTTAATTTGGAGACAATCCCCGCTCCTTTTTGCCTCAGTATCTCCCTACTGCTTTCTCGGCCTCCCCTCTGTCTGCTGCCCCCATTATATGTCATTATATCTTTCATGATGTCCAGCAGTTCTTGGATATTCTGACTTGGGAATGGGTAACCATTCTTTTCTCCTGGCTGCTCTATCTGGAAGTTTCTAAGACCATATCGTCAAGTTCAGAGGATTTTTTTTTTTTTTTTTGGTCCGTCATGTCCAGAATTCTAATAAGCCCATTGTGCTCCAGAATTTTAAGTTTTCACCTCTAGCCTTCTCTGTATCTCCCTTAGAAAAAGCCCCTCCTCTGCTTACATTGTATTTCCGGCCACGTTGTCTACTTCCCCTGAAAGCCCTTGTATTGTATTATTCATAGTGTTAAGACAAGCCTGGGTCTGGCAATTCTAAAATTTACTCTATATCCAGGTCTTATATCTCTTCATCTCTTCAGGTTGTTCTAATTGGAATTATTATTAACATCATCACCACCCTTTCCTCCTCTTCCTTCCCATTCTTTCTTCTCTTCCTCTTCTTCCTTTTCTTCTTCCTCCTCTTCTTTTTCCCCACAGTGATGAAAATCACATGGCCTGGACCACTTTCCTGCAGGCAAGCATTTTACCGGGAAGCTGCATCCCCAGCCTCTTGCTCTGTTATTTGAAGGAGGCAGACATAACGGATGTGGCAGGATGATGGACTTAATGGTACAGCGGTGAATCTGCAGAGGAAGGAGACGCATTTATAGCCCCATGACGGGATTTGATCTTTGGGTGCACCTGAGCCCCTGAGCTGTGAGCTTTGCGAGTGCTTCTCTTGACATCTTATTGGATGGGCCAGGACAGTTGGTGGGGTCTGAGGTTGGAATCTCTTCCTCCACAGCAGGTTTCTGATAAAGTGGATCCTCCTGAAGGCAGCTCTCCTAAGCACGGAATGCTCTGGCATTTTTCAGAATGATTCTTTTCCTTTCCTCCTGCCAGGGCACAGGAGCATTTCCTCCATTCCTCATTGTGAGGACCTGCTATGGCACCTGGAGATAAAAACTCAGGAAAAAAGAAATCCCAGGGCTTACTTAAGCTACCTCTCAGGTCTTTCCACCAGATCTGTGCTCACTGGGCCTCGGCAGCATGATTTTCCAGTCTTAGGGCAGCACTTTGGCCTGTGACCTTAGATCTAAGAAGACTTTTGGCTTGTTTTGTTTTGTTTTGTTTTGTTTTGTTTTGTTTTGTTTCTGTTCATTCAGCTTTGTTTTGTTTTGATTTTTGTGTTTTGGGTTTTTGTTTTTGTTAGTTCTGAATGACAACATTTTATGTACTTTACATGCTGGACCAAACCTGGAAATCCCCTGCTGTGCTATTTTAATTAAAAGGAAGACTGATGTCCTCATGTAGGCATCAGGCAGCCCTTAATGAGGCCTTCAATACTCTCTTAACATTTTCAGATCTAATAAACCCTTTGGGAATGATTGGCCCAGTTCCTAAGGCATCCCCCTTCCCTTCCTCTTGGAACTTTCTTTTATCCAGCCAGGGCAGTTTCAATGATCCACTTTGATATCATGTGACTCTTACTGGACCAGGTGATTGATTGCCTGTCCTGGTGACAGCTGAAATCTCTAAGAGGTGCTGCGAGGCCAGCTCTCTACAGCCCTGTGCTCGGTGTCCTGTTCTCTCTCATGGAGATGACACAGATTAAGACAGAGGGGATGAGAGAGAGTCCGGACTCTGCAAAACAAACAAAAACCTGCTTTCAGTTTTTACTGAGGAGGCTGTATTCCCACTCTGAGGGAATCCCAGAAGACAGCCCACTGTGAGTGGTGCCACCCCTGGGCAGATGGTCCTGGGTGGTATAACAAAACAGGCTGGAGCAAGCCACCATGGTTCAGAGAGCGACTTGCCTCCAGGTTCCTGTCCTGGCTTCTCTCAGTTATGGAGTGTGATCATGACATGTAAGCCTTTACTGGCCTTCTTCCCCAAATTGCTTTTGGCCATGGTGTTTATCACAGCAACCGGAAGAAAAGTAAGGCTGTGACATGAGGTATGGAGATATCTGTTTGTATCTGTGCATCCAGAGTTTCTTAGTCATTCAAGCCTGAGGACAGAGGAGAATTTAGGAAATGTGTACTGGTGTGAGCTCAGAAGTTTCACAGCCCCTTTGAAGGACTCCAGATCATCAGTGTGACACAGCTGGAATATATTTGTGCAACAGTAAAGAAAGAATTAATAAGCTAAGTAGAAAAAGTCTTTAAAGTATGACGCTACAGTAAGAGAAAGCTGACATATTTGTGTCAATCCTCTGGTTCAAGAACCATTAGATCAGCAGTTCTCAACATGTGGGTCGAGGACCCCTTTTGGAGTTGAATGACCCTCTCACAAGGGTCACCTAAGACCATCAGAAAACACAAGTGTTCACATTATGATTCATAACAGCAGCAAAACTACAGTTATGAAGTAGCAATGAAAATACTTTTATAGTTGGGGTCACCACAACATGAGGAGCTGTACTAAAGGGTCGCAGCATTAGGAAGGTTGAGAACCACCACATTAGAACAATCTGGAGAAACACTGTTAAAATAAGAAAACCACTGTTTGAGCAACAAGCTGCAGAAGACGAAGAAGCATGGAAGCAGGCCCAGTACCTGGCTCCCCTTTTCTCATTGACACATGCTTTTTGAAAATAGCTGAGAATCCAAGAAACTTGAGGGACAGCACCAAACGAGAGGCAGAGGAACTGAGCGGAAGTCTACTCAGTCTGTGGGCTGAACTTGTTCTGGATTATGGAGATCCTTGTCAAGGGGGCTGGGCAGGCCTGGTGAGGGCCACAACCTTTTAGTCAGAATCCCATAGGGCTTCTGGGAGTAAAGCTGAACTAGTGATTAGTGGCATTTCCTAGTGCCTTGTGGTAATGCTTTAATCAGGGGGCTCCCTGATTGGATTAAATGGCCATCTTCCTGAGCTTGGCCACTGACTGGAACGAAGATTAACCCAAGAATGGGAGCCAACAGCAGCCAGGGCCTCCAATTCTCCTACATATAAGATGTGAAGCAGTCAATAAAAACTCACTAGACGTACAAACAGGCAATAGTTAATTACCAACAGACAAAGTCAACAATAAAAATGCCCATAGGATACCCAAAATTCAGAATCACCAAAACTTATTTTAAAATACTTAACCCAAAACACAAAGAGAGAAAAAGATAGGGGGTAAAACTAGAAAAAAATACATGAGGGAACAGGGTGCACCATGAAAACTGAGATTCTCAACATTTTATGTAAACGCAGTCAAGGCAATTTTGAAGAGCAGAGCGAGATCAGTCCTCAAGTTCTTAAGATATCAGCTGTCAGGATTCCTTTGAGAGATACTCATTTCAAATTATGAGAGTAACGACCAGAAAGAAGAAGAGCAAGCACAAGACTCAGAGCCACTAATGTGTAAGCACAGTAGGTTAAGGGACAAACTTGTCAAGAGCAGCTGGGGGGGGGGGGGGAGAGGAGCTGTCTTCCCAGAAAACAGCACAGGGGAGATCTTCAGGATCCAAAGAGCAGTAAATTAGGATTATAGTCCTTAAATACGTCCTTGAGGGAATAAGAGAGGAAGCCACAAGCCTAGACCTGACAAAGGGCTCACACCAAAACATCTTTAGGAGTCCTGTGAATCCACAAGACAGCATTACAGAAAAATGGGCGCTTTACAAAGGACAGCAAAAAGGCAGCTGCCTGTGAAGCCGTAGACATCATCTAAGACAGATGGAGAAGTGAGGTGGGTCTCCAGCTGTGCTCATCGATGGTGCCAACTGGAAGGACCCGCATTCTGAGGACTGAAGCCGGAAGAAAACCAGAACCCTTACAGGCTGCTGGGCCAGCTGCCAGCACGGTGCTGCACACCTGTGATCCCAGCATGGGAGGCTGCCATGGGAGGACCAGAAGTTCAAGACCAGCCTTGGCTACAGTGAGACTTCATCAGAGAGAGAGAGAGAGAGAGAGAGGGAGGGAGGGAGAGAGAGAGAGAGAGAGAGGAGAGAGGAGGGGAAGAGGGAGGAGGGGAGGAGGGGAGGAGGGGAGGAGGGGAGGGAGGAAGAAAAGTTAGAAAGTCAGATCTGGTTTAGAAAGTGGTGTCATGATATCTAGCAAAATTGAGCACATACATGTCTTAGGGCCCAATCATCCCATTTTCAGGCATGAAGCTAATAGGTATGTACACATATATGCACCAAGAGACCCAACCGAGGAACCTGTAGAATAGGGGCTGGAGAGATGGCTCTGCAGTTAAGAGCACTGGCTGCTCTCCTAGAGGACCAGAATTTGGTTCCCATCACACATATGGTGGCTCACAACCATCTGTAACTCCAGTTCCAGGGAACCGGACACCCTCATCTGACTTCTAAGTGTCTCTCACAGAACACTTAGAAGGTGAAATATAGGCAGGTGAAACACTCACTCACATAAAATGAGTAAATCTAAAAAAGCAACTAAAAAAGTAAATCTGCAGAATAATTACTGGTCATTTCCTCGAAATAGACCAAAAGCAAATGCCTACTGAGAGTAATATAAAGAAACATGCCAATAGACAGCCATGAAGATCATCAACTACACACAATAGCATAGATGGATCTCGTGGACACAATGCTGAGGAAAGGGAGTCCCAGGTCCCAGCCCTTGGAACAATGACCCTACATTCCAGATGCCATCCCTCCTCTTTGGAAACATCTCACAGACGTGATCCTTGGTACAGCAGCATCCTGGGCACTCCCTGATCTAATCAGTTTGACCGTCAAAATTAACCTGCTCTCCCTTGCCCCAGAAGCAATGTGTGGCCTCCTGTCTCTCCCATTCTGCTTCACAAGCCCACACCAAGGCCTGATTCCCCATGGCCGGTCTGAACTCGCCCTCCCATGCTGTAGATGGATCCCAGGTGTCCCTTAAAGTCTGTTTGGCAGTACTGGGGGTGGGGAGCAGAAATTCCAAGAAGCTGGACCTAATAGTGGAACTCTGGATGACTGGGAGGCCTATTCAGGACAGGTACTGGGGCCCAATCTCTTCTTCCCCCACTTTCCTCCCTCCCTCCCTCCTTCAGGCCCCTGCCTTGAAGTGCTGTCTTGCCACAGGCACCAGACCACGGAGCCAGTCACTGTCTGAAACCTCCCAAACTGTGAGTCCAAGTGAGCCTTAAACAAGGCTTTTTCTGTCCTTTCTTTCTTTTCTTCCTCCTTTTCTTTCTTTTCTTTTTTTTTTTTTGTTGTTGTTTATCTTGTTTTGCTTTGTTTTTCAAGACAGGGTTTGTGTAGCCTTGACTGTCCTAGAACTAGCTCTGTAGACCACTCTGGCCTTGAACTCACAGAGATCCACCTGCCTCTGCTTCCAAGTTCTGGAATTAAAGGTTCCACTACCACCCAGCTGAGCCTTGTTTCTTTATAATTCAGTTATCTCAGGTATTGTTTATAGGGACAGTAAGCGGCCTGGCATAGTTCCCACTCCTGAAAAAGATGTTCACTTATGAATTAGGAAGGATTATTATTACATAACCCACTTGTCATCTCCTGAAGAAATAAAAAGCACCCTAATGCTTGCTTGAATCCCATCTTGGTGGCTTGTCGGCATGGACAATGGCCTCGGGTAAGTCACCAGACCCCTCTGAGGTTAAGAATTGAGATTAGGAGCTGGGCAGATACAACGGAAGGGGGGGGGGAGCTGACGGCTTCCATCCCTCCCACCATGGGAAACTCACCCTGTCCAGCCAGGACCAACAGCCATATACCAGGCACTGAGCCAGGAGCTGAAGGTGCCATGATGGGCAATGCCAGACCAGCCCGTCCCCCTTGTACTCAGAACCTAATGAACCAGAGTTCTGATCTCCAGGCAGTGTGCGCTGCAGACAGAGGTCCTGTCTACAGCAACTGTGTGCTGTCCACGCTCTCCTTTGACTTCTCTGGGCATTCTTGAGCACACACCCTCAGTGTGATCATCAGACATCCAAAACTATCAACACCTTGAAGACCTCAGAGTGCCGCAGCTGTGCACTCCTGGCTAGCCGACGACCCAGGTAGGAAGCGCCACACAGCCTTGATCCACTTTCCGCTTCTCCCACTGTCTGGCTGCTGGGACTGACTCCCATGCCCTGGGGTCTGAAGTGCATGGGAAGGGAGAGGAGTCAGGAGAGAAAGGAAAGTTCTTACCTAATTGGTGCTCTACAGGCTACTCTGTGCTCTGTGCCTGGCCTTTCCTTTAGTACTTCTGGTTTCTTTGGGGAAGGTCGCCCTCCTGTCACTGAGTGACACTCAAAGTCAAGTCTCCCCAGTAAGGACTCTTACCTCCTCCAGCCAGCCTGCTCAGGTGGGACCCACTGTGATCCCAACCCAGACTTCTTGTGCTTGCAATCCAATGCTGGTCCACTCAGTGCAGGTCAGCAGCCTGCTTGTGCCCTGCAAGTACAAGGCTGTCTCCTCACACCTCCATTATATCACCTCCTGTAGCAGTTGGGCAGCCTGCCCCATCCCTTCAGACCCTAGCCCACTGTCCCTTCCCCCTAAATTCAAGGCCTACATACTTTTCAAATGTCTCTCTCTTAAGGAAAATAATGGGGCTGGAGAGATGGCTCAGTGGTTGAGAGCACTGACTGCTCTTCCAGAGGTCCTGAGTTCAATTCCCAGCAACCACATAGTGGCTCACAACCATCTGTAACGAGATCTGGTGCCCTCTTCTGGCCTGCAGTCATACATGCTGTATACATAATAAATAAATCAATCTTTAAAAAAAAAAAAAAAGGAAAATAATGGACTGTACTCACAGGAGCATCCTAAGTTGGAGAAGTAGCAGGCATGCCCTGCCCCGGATGCGGGTGATGAGGAGATGCAACTGCTATTGTATTTGAAAGTCAGCTATGAATCAGTGTACCCTGGCCATGCTCAGCAATGTCTACATTGATAAGATTCTGTTCCTCGAGGGTAGATCAGGCCCACCACAGCCCTTCTTCTCCCCGTACAATGTGAGATCCTCAGAGTATCCCTTCAGCCCACACAGAACCTGTCCTCCACCACTGATCACACCCTGGCTTTCGTGTGTCCTTGGAGGAGGTCGGACTGTGAAGAGCTGTGGAGTCAGTCCGTCAAGGTCGCCTGTGATCTCTGCACCCCCCTTGTCCATCACTTCACACTCCAGTTTAACAGGCCATCGCCCTTCCAGATCGAGTGGGGCTCGCCATTCTGCATAGCCTCCTCCCCAGAGATGCTATCCATAAGCAGGAATCCTGGGAGGATTCTGAGTTAAGGAGCTGGCACTCAGCAGGTGCCTGACCAGCCAAGTCCCTCCCCACCCTACTGTGTCTGGGGACCTGTGGAGATGGTGAGAAGCAGCATCTTCCCAGCCTTTGCTGGGGAGCCACACACACTGGAAACGGACCCCCAACTCCCTGCCTCTGAAGGGACAAAACTGAAAGTCCATAAACAGAATCAAACCCCAACACCAGTGTGCAGTGCCACCACCCAAAGCCACAGATGTCCTCTCTCTGCTTGCAAGCTCACCACACCCTCTGGAGAGCCTTAATGAGCTGTCAAACTCCCCTCCGCCCTTACTCACATGAGGACAGAGAAACTGGGAGCTGCACAATACTGTCAGGTGAAATGAGTGCCCCTGGGCACTGACTAGCCCATGGCATCATGTGACCGGATGCACGGCCTCCGGGGCCTACAGGTTTCCAGTCAAGTGCACAGACAGCCCACCACGCCTGCAGTCTGACGCTCCATGCCATGGTCTGCAGAGTGACTGCTCCAGCACTGCGGGCTTCTGAATCTCACCCATCCCAGTTCCTGTTGACGTTACATCCCGCGCCTTCACAGAAGACAAATGCTAATTAGAAGAGCTGGAAAATATGGCAGAGAACTGACCACAGAGACACTGAAATTATATAACACCGCATCAAAAGTGTGGAAGGGGATGTATAGAAGTTAAGGAGAGACTCGGGAATCAGCAGGCTCACGGGAGAGCTGGTAGATGATGAACATCAGCTGGCAAGATGGGACGAGGGGTGGGAATCAAGCTCCCACTCTTTGCCTATTTTTATGATGCAACTATGACATCATGGCTTTTTAGGACGTATTTTTAAAAAAACATTTACTTTATTTTTGATATGTCAGTGTGAAGGTCTGCAATGTGAGTTCAGGTGCCCACAGAGATCAGAAGAGGGGGCCAGATGTCCTGAAGCTGGAGTTACAGGTAGTTGTGGGCCCCTTGATGTGGGTGCTGGAAATCAAACTTGGGTCCCCTGCAAAAACAGTGTGCACGTTTAGCCACTGAGCCATCTCTTCTGCCACCACAACGGCTTTTTAAAAAGATTTTAAAATTTGCAATTATGTGTATATGTGTATGTGCACATGCGTGCAGGTGCCTACGGAGACCAGAAGAGGACACTGGATCCCCGGAGCTAGAATTACCAGTAGCTGTGAGCTGCCCAATGTGGGTGATGGGACCCAAACTCAGGCTCTCTGGAAGAGTAGTACATATTCTTAACCACTGAGCCATCTCTCCAGTCCCTACCTTGGCTTTTAAAAGCCAACAACAAATGAAGAACTGGGAGCAGGTCTGAGCCATCTGCAGTCCCACCACTGGATGCAAACCAGGTAAAACTGGTGCTGTCTGGATTTTCATTCTCTCTTCCTTATGTACTGAGTACCTCCCTTCAAACCTGAGTCTCCTCACTAGCCTGTGCTGCCCTTAAAACAATAAACTCAAGCCAGGCATGGCGGCGCACACCTTTAGTCCCAGCACTCAGGAGGCAGAGCCAGGCGGATCTCTGTGAGTTAAAGGCCAGCTTAATCTACAGAGTGAGATCCAAGACAGCCAGGACTCCGTGGTGAATGAGATACTGTCTAAAACAAATAAAGTCTAAAAAAAAAAAAACAACTTCTTAATCATTCCATCACAGGACTGAGTTCATGTGAATTCTTAACTTTGACTTTTACTATCTTCTCTGACAGGATGCATTCTTCACATTTCACAAGTTCAGAATTTCCTAATATATACAACAGTCACTCTATCTCCTGACCTGCCTGCTGGAGCTATCGACATTGGAAGTGATCTCCTTGTCAGAATCTCACTGACAATGAGCAAGAGCAACTAAATGAGGAAGCAAGCTGGGGCCGATATTTCTCCTCTTTGGCAACTTCCATCTTAAAAACCCGGTCCTGTTGTTGATACCCGCAGTGATGGAAAAACTGTTGACCCTTGACCTTACTCTGATGAATACACAGCTTCCTATGGTCCTTCTCATTTTGGGTACCAGCCTGTTTCTCCAGAACTCTTGGTTCATTCACATATGTTTGTCTTTGTTCCCCCTCTCTTTTGATATTCCTTTTGATTGACATGATAATTGTACATATTTATGGGCACAATGGGCTGTTCTGTTATGGGTACACCTTGTGTGGTGATTATATCTAGGTAATTAGAATATCCATCACCCTAAACACCATTTCTTTGTTAGGAGGACATTCAAAATCCTCTCTTTTAGTTATTTTGAGACACACAACACATCACTGGGTGCTTAGTTAGGGTTTCTATTGCTGTGACAAAACGTCATGACCAAACAGAAGTTGGGGAAGAAAGGGTTTATTCGGCTTATACTTCCACATTACTGTTCATTATTGAAGGAAGACAGGACAGGGACTCAAACAGGGCAGGATTCTGGAGGTAGGAGCTGATGCAGAGGCCATGGAAGGGTGCTGCTTACTGACTTGCTTCTCATGGTTGCTCAGTCTGCTTTCTTAGAGAACCCAGGACTACCAGCCCAGGGAAGGCCCCACCCACAATGAGCTGGGCCCTCTGCCATTAGTAAGTAATTAAGAAAAAGTCGTACAGCCGGACCTTATGGAGGCATTTTCTCAACTGAGGTTCCCTCGTTTCAAATTTCTCTAGTTTGTGTCAAGTTGATGTAAGACTAGCACACCGGGGAAAGGAGGAAGGAGACACAGGACGAGAGGCAGGTTCACCCCTTCCAGCTTACACACGCTTGTTTCTTCATCAGCTGGCACTCCCTGTGATCCCAACACTTAGGAGACTGAGGCAGGAGGATCATGGGTTGGGGGGCAACATGAGTTACATATAGAAACCCTATCTCAAAACAACAATAAAATTATTTGCTATTAAAAGTAACAGAAGAGAGTTCCCCAGAGCATCAGCCACGTGGTGTACAGAAGGACACATTTCCCCAGCATCTTCCCCATCCTCTGGCTCTGACATCATTTCCACCTTCCCTTCTGGTCTGTTCCCCAGGTAAGGCTGGTCCTTTTTGTAGTGGGATGTGGAGGTAGCCAAGTACAAACAGTTCACAGATGGACAAGACTCGCGGTGTAAACATCAAGTTCACAGCGTAAGTAGTGCCCAGGTGTGCTGCTGGGATTGCAAGCATGCCACGCAACCTGAGAGTTAACATGTTTATATGAAATGAAGAGTTTAGTTATAGGATGCTAAGGAATAGATAACTTTTAACTTAGAAGGGACCTCAGGCCCTTTAGAAGGCTAGCCATGCTATTGATGGATACCACAGTCTGAACATTTTCTTTGTCTAGTCTAAAAACAATCTTTGGTACTGACTTGACCTACTAAATTAACAGAAAAAAATGAAGGCAAACCTTAGTGATACTGTGTGTTTGAATCTGAGCTATAGCAATGAAGTAGCTATAAAGGATTTGTTTCTGATGCATACAAAAATTGCATTTAAAGCCAGGCGGTGGTGGCGCACGCCTTTAATCCCAGCACTAGGGAGGCAGAGCCAGGCGGATCTCTGTGAGTTCAAGGCCAGCCTGGGCTACCAAGTGAGTTCCAGGAAAGGCGTAAAGCTACACAGAGAAACCCTGTCTCGAAAAACCAAAAAAAAAAAAAAAAAGTTGCATTTAAACTACAGTAAGTGTATGACAATATGCCTGGAAACAACAATTTTTTATAATTTTTATTTTATGTGCATGAGTGTTTTGTCTGTATATATGTTTGTGCATCACATGCATGCAATGTCCTGTAGAGTCCAGAAGAGGGTGTCAGATCCCCTTGGAATTGGAGTTACAGATAATTGTGAGCCACCATGGAAACTGAACCCAGGTCCTCTGCAAAAGCAGTCAGTACTCCTAACTGCTGAGCCATCTCTCCAGTCCCCTGGAGACAATATTAAAAAAAAAAAAAAATAAGAGGCTGTGTGCACATGCTCTTAAGTGTATAATGGCTTTCACCTTTAAGCAAAGACAACCAAACAGGCCCTAACACTGCTCACACCAGGCAGTGCCTGCTGTCATCTGTCATAGAAGGAAGATGCCCTCAAACAAGTATATCCTACTTTAGTTAGAAAACTTTTTTTTAACTAAAAAAACAAAAACAAAAAAAAATCCCCTAAGAGCTAGGGAGATGGCTCACACCTATAACTCCAGCTCCAGGGGATCTGATGCCCTCTTCTGGACTCTGTGGGCACTGCACTCACATGCATATACCCCTTGTACAGACACACACAGCACATAATTTAAAAAATGAATCTTTTTTTTTAAAGACAAAACTGAATGGAGATTTACACTTAAAAATATTTTTATTAACCTATTAATGACAATAAAACTATGTAATTCTCTAAACTGAAACAAAAATGCAAATGTACTCCTAAAAAAAATTAGGACACCTTGTTGGTTCTGATACTATGCTGTCAATCATAATTGTTGCCCTGAAATTCTGTGTGCAGTGGAATTTAATTAGAATGTTTGTCAGTTGTAAAAGAATGATGATAGTGATCCTACATCTTCCCTCATCCCATACACGGTGAGAATCCCTCTGTAAAGCACTTTTACAGTCAAGCTCATGGAAAATGACATTACTAAGTACTAAATTTTTTATTACTCCCCAAAATTATCCTGTGACCTCCACAGTTTTTCTCCTTCCAGCATGTGGGTTCCAGGGATCAAACTCAGGTTGTCAGGCTTGGTAGCAAGCCCCTTAACCTGCTAAACCATCTTGCTGGCTTGGTACTTGTTTTGAGCTAGTGTAGGTGGAGTTTTTCATCGAGACTGCTGACTAGCTCTCAAATAACCACACAGAGACTTAATATTAATTATAAATGCTCAGCTAATAGCTTAGGCTTGTTACTAACTAACTCTTACAGCTTAAATTAACCCATAATTCTTATCTAAGTTTTACCACATGGCTCATAGCTTGTTACCTCATATTCTACATGTCCTGCTTCTTCTGAGTCTGGTTGGTGATTCTGGGGACTCCACCCTTCTTCTTCCCAGAGCCCCCCCTAGTCTGGCTCTCCAGCCAATCTCTTCCTGCCCAGCTATAGGCCAGTCAGCTCTTCATTAATCAATGGAAGTAATATATATTTACAGTGTACAAAGATTGTCCCACAGCAAGCTAGTTTTTTGTTCTATTTTGTTTTTGCTTTTTGCTTTTGGACATTTCCTCTTGTTGGGTGTGTGTATGTGTATTCCTGTATATGTGTGTATGTGTGTGTGACAAATTCCTCTGATCTCCAGATAAGTTTTATTGGGGTGCACAAATAAAATATCACCACATGTGTGTGTATGTATGTCCTTATAAAACTTTATGACTGTTCTGTTAACATTCTGCAGAGGAACAACTTCTAACAAAATGGCCCAAGCAGTATTTTTAAGATGTTAGGGTCATCTCCCACAAGACAAAAAAAAGCACTAAACTTGGAAACATACTTCAGGTAGCTCAGTCTACAAGTTTATCCTTCTGGATTTAGTTACTTAAATTTGACACACAAAAGAAGAGGGGGTTGTGTTTGCCACTGACTCTTCAACATGTCACCTTTCACCTCTCAACAAAGGATCTGACCCAACCAACAAGGACAGATGCTATCCCTGTGGTGAGGGTCAAGACCAAACCACCAGACAGTTAGTTACTCAGGGATGTCTTCAGAAGAAACTATTTAGAGCCAAACTCTGAATAAAGTCACACTGGGTGTGGTGACACACACCTGTACTGACAGCATTTGAGACGCTAGAGCAGGACTGTGAGTCTGAGGCAAGCCTCCGCTGCAGAGACAGCAAGAGCCCATCTCAAGTCAACAACAAAAATGGGTCCACGTGTGCCAGCCCTTCCAAAACTAATGAACACTAACTAGCTAACGGCAAGAGGGTACAGATAAATGGTTCCCAGGCACAGCCCAACACTCAATCCTTCCCGCTTGAATTCATCCCAGACTCCTGAAATTTAATCACTGGCCCTGGCTCTGGTTCCTTGATATTTCCCGCTACTTCCAGCTTGAGCACCTGGCTGCTCTTGCCTGTGTTTCAGTAGTTACAGCCAGTCTCCTTCCCACATGAGCACTAGATTCTCACTGGCCAGATCAGCTGACACCCTAACTCCCCTAAGACTGGATGTCCAGACACAGAGGGGATGGCACCGGCTTGTCTCCTCACTTGGGCCCAGTGGTCCTGAGAGCAGGAGTCTCCTTTCCTTTCCTCCTGTCTCCTTTACGTGAGCTGAAGGCACAGAGATAACCTAAGTCATGGCTGCAAACCCACAGTCACCCACGGTGCAGGACACCTCAACTGAGGCTGGTTAGCCATGAGGCAAGGCTGTAGCAGAAATGACCATCTTCTAGAAACCCAACCACTCCCTTGAAGTAATGACCCCAATAAGGACTTCTAAGCACCTTCTAAAACCCAAATGGAGAACAGAGGACATTCAGCCAGACCACATCTTGACCCTCTCAATTCTGCACCCCTCTAGCTCACTGCCCCAACTCTTTCTCCATTTAAACCTACAGTGCATGCCAGTAACCCCCACAAAGACAGACTTGGGGTCACTGGGCCCCATTATCTGTTTCTCTTGCCAATATGACCACATTGAATAAATCTCTCTGCTTTTTATTTAAGTGTGGTGGGAGAGTAATTGGTGGTCCTCTAAGAAAATAATCCGAATGAACTGAATTCCGTGGGGGAGCTGATGCAGGAGCAATCCCAGACACACAAAACTGAGCCGTTTTAGCAACTGTGAGTCAGAGCTTTGGAAGCCAAGGCAAACCTAAGATTGGAGGTGTGTGCCGATCCCCAAGTGCCTGGCAGAGGTGGGGGCGGTGCTGTGGGACCACTTTGGGTAAAGGGGAGCCAAAGCTACCTAATGGGAATCTAGTTTCATAGCCTGTGGACAATAAAACCAAGCCTCACGTGCTTCCTGCCAGCTCCCTGAAGGACACACAGACCTCTGGGAGAAAGACATTCTGAGCAGCTGCCTACAGGTGCAAGAGCCACAGCTTGCTTTGTTAAATAAGTTTAGGGTGATTAGAAGAATGAGGAGGAGGAGGACCATGAAAAGAAACAGCGGAGCTGGCAAGCAGCCTGCAAAACACAGAATATTCATTCGTGGACCTTTCCAGACAGCTCACCAGCCTCTCTCCACACACACACACACCTTGGCACGCTGAGCAGCACACACTCAAACAGGTGTACTGAGAGAAAATTCAGCAGACACTCCAGATAACAGACTCATGAGGAGTTAACAGCGGGGCTCATCAGTAACCCTAAGATAACTGTGCTTAATTGTTCTTAAATAAAAGACAAAGCTTGCCCTGCGGTCGTGGCACGTACCTTTAATCCCAGAACTTGGGAGGCAGAGCCAGGTGGATCTCTGTGAGTTACAAGCCAGCCTGGTCTACAGAGCAAGTTCTAGGACAGGCACCAAAACTACACAGAGAAACTCTGTATTAAAAAAAACAAAAACAAACAAACAAAAAAAGGCTTACAAGATATATGTGGTGGAAGGAGACTGGAGAATAAATGAGATGATATTAAAAATAATCAAACAGAATTCTTGAGAGATAAAATAACTGGTGTTAAGATCCCAGTGAATGAGCTGAGGCATCAGAATGAGACACGCTGAAGAGAGAATTGGTGAAGGAGAAGGCGAGTCCAAAGAGATGAGGGAGACGGCAGCAGGAAGGGTAGGGGGGTGAAAAGCAGGACGGCTGAGCACAGGTCCAGTGTTTCCTAATCCAGAATAAGGGAGAGGGGGAAAGTGAGAGAGAAGAAAACATTTGTAGAGGAAATCGTTGCTAAGTTTCCAGATAGATAAACACTGTACTACGTGTTCAAGAAGTCAAAAAAGAAGAAAACTCAAAAATAAACACATGTCAGGTGCATAACAAAACTAACAGTAATGCTGAAAATCTTACAGCCAGACAAAGAAGGCTTCCCACCTACAAGACCCTCAGACAGACTGGCAGTCAACTTCTAACAGCGCCAGGAGATCAGGAGTTCTCGGCACTCGTGAGAATCATAGTTCTTGAAAGTGTTTCTCAAAAACTGAGCAAAATAAAGACTTAAAAAACAAACTGACAGAAACACAACGAAAATTTAGAAAATGATACAAGTAGGTTGTTTCATTACGGCAAGCCTTAAAAACATTAAAAAATCTCTTCCTTGAAGCTGGAAATAGGGGGAGGGCTGGGGGGAAAGCTGGGGGACGGGAAGAGGGAGGAGGGGGGAATCTGTGGTTGGTATGTAAAATGAATAGAAAATTTCTTAATAATAAAAGAAATAAAAATAAAATCTCTTCCTCAAAAGGAATGCCTTGAAGAGCATGAAATGGAGAAAAGATAACAAATCCATGACTGGCAGATGCTTGTGTTCGGGATACCTGTGTATCTACAAGAAAAATAAAACAGCAAATGGAGATGGTGGGATAGAAATGCAGACAGAGCTTATGGAAAAGGTGCCCCACACCACTACTGATCAAAGAATTACTGATGCAAAGCACAATGAGGTTCCACCATAGGGCCCTTATGACCCGCCGAGCCTGGTCCCCAGACAGATAGAGAACGTGCACACAATGTTCCTAGCAGCTTCACCTATAAGGACCTAACACTGGTAATAACCCAAATGTCCCCAATAACTGGAGGGATAAAGTCACTGGGTTAAGTCAAACAATGGACTATCACACAACAATGAAGGATAAATGAACTACAGACAGCAAGATGAACCCTAATGCTGAATTAAAGATATGGTACCCCAAAGGATGCAGCCTTCCTATAGTTAAGCTTTCACTTTTTTTCACTTCTTTGCATGTATAGTGTGTGACGTGTTTGTATATATGTATGTTCTCATGTGTATGGGCAGCCATGGTGGAATGTAAATGTACAGGTGTGCACATACACGTGAAAGACCAAGATTGATGTGGGGTCTTGCTCAATTGTTCTTCCACTTTACTCTTTGAGGCAGGGTTTATCAATCAAACCCAGAGCTAACTGATACAGCTTGTGTCCCTAGCTAGCTCTTCAGATATCCCCATATCTGCCTTCTGAGGCTGGAATTACATGGGTTCTGAAGAGCCAAACCCTAGTCTCTAGCGTTAACCTCTAAGCCATCTCCCAGTCCCATGTGTGTAAGTTGTTTTAAGTAGGTATAAATGATGCTGTAGAACTTAGGAATATGAAGTTGAGTGGTAAAAGGAAGAGATAAACACAGAGGTGTTGTTGCAAAGGTCAAGCTGAGAGCATTGGGGAAACAGAAGAAGTGGCAACGGGGGAGGAAAAGAGTGGGATTTTGGGGGGATGGGGAGACCCAGGAAGTCTCTGCCACAATTTATAAAGAGTATTAACAATGTGAACTGTCTGTCAATCTTTAATTATTAGCATCAGCATAGGGCCAAAGCATGGGTATTGCTGCAGAATTCCACATAAAAGTCATTGACCTTGACAACATAGGAATTAAAGTATGCCCAGAATTTGGGATATATATATATATATATATAGCTTCCAACATATTCATCTTACAAAGAAGAGACTCAAAGACATTAGGGCATTAGGGCCAGCCAGATAGCTCAGTGGGTAAAGGCACTCGTCGCCAAGCCTGACAACCTGAGTTCAATTCCCCGGACCCACATCATAGAAAGAGAAATAACTCCCATGAGTTGTCCTCTGACCTCTACATGTGTGCTACGGCACACATGCTCCCACACACGTGAAATACAATTTTAAAAAATGTTTAAAGACATTGTGTTTATATTTAATAGTAGTTAAAGCTGTGGCCCTCCACCACCCGCTCTGTCTACCTTCTCAGCCTTGTCTTACCCCTCCCATGCACCACTGACTTCCTTCTAGGCCTCAGCCCATCCACACCACCTCCACCTGAAGTCTTTGCCTAGACCACTCTCTGCCTGGACGGCTCTGTCCTCTTTTTCTTTACTTAAGTCCTCATCTTGACCCCACTATGAGTAACTCTTCTTCAGAGAAGGAAGGCTTCTCTTAACTCACAGACTCCACCCTCTGCAGCCTTAGTTTTCACTGACCCAGTCAGCGTTATGGATCTGTGTGTGTCAGTCACCTGTACGCAATTACGCTGGGTAGCTAACAGCACCAAGTCCTACGGGTACTAGGTGTTTATTCTCAGATATCTCTGTGTCTACTGGACAGTCCTGCTCCTCTGCACTGAGCTCAGTGGAACTTGCTGGGCTAGCTAGGCGGATTTATTGATTTTGGTTGGACTCTCAAGTCTGAGTCCCGCTAGGAACAATCCCTCTCTTGGCTGACAGCCCAGAATTGTTCTCAGGGACACAGTCCATGAGGAGCAGCTGGTAGGCACAGGCCTCTGGAGACTGCCTCAGAACTGGAGCATCGGTGTTAGCCACTTTCTGTTGGCCAAGGGCAAGGACTGGCCAGATTCAAGGAGTAGGAATTGGCCTTGTTATTCTTGGGAGAGCTACAAGAATGTGCTAGGGTGGGGATCCAGGCAAGGAGAGCCTGGGCCCTTTACGCAATGAGCCTGCGTAAGCTGGATTATTTGATTCCTGTCTCCCCCAGCAGGCCGTAAGGGCAGAACCATGATTTGTTGGCTGACTCTTCATCCTGGGTGCCTGGCACAAGTGTCTGACGTAGCACTTCCCCTGTAGCTGCCTTAAGTCTGCTCTTGATGAGTCCAGTATCTGAACACTTGTTTCCAGCACCACCTGCCTTTTCTCACGGATGGCATTCATGTTATCATGTGTGCTCGCGTTCTGTACCATGACAAAATACCTGAGATAAAGGTGTTATAAGAAAGAAAGGTTTGTTTTAGTTT
Source organism: Peromyscus leucopus (assembly GCF_004664715.2). NCBI lineage: Eukaryota > Metazoa > Chordata > Mammalia > Rodentia > Cricetidae > Peromyscus > Peromyscus leucopus. Next base: position 121,367,556 of record NC_051064.1, on the reverse strand, counting down.
GTCATTTCAAAGGCTTCAATCCACGCCCAGTTAGCTTCCTTACTCCGGGGCCAGGTGCAAAGCAGAGCATCACCACAGAAAGTATGTGTTAAAGCTAAGTAGCTCCCGCCGGGCAGTGGTGACACCCACCTTTAATCCCAGGCAAAGGCAGAGGCAGGTGAATCTCTGTGAGTTCGAGGCCAGCCTGGGCTACAGGGTGAGTTCCAAGACAGGCTCCAAAGCTGAGAAACCCTGTCTCAAAAAACAAACAAACAAAACAAAACAAAACAAAAAGCTAAGCAGCTCCCTCAGGGAGACCAGGTAGAAAGTAGGACTGAGTCTCAGTATCTCCTCCAAGGGGATGCTCCCAATGACTTAACCTCTCTTGTATAATATTATAGGGACCAGCCTTAATATTATACATCCCAGGGGCTCAGGAGAGAGAACTACTAACGGCGAGGACTATTTTCAGGAAATAGAATCTCAGCACACTGAGCTCTATTGTCCACTTGCTTTAATTCCTCTGGCATAACATCCTTTATACACAGCTTCAGTTCTGTTCTCATGTCTAGCTCCTTTCTTGCCTGATTTCTCTCTATACTTATCTATTGCTTCCTCTAAGTTCTATCTTAATTCTCTCATCTTAATTCTGTCTCATCTAGGTCCTTTTCACCTTGTTCTTACCCAGCTAGGACTTCCCCATCTGGCTCTTTCTCATCTTCCATCTCGTTCCTCTAGTTCTCTCTTCTAGCCCTTCAATCTAGTTCTTCCCCATCTCAGTTTGTTCCTCTCAAGTTCTTACCCATCTAGTTCTTCCATTCTCTTTTCTCTTCTCCGTCCTCTTGCCCTGGAAGTCCTGGTATATAAAGCCAGGCTTCCAGGGTCAAACGGAGGGGTGATAAGAATCACATTGAGAGGCAATAACCGTTAATTATCATTTGTAACCCCAAAGGGAAGTGACCAATGGGGAAATGAATTAACTAAAGGCTGAATTCGGGTAATATCTAAGAAGAGGGAATCTTATGTGCTCAACTATAGTCTTAAACGTGACTGGTAGAAAATGTTAAGAATCTATAAGTTACTAGGTCAATAGGAGAAAATAAAACTGTCTTCTTTTTTCCTGTGGCTCCTATCTGTCCAAGCTATCTGCCGTTTTTCTGCAGGGTGGGGGAAAGTATGCTCAGTTGCTAGGCAACCTGTGTATAGTTAGATACCTCTGGTGATAGTTAAAGGGAGATCTGGAACCAGAGGTAAGATTTGGGAAAGGAAGAAGTAAAGCTTAATTGGCACATCTGCCAGGCCTTCTCAAACAGGTAGTCTGGATGCTTAAGTCTGTTCTTAGAGAGTACAGAGGTATCTCTGATAAGGTACTTTCCTCCAACTGGGAATGGACCTGGCCGGATGCTGCCAATGATGATAATTACAGGGAAGCTTGAACTGGGGTTCTGGCTGAGCATAGCTGTCAGCACAGAAGGTTATCTAAATATTCCTAGAAGTGGTTAGGTAAGGAGTTAGCAGTCTATAAAGTTAGTAAGGCTGTAAGAAAGGAGGGTCCAAGCTAAATTGTATAAAGCTGTTACTTAACGTCCACCTGACCTAGGTGGTGTCTCCTTGTGGAATTTACCTTAAATCAGGAGACTTGTATGTGGACTGTTATTACTGCTAGTCCTTGAAAGTGGCTAAGGGAGATATCTGATTCCAGAGAAAGCCTTTCCTGAGGCAGTTCTCCAAATACCTGGAATGTGTATGTCCAGAGAGTGATCAGTCCACACTGTTAGCCCTTCTTAGAGAAAAGTCAATTGGGAAAACTATGAAGGCACACATGATTTTCATAACAAAATACAGCTGATATATAACAAGCCAAGTAACACCAAAAACTCCTTGGGATTTGGCTTCCTCTGGAGGAATTCCCTGATTCCTCCAGGTAGTGACTTTGCCATAACCAACTGGGTTCTTATGATATTCCTGCGGCCCGCAGCAAACCTCCTCCCATTAGACCCTACCTCTTCCCAGGAGACTGGGGACCAAGTCCTAAACACATGAGCCTTTGAGGGATAACCAAAAGCTAAGTGTGGTACCTGATTGGATTTGGTCTCCTGCCGGATGTTATATTATTACTTGCAGGCATAACTTGAGGCTCGGATGATGCCGTCTTCTCTGTAGACCTCTGTCTGTTCTAACCAGATGTTTTCAAGACAAGAGATTGGCAATCCAGGAGTGTGGGCTTTGAGTGGCAGGGGTCAGGAATTTCTGCCTGAGCTAGATAAGCTGCGGTCCCGGGTAGGGGCTGGTTTCACTCTCAGAGCCAACAAACCACTTCATATTCTTGGCTTTCCTCGTCCTGGGCCGGAGGGGTGTGCTGTGAAGATAGTTACAAAGACAGAGGCAGAAGTTCTCCTCGGTAAATACCTGTTCAGCAGGATGCCAGCTATGTGCGACGGTCTCCATCACTGGCCTCTTTGCAAAAGTTAATACTAGGGGAGAATGAAAACATGGTTTTCAAAGATGCCTGCAGCTGTTTTTGCATTCCACGCATGGCAGCAGAATTCATCTTGGGGAGAAGATTGCTGTTTTGTTGGGAAAATGCTTTAATGAACCTCTTGAGTATGCCAAGGTGAGGCTGAGAAATTAGTCTGTGGGGAGAGATTGAAGCACGAAGAATGAGCTGTGTTCTAGAAGATGGGACACCAGTGTCCTGGGCACAGAGGTGAGAATGGGGCAAACCAACTTCGTTTTCGTGGGTGGGAGCAGCCGGGGACCTGGGAGCCCAGGTGTTAAGCCAGGAGTAGGGGACAGAAGAAGGATCTGAGTTTGTCCACTGTGCAGCAGGAAGGAGCTGTGGACTCCCTGTGGGAGGCACAGCTGGTCCTCAAGATGGCTCAGATCCCATGTTAGCACAGCAGCTAGAATCTTTGAGACTGAAGGGTATGAGGATGTGAGCATGTGTTCACACTGCAACAGTCCCATCAGGAGAACATGACCTTCCTCATGCCACCCTGGGCTCTCGGGACTCACAGCATCTCAGTGAGGTGGTTATCACGCTGCAGCAGCTCAGAGCAGCCCTCCAGGCTGCCAGCAGCAAGTGGCACCTGTAATTGTTTGGTTTGGTTTTTTTTGTTGTTGTTGTTTTGTTTGTTTGTTTATTTGTTTGTTTGTTTGTTTGTTTTTACTCTTTGGGGGCCCTCCACTCAGCTCCCAAGTAAATACATGGAGATTTATTCTTACTTGTGAATGCCTGGCTTTAGCTTGTTTCTAGCCATCTTTTCTTAACTTAAATTATCCCATTTCTCTTTAACTATATTTTGCCTCTGGGCTTTTAGCTTTCTTTCCTTCTTACTCAGTGGCTGACTGTGTGGCTGGGTGGCTGGCCCCTGGCATCCTTCTCTCCTTCTCCTTTTCTTGCTCCTCACTCCTCCTGAGCCTAGATTTCTCTTCCTACCTGCCAGCCCCACCTATCCTTTCTCCTGCCTTGCTACTAGCCATCCAGATCTTTATTAGACCAATTGGGTGTTTTAGGCAGGCAAAATAACAAAGCATCACAGAGTTAAACAAATGCAACATTAAAAATGCAACACATAGCCGGGCGGTGGTGGCGCACGCCTTTAATCCCAGCACTCGGGAGGCAAAGGCAGGCGGATCTCTGTGAGTTCGAGGCCAACCTGGTCTACAGAGTGAGATCCAGGACAGCCTCCAAAGCTACACAGAGAAACCCTGTCTCGAAAAACCAAAAAAAAAAAAAAAAATGCAACACATCTTTGCAGCATTAAACAAATATCCCACAGCATAAACAAATGTAACCAATATTCCACAACAGGCACCTAAGCCACAGCATCAGCCACTGGCAAGTCCTGGGCCCTGGTATTCAAGGGTTCTCCTAATCCTGAGCACTTTCCTCCCTATGCAGCTCCACAGCTGGCTTACAACAGAGCTGCCAAGACCATGTTTTTCAAAGCCTGGGTCTGCTTGCAGCAGTTCTTAACCTATGGGCCGTGACCCCTTTGGGGGTCACATATCAGATATCCTGCATATCAGATATTTACAGTATGATTCATAACAGTAGCAAAATTACAGTTATGAAGTAGCAACAAAATAATTTTGTGGTTGAGGTCACCATAACATGAGAAACTGTATTAAAGAGTCGCAGCATTAGGAAGGTTGAGAACCACTACCGGTCCTCCAGCCCAGGATCCTTCTGCATTCATAGGGGAAAGTCTCAATTCAGTCAGACAAAGCTCTTTACCATGCAACCCCAACACACACGTCAGATCTCATCTAGCATACTTCCTCCTCTTAGACAGCATGGACTCATAGTACACAGTGACAGAGTGTGCCAGTGACACTCAAGCCCCAGAGCGAGGCTGCCAGAGTCAGTACCCAGCCCTGCCCTTGACCAATCAATGCTGTGAGTATAGGCAAGTGACCCCCATCTCATATGTACATAAGGCTATGTCTTAGTTAAGTGTCTATTTCTGTAAAGAGACACCAAGACCACGGCAACTCATAAAGAAAAACATTCAACTGAGATGGCAGCTTACAGTTCAGAGGTTCGGTCCATTTTCATCACAGCGGGTAGCACAACAGCATGCAAGCAGACATGGTGCTGGAGGAGTAGCTGAGAGTCCTGCATCTTGCAGGCAACAGGAAGTCAACTGGGACACTGGGCTGTATCCTGAGCATAGGAAACCTCAAAGCCCACCTCACAGTGACACACTCCCTCTAACAAGGCCATACCCACCCCAACAAAGCCACACCTCCTAATAGTGTCACTCCCTATGAGACTATGGGGGGTCAAATACATTCAAACTACCACAGGCTATGAGAAGGTGAGCCAGTAGACCTAAATTCTAAGAGCAATGTCTGATGTGCTACAAAGTATCAGCTTCATCGTCATCTGGTGTAGGTACACCCTTTGTCTTGTCTTTTTCCTCTCACCTCCTACCCCAACCTCCTTCCCATCTGTGTCCCAGAAAAGCCCCCCTTCATTTCTCCCCTTTGCCGCCACACAAAGCTGTCTATGAGCCTTCGCACCCCACTCCATCCTCCCGAGAACATTTGACCTTCAGTCTTCACTCAGAATCACGGCGTCTGTTCACACACCTGTCTCCCTAGCAGGCTGAGACAGATAAAGGGGACCTGCCTCTTTTTAAGGAACTGGACAGGTAGGTGCTAAGAATTGTTGTTATAGCGCTGTTTAAAAATTGTTCAGCTGTGGAAATGGTGTGTTGAAGTCCCCACTGTGAGCGCTCCTGAAGCTGATCTTCCTGGGAGTAAGCAAAGACCGTGGGGGATGGGCAATGTGAATCCCTAATTGGCAGCCTCTGAACTCTGCCCGGCGGCCTTAACTGCCTTGCAGGAAAGGGTTGGGGGAAGGGCTGGCCAACTAGCCACCAGGACCACCCTTATGCCAGTGACAATGGTTTGAATATCTGCAGGCATCTTGAAAAGTCCACACAACAAGCAGCCACTTGACCCAGCTCCAGAAAGGGCAGCCACCGCCATACTGCCTCAGTTCCTGCTGGCTTTTCTGCTGAACTCTATACTTGACTCACTCTGCAGCCATTTCCAGCAAGGCCAGAGAGACCACGCCCCCTGGTGGCTGAGCAGAGAAACTGCTGTGACTAGTGCTTACAGGGCATTGCAGTGATTGGTGCCAAACACCCCTCCCTTCTCTGGCTATTTAAGCAAGCTATCCAGGCTCACAGGAACCGGCTGAGTGGTACCCTCCTGAGCTTCCTTTCCTGGTGCTGCAACATCAGGCTCAATTAAAAGCTTCTCTCAAGTGGTCTTTTCTTGCCTCCTTTCAGTAGCGGTAACATGAGCTAAGAAGAAGACAGCGGAGACGGTAGGGCAACAACCGAGCAGCAGTGGACTGCCAGCCCCGAGGCAGCAACGGGAAAGCAGTAATAACAGGGACCGCAGAGCAGCCAATGGCTTTGGGGCTGAAAAAGCAGCCGAATCCAGCAGTCAGAGTCACAAAAGCATCAAGGCAGCCGGCTGCCCAGTAGCTGAAGGAGCAGAAGTTGCAAGACCGGAGGTCAACAGCAGCCCTACGGTCACCATAGCAATGAGACCATAGCAACAGGAGGCAGCCAAACAAGCCAGGGTGGAAGTACAGAGAAGGCAGAGTGCTAAGGGAGGAAGGAAAGCTGTAAAGAGCAGAAAATATAAACACCAGGCCAGGGGCCCAGGAAGGGTTCCAGAGCCCTGTCAAGCCCTCAGACCTGGAGCTGGGACACGGGCTACCGCCTATGACTGAGGAACCCAAACACCTAGGCCTGCACAAGAGAGAGACAAAGCTAGGGTCCCACTACCCAAGACCAGCTCAGGAGCGTCTACACTAGAGAGTGCTACCTTCTGCCGCTTCTGCGAGTCACCTACCAAGGTCCATTGCAATCAAACACCAGAGAATACACACACTGCCAACCAAAGATGCCTAAACAACTTCTTCTGCCCATGCTCACGATTTCTACCCAGGTAGAGAAGAAGGCCCCCAGCCAGCTTGATGGGAACAAAGTTATGAGCAAAGAGGACCCCAGGTTATTTTCCCTGGTTCTTGAGTCACAGTACACACAGTAAATGTGCAGGTAATAGCGGGGATCTTAAAAATAAGCCTGTGTCTCCATCTTGCTGTCTCCCAGGTTATAATCCAGCAGATTGGGTATCATCAACTTCTCACTTTTCACCCAGGCTTATGGGAGCCCCGGCTTTCTAGTCATTCTGCATAACTCTGATCAGGAATGTTGGTTCTTGCCTGATGAATGCCAGAACAGGCCAGTCTTTGACTAGTCTCCCACTCCTGTGACAACCCTGATACTGCTTTGTCAATTACCCGTAGCCATCGGCAGATAACTAAGACAGTATCGGGATTGACACAAGAAGATGTCAGTATTTTTTCTTCTGACCCCAGTTCCACAGGACCCCAACAGTGTCCCCCAGAAGTTGATGGGACCATGAGAAAAGAGATACATGGTCTTCAGCACAGAGCAGGTCAGTACAAAGGAAAACATTTACTTAAATAGGAGATAAGAGAGCATGCCAATCTTAAGACCTTGAATGTTTATTTCACTGCGTGTTGAGTTCAAGTATTATGTCCTCTCTCAAAAGGAAGGTCATGAATACCAATTTCTAAGTCAACTGAAACTGAGGAAAGAGCCAAGTGCAAAGACAGCAAAATATTAACTGCTTTGTCCTGTTAAATGGCCTGATTGTTATGCTAAATGGATTCCCAACAGGGAGCTGCTGGGATGCATGGCAGCCTGCCCACTCCTGAAGAGGACTCACTAGTGGTAGCTAGCATGGGTCTTTTTCCTTCCTTCTTCCATCCTTCTTTCCTTCCTCCCAACCTCCCTTCCTTTCTCCTTGTTTCTTTGAAATATCACTTTCCTTGGGCTAGAGGCCATCTGTGTTACATTATAGCAAAGGATCTGATTACGCTGTATCTGTGTCCTGAAATTTTGAGTGAGGCTAAATTCAAAAGTAACAGACTAGCATCTGTTTAATGGAGGAGGTTTCCATATAGTAGAACATTCAGCCTGTGGCATGGTTGTTACTGGCTGCTCTTAGCCAGATTTCTCGTGAGAATTCAGAAAAAAATGTAGATTGAGAAGATAAGGAAAATGTAGGGTTTGATGAGGAAAGGGGTGTGATGGTTAATCTCAATTGTCACCTCAACAGGGTTTAGAATTACCACGGAAAAATCTCTGGGAAAGTCTGAGACAGATTTGTGTGTGTGTGTGTGTTAGGTTACAGAGGTGGGAAGACCATCCTAAATGTGGGTGGCACCATTCAGTAGTAAGGATCCAGGACACTGGATAAAGTGGCTGATCAGCAGCATTCTTCTCCCCACTGTTGGTTTTAATGTGGGATTAAGTGACGCTATTACTGTGCGAGAAAAGCCACGAGGCATGACAAAACCCACTATCAGAGCTTTATTAGGAGAAGAGAGGAACAAAAGAAAGCATGAGCAGGCCTGTGGAAGACGTGTGCAGAGAGAGAAGGCGGGGAGGAGAAGGAGAGAAGAAGGGGAAGGAGTCTGGTGCCCCGCTTCTTATGGATTCCTCTGCACATACGCATATGGACTTATGGAGCTACACCACGCATGTGCATAGATTGTGTGATCACTCTGCATGCAAATTACAAGATCACGCAGTGCACCGATTATGTAGGATGTAAGACCCCTTGCTTGGCTACTGAACTGCACATGTGCGGTCATGCAGCTGGGGGAGTGGCCAGGAATTCCAACACCCACCCCCGCCTGGTTTCCTAGGGAGACAAGATGGCAGGCTGCCTCCAGCTCTTGCTGCCATGCCTTTCCAGCCATGATGGACCCTACCGCAGCCTGTGAGCCAACATAAACACTTCATTCCTTTGAGATGACATCCCCAGGATGCTTGTTATAAGCTATTCTAATGTGGCAGTGTGCACTCTTTTTTTTTTTTTTTTTTTTTTTAATTTATCGTGAGGAAGAGGGGTGTGTGCATGCCACAGCACTCCTGTGGAGGTCAGATGACAACTTTGGGGAGTCAGTTTTCTCTCTCCACCGTGTGGGTCCCAGAAGTTGAACTCAGGTCGTCAGGCTTGGTGTCGAGCTCCTTAACCCCCTGAGCCATCTCTTCGGCCTGGGTGACCTCTTTATACAGGTACCATTGCTACAGGGCATTCGCACTAACTGAAAGATGAAGGATGGGGAGTGGTGAGTGACCCAAATGTTTTACTTTGGGGAATCCATGTGTGAGGATATTAACATGGTCTTAGCAGCCACCTTAACATCTATCATAAACCATATGAGCTGCAAGTGTTATATGAGAAATATTTTTCAAACCAGAAAAAAAAAAAGCCCACAAAATGCACTACATTATTTTATCTGTTGTGCAAGTGTCTTGCTTCAGGGTATCAATTCTGATTTTCTGAGAAAAATGTCCTCTCGTTGACTTTTTCATCCTTGAACTGAGAGTTCTCATTGCCCTGAGGTGGGTGCTCAGCTGCAATGGTGGGGTTTTCCATCGCCTGATGTTTGGAGTCTGATCACCCCTGCTTTTTACAAAATCAGTAACTCAACATTTCAAGTGTCTCTCACCTGCAGAGAGTGAACAGGGAGTTGAGAGCATCATTTATCAGAGAGACACAGACACCAAGAAAGAACTAAGGAGAGAAGAACCAGCCAGCCAGGCCCCGGGAGGAGACTGCACTTTAGAGGGGTGCTCTGGCTGTGTCTCACGCTTTGCTGGAGTTGATATGGTGTGAATACTGACTCTTAGGTGGGACTATATAAACACACCCCGAAGGGTAAGCTGGAACACTGTACTTCGGGACACTGGCCTGGCTCCTCAGGGGTCCTAGAAAGCAGGTTAATGGAAGAGCAGATGGTACTGGTTCTTCACCTGGAGCTGAGGGCTGGCTTGGGACTTCTCACACCTCAGCAGAGTGGGCCCAGAGCCTTGGACCTGAGGGGTCAGTTCCTCAGCTGTTTGTCTAGTGAGAAGGAGCTCCCAGCTACCACCTCCATTTACTTTTCCTCAGCAGGGACAAGGTGAGAGGGGAACCTTAAGTGCCCTGTGAAATATACACAGAACACTTAAGAATAAATAAAACCACAGAAAGACATGCTGAGGACGTAGCTCACTTGGTGAAGCGTCTGTCTTACAAACAGAACTTGCGCTCCATTCTCAGAAATTGAAAAAAAAAAAAAAAAGTGTGGCAGTGTGTATCCCAATACAGGGAATGAGGAGACAGGTCTCCCTGGGTCTCACTGGCCAGCCCAGCCAGCCGGCCCAGGTTACCCGATGAGTTCCTGGCCAATGAGTAGACCCTGTCTCAAAAATATGGCAGATGACCTTTCACACACACACACACACACACACACACACACACACACACACACACACACCCCTACTTTGTGAACAGCTCAGGGAAATGTTCACTGCCCAGGCTGGAGGCTGTTTCAGTGTTTGCAGAGTCTGGAGAGGGGATCATGTCTAATAGCTAACCTCCAGGGCCACACCAGACCAGGAAAGCAGAGCACACAGGGCATCCCCATGACAACTCACAAGCAGTTCAGCTCACTGTCTCACCCTGTGACGTTCCCATCCACAAAGCTTGCTTGTTCTAATACAAAGAGCCGGGGGGGGGGGTGTGGCAGACAGTGCAGGAGCTACTCCAGAGCCACACAGGGAAGGGCTTCTGCAAAGGCTGTGTACACAGGACATGGCAGGAGGGTGGACAGGCCTCTGGAGCTGAGTCTGGGCTGATCAGAGGCCAGCCAGTGTCCAGAACCCATCAGAACATCTTTCCACCTTTTAAGCCAGGGATCATGGTGGTCCCTCTGCACTGGCCATGACCTCCCTGAAGCCAGGAACTCAGCATCCCTTGTACTCACCCTCAATGTCCGGTGCCTGGTGTGGGCACAGCCTCACAGCAAATGAACACCTCACAGGGTCACCATCAGGATTCAAGAAGAAAATACATGACAGCTGTTTTGCAGACACCCAACCACTGTTGAACAAGAAACATACATCACCTTTTTACTGTGATGACAATTGGATTATGGCAAAAATGTCAAGATCACTCCATTTACCTTTTTTATTTAGTTATAGCATTTGTTTGTTTTGTTTTCATACAAGGTCTTCCTGTGTAGTACCAAGAAGTAGCCCCAAACTCACAATCCTCCTGCCTCAACCTCCCAAGTACTGGGATCACATCACAGGTTATGTATCCAAGCCCAGCTACTTTTTGTTCTCTCTCTCTCTCTCTCTCTCTCTCTCTCTCTCTCTCTCTCTCTCTCTCTCTCTCTCTCTCTCCCCTGAATTCTAGCTTCTCTTTAACCATGAATTGCAGATATTATACATAGTCTTGGAGACTAGGGTGTTGTGGGGACAGTGTCTGTCCATGCTGCTTTTTTCTATAAATAGCTAATAACAAGCATTGTCCCAGAGACAACACCCCCCCACACCTGCCCCAACTGGGTCTCACTGCATAGCCCAAGCTGGCCTCAAACTCATAGAGATCCACCTGCCTCCGCCTTTTGAGTGCTGGGTTTATAAGATTAAAGATGTATATCACCATGTCTGAAAACCAGAGGCTGGCATCCCTGGGTGGACACTAATTTTTTTTATTTTTTAATTTGTTGCTAAACCACTCTATGAATACATGATAGCATAAAAATGTCTCAAACATTCATCCCCTACCCTACTCATAGCTATCCAAGGCCACTTCACACAGTTCCTGTCTTGAAGATGCTGAATATCAAGCTAACTGGTCCAGTTAAATGGCTGGGTGGCGGTACTTCTCCAGCTCAGAAACTGGTGTGAGGAAGTCTTTGTTCCCTGTAAATACCAGTGTTGTCTATTGGAGATGCTGGTGATGTGTGAAAACCAGTGTGGACCCCTCAATGTCAAGAGCTCATCTCCACTGGAAGGCCCTAGGGATCATACACATGCAGTAGTCACATGGCTAATGGCCTTCCTGACCTCTCTGCAATGGGAAATCCACTTTCATAAAAAACAGTATAAGGATCTGGAGATAGTAAAGGACCTACAAGAGGGAGCCTGGAGGAGCAGTGTGTGTGTGTGTGTGTGTGTGTGTGTATGTGTGTGTGTGTGTTTGTGTGTGTGTGTGTACGTGTGTGTATGCATGCATGCACACATAGGTTCATATGTGCATGCAGGTATGTAGATATGTGTGAGCATCCATGTGGAGGACAGAAGACAACATTGGCTGTCTTCCTTCATCACCCTTCACTTTCCACTTTTGAAACAGGGTGTAGGCGCCAGATGTAGATGTAACCAACAGTCTTACTAAATAAGAAACACAGAACCAATGTAAAAGAGAAAGCCGAGAGGTCAGAGCTCAGAGCTAAAATCTCACCCTTCCTCCTGAGGTGTCCCAGCTTCCCGAAAGAGAGCTATATCCTGTCTGTCTGTCTTTTTATAGTATTTTGTTCTGCCTTCTCATTGGTTGTAAACCCAAACACATGACTGCCTCGTCACTGTCTGTATGTACAGCCCCCCCAGGTCTTAAAGGCATATGTCTCCAATGCTGGCTGTATCCCTGAACACACAGAGATCTATGGGATTAAAGGCGTGTGCCACCACCGCCACACTCTTGCTATGGCTCTAATAGCTCTGACCCCCGGGTAACTTTATTTATTAACATACAATCAAAATCACATTTCAGTACAATTAGATTACCACCACAACAGGGTTTCTCACTGAACTCAAAACTACTGGCTGGCCAGCAAGCTCCTGGGATCTTCTTGTCTCCCATCCTGTCCCTTCAGCACTGGGGTTCCAGACACATGTTTTTCCAGGGTGCTGGGGATCCAGACTCAGCTAGCCCTTTGTGGACTGAGCCATCTCCCAACCCAGAGTGCCTGTGGAGTTACTCCTTCACCACATTTACTCGGTGTTGTAACAGAGTCATGTGCTTAGGGCAAAGCTGTGGATGAGTTCTGGTCCAGGTACAATTACTGTCTGCCAGGCTAAGCAGAGGCTTCAGACAGTGGGGGGGGGTCCCTGTAAGGGAGGAAGGGGGCATTTAGTAGAAGGGAGAAGTTAAGGAAGGCCCTTCTGAAGTGTCAGATGCAGAGGGATCCAAGGCAGCTTTAGAAGGGTCCACATGAAAGTTTTCACAGCCACAACTCGGCCTCCATCACTGAACCATGCTGGAGTGGTACCCATCCAAAGGCAAGAGGCCTCTGGGTGCCAAACCTGGCCAGAAAGCAGGCGGCGGCACTATGGCTCTGAGTGGAAAGCCAAGACATCCCCACCCAGTTCTCCCCCAGTCCCGTGGTCAAGCCTTTTTTGTACACATCCTTGACCCTCACTATAGCATGAACCCTTCAAGCTTGGATTCTGGTACATAAGAACGTTCCCCTTCATCTAAGAGCCCTCCTTTTTCCAAAGCTGGCCCTGCTGTGCTAGGATCCACACACTTTCATCTGTAAAGAGCCAGGTTCTAAACACTCAAGACTGTGCAGGCCGTGAAGCCACCACTACACATCTATACGTGGCCCAGTCAACACGCCCACAGATGACCTGCTGTTGCCAGGGAACTTTGCTCATTAAAACAACCAACGGGTTGGCCCCATCTGCTAGCATGGCCGCTGGCTGCTCCCGGCAATTGTCTTTCTACAGATTGCAGAATCTGGCTTGAGGTCAAGGCATGTTCTGTTTGAAGAGGTCTTCTCGCTGCTGTTCCCTGGAGCACAGCTCAGCCTCCCAGCCCAGCCTTAATGGCTGCAGGGAGGCAAATTGCTAAGAGTGAAAAATGATCTGGGATGTTCTCCAAAACGGGGGTGGGGGTGGAGGGGCAGTTCTGGCAGAGAAAATGAAATCCTACCTGGCCTTCAGAGTTAGGATCTCCTGGGCAGCTCAGGACTAGCCACCACCTTCCGTTCTTGTCTCTCTTCACCATCTCCACTCTCCTTCCTGTGGGTCGTCTGTGTATGCGCATGAACACATATGTCACAGAAATCGTAAGACAACCTTGGTGTGTTAGTCCTCACTCTCCACCTTGCTGAAGACAAGGTCTCTCCCACTGTTCACTAGCCAGGCTAGGTAGGCCATGAGCGCCCACCGATTCCCCTGTCTCTGTCTCCCCGACCTGAGCAGAGCTCTGCAATTACAGACACCTGCTCTACTACCACGGCTTTTATATGGGCTCTGGGGATCTGGACCCAGTTGTCAGGCTTACAGAGTAAGTGGTCCACTGAACTGTCTCCCAGCCGCCAGGGCGCACTTTAGAAAACGTAAATCTAACCTGCCACTCCCCTCCTCAAACCCCTACCGTGGCTCCCTGCTGCTCTTAGAATAAAGAAAGGCTCTACTAGACAGCACCATTCCCATTCCATTTATTGCCACCAAATGCCTGCCCGATGTGCCTGTCCCAGAGAAGTCAGACTGGCTTAAGCTGATCCTAGCAAGTCTGCCAGTGACCAGTCTGAACCATGACACAGTTGCGGCCAATGACTCCAGCGGAGGATGGCTGGAGACGCTGTGAAAAGTTTTCCAGAGCTCATGCAAAAGTCAGGCCTGACAGCGCTCATCTATGGTCCCAGGACTTGATCCTGGAAGTTCATTGGCCAGTGAGTCTAGCCAATCAGTGAGCTCCAGGTTCAGTGAGACTTTGAAGGAAAGAAAAAAAAACGATGTGGAGAATGATTGATGAAGACACTGACATCAACCTCTCACCTCTCACACATGTGTGCACATACATGCACAGCCACCCAAGTACAGTCACACCACATACACACACACACACACACACACACACACACACACACACACACACACACACCACCCAAGGAGGTAGCAGCATCTGGTACCGGGAGCCCGATCATTTTACTCCTAAGCTGACCTCAGGGAAGAAAGTGGTCCAGAGTCTCTGGGACCAGAAGATGCCTACATCCTCTCTCAGGGAGAGCACAGTGACTAATCACATCAAGTCCTACCTTGATTGTACAGGGAGCAGAGCAATAGGCAAATCCAGGTCTCCTCAGTTTGTGGCTAATTGGGGCCTCTCCTCTCCTGCCCCATGCAGAAAGCATGAGCCTCACCCAGGGAGGGAACATGCTTGGAGGATGGTCCCCCCACACCTTCCCCCAGCAGCAGCAGCTCAGACCAACAGGCAGCACCACTGGGAGCTTCTGGTCGGGTTAACACACAGAGCCACAGACATCCCTGGTTCTGTTTACTCGGCTCAGGCCCCCAGACGAGGTCTCAAGAGGCTGCGCCCTTGTGTATACATGTAAACTCCCAGGCAATTCTCAACATATCCTGGACGGGCCTTGGCGCCCAGCGGTCACCCTCCAAGGAGCAAGGTTTGGAATGTGCTCAAAGAACTTAATCAAGGCTTTCTCCAAATATGTGCATGAAGCTGTGGAAACTGGGCCTCCTCCTGCCTCGCCTCCACGTGGGGTGCTTCTTGGGCGGGAGCAGAGGGAGGCTCGACTTCCTTGGCCTCCTCACTGGTATTATGGTGCCTCTCTGTCCAGGTTGGCTTTAAAAGGAAGTAGTGCTGGGAGTAGGTCCAGTGTGGGAGAAAAGCCAGAATCCAGGTATTCGTGGAGTCCCTGCCTTGTGGTCCCTGGCACTCATCCCCTACACTCCTTCCTTTACCATCTCCAGACGCCGGTGGTGCAGGAGTCCAGAATGATGCTTGGGCTGGGACTGCCTCCCAGAAAGCTCACCAAAACCAAATCTTTCGTCTCATCTGTGGACTCCTTAAGAAAAATAAAAAATCCAGATTTCTAAAACAGAGTTCCAGCTTGGGTACTTGACACCAAAGGGTCACTATTCCCCTGACTTTCGCACAGGGGCTCATGAAATTGTCACAACAAGCATATGAAGTACCTGCTGTTATTAACTTCATGCCCACTTTACAGATGTGCACACTGAGGGCCCATGTTCCTTACCCAAGTTACAGAGGGAGTAAGCCGCAGAGCTCTGATTTAGACCAAGAAGTCTGATTCCAGAGCCTTCTGTTGAACCTTGTAAAAAAATTTTTAAATGGAAATTAGGAGGGCTACAGAGAAGGCTCGGGTGTAAGCGTGCTTACTATGGAAGCAGGAGGACATAAGTTCAAACCTACAGTCCCCATCCAAAATAATCCAGCTGCAGTTGTGCATGCCTAGAACCCACACTGAGGAGTAGAGACAGGTAGATCCCCAGAACTCGCTGGTAGGCAGGCTTCCTGAAAGAGCCAACTGACCAGCCTCAGGTTGAGTGAGGGTGTTAGAGGAAGACATCCCACGTTCTCCTCTGGCCTCCAAATGTATGCAACACACATATCATCATCATCATCATCATCATCATCATCCTCATCATCATCATCATCATGGCACTCACTGCTTAGAGGGTGTGCTGTGCCTTGCCAGCCTCCACATCCCACCTCCAGCCTCTCCACCCCAAGAGGTGAAGAAACTTCCTGTACCACAGGCCCCAAACTACCATCCACAGCAGCCTCCGACACTGTGAGTGGAAACAACTCCGTGTAAAGCATTTCCTCCAGGATTCTGTTCCAGTGACAGAAAGCTGACTTCCCCTCCCCCTGCCCCGAGGTCTTCACTCCAAAGTCACTTCCCAGCTGAGCCTCCCTGACTCTTGACTCCTGACCAGTCCAAGCTGGAACCACACCTTTCTCTTTGTCAGCGTGTGTCATGGATTCAGTGACCTTGTACTAATGTGGGTCCCTATCTGTGCAACTGCTGTGCAGCAGAAATATCACACCACACAGGTCGTTCCACAGTTTCCAGTCACCACGTTTTAAAAGTGATAATGAATGATAAAGCTGATGTTAAGACTTACCGTGTTGATACGTAAGCAATAAATTACTAATGAGCTCTTTACACTCACTTTTTAAAACCATGTTAAGAGTTCTGAGTGATCTTCAGCCGAGTGGGCCCATGCCTGTTGGGCTGAACAGTGCTGATCTGGTCCAATCTCTTTGTCTTAGTCAGGATTACTATTGCTATGATGAAATACCATGGCCTAAAACAAGTTGAGGATAAAAAGGTTTATTTGGCTTACACTTCCACATCTTAGTTCTTCATCGAAGGAAGTCAGGGCAGGAACTCAAAAAGAGCAGGAACCTGGAGGCAGGAGCTGATGCAGAGGAGGTCCAGGGGGAATGCTACTACTTCCATGGCTTGCTCGGCCTGCTTTCTTGTGGAACCCAAGACCATCAGTCCAGGGATGGAATTGCCCACATGGGCCAGGCCCTCCTCCATCAATAACTAATCAAGAAAATGCCCCCAGGCTTACCTACAGCCCAACCTTACGGAGACGTTTTCTCAATTGAGGCTTCCTCCTTTCTGATGACTCTGGCTTGTGTCAAGTTGACATAAAACTAGCCAGGACACTCTTGTCCCCAGGGAGATCACATGTAACTGTATTTTAAAGATGCCACTGAGTGATCCCTGCTACCCATTTTGGTTGGTCTAGGAACCTGCCTTTAAATGCAAGCACCAACTTGAGACAAGCACAAACATCTTAGGAATTTGACTCTCTGCAGACCTCTTCACAAGAGACCCACGTCCATAGCGTCGGCCAAAGCAGGATGGCTTTATGCTCTTCAGACTGACTGGAATGGTGGATTCACAGATAAATGACAGGACAAAATCTGGAGCCTGACAGTGAGTTCTAGGGATGTGGCTGAGAGATGAATGGAGGCAGAGGAGAAATGGCGAACTCTCTGGGTAATTTGAGTTGGCTGCAGCCCATTGCCAGCCGCTGGTGAGCAAGGCTATCTGTCTTCCAGCACAGGGAGCTGTGGTTCTTGGTGCCAAAACAACTCCTCAGGGACTTGAGCAGGGACTCGGCACACCAGCCTCGAACACCCCTCCAGCTCACTGCTCGGTCCAGATGCTCCCAATCGAAAGCCTTCTCTGGCAGGGGCAGCCGACACCATCTGAAGACAGTTTCAACCCTAAGTGGAGGAATACACGGGAGCCATCTGCGGGTTGTGCCAGGCCCAAAAGAAACTCCAGACAAACGACAATCTGTGGTGCCTATTAGCATACCAAAGCACATCCTGGCCTCCAGGTTCCCTCAGTACCTGTGGCTCTTCTCAGCTCTATTTATCCTGCCCCCTACCCTAAACATCTCCAGCTCATGGACTTCCCTTCCCCCAGCTTCCCATCCCCATATAACTGCCATTTCGGCCATGTGCTCTCTCTTTTGTCTTCCCCTCTGGGTCCCCTCTCTCTGGGGCCCCTTTGCCTACACTCTCTTTGTCTTCCTCTCTCATTCTCCCTTTCTCTCTCTCCTCTCATGGCCTGGTCCAGTCTGCTAGCCATGTCCTGTGTAGTGTACTACTTTCTCTCCCTCCTGTGGACTCTTCCAGATGTCGCTGACTGTTCTCTCCCTCACATCTACACTAAAAACCTTCCCCTCAGCCATAGCTTGGAGCAGCCATGTCCCCAGTTTATACAGATAGAGGCAAGGATTGTTTTCAGCATCCCTGGTGACCTAAAGCATCCTCCAACACACCATCATTTGAGCAAAGCAGGCGACAGTGTTCCCAGTGACATGATCTCTCTCTGATGCGACTTGGGCTTTTCACCTCCGCGGTCCCCGTTGTCCACCGTGTCTCGTCCTCTCAGTGACGAGCCAGCCTGTAGCCATCAGTCCAGCAGAAGTCCTCAATGGACAGCCTGGCCAGGAGAAAGGCTCTCTGTGGCATCAGCCTCCTGGAGGCAGCCAGGAAGCCCAGGAACACCTGCTAAGGGGTGTATCTTCTCCCTGACCTATCCGGGGGCTGGAGGGTAAGATCCAGTTGTGGTTTCTGTCACAAAGCATTTCTGAGTATCACTACTCAGAATCTCCTCTCAGTGGCTGGAGTGATGGCTTAATACTTAAGAGTGAATGTTGCTCTTCCAGAAGACCTGAGTTGGGTCTCCAGCATATACATGACACACACACATACACACACCCATGTACTCTCACATACACACACATACCACATACACACATACTCACACCCATGTACTCTCTCTCACACACACACACCACATACACACATACACACACCCATGTACTCTCACACACACACACCACATACACACATACACACATACACACACCCATGTACTCTCACATACACACACACACCACATACACACATAATCACATACACACATACACACACCCATGTACTCTCACATACACATACACACACACACCATATACACACATACTCACATACACACACACCACATACACACATACCCACACACACACACATACATACATACATACACACACATCTCACACACACAGAATAATTAAAATTAAAATACATATTTTAAACTCTCCTCTCAAGTTCATGCAAAGAGTGCAAGCTCACAGATGTGAACCAACACACAGCCTGACTGGTTTCTTCTGCCTCCATAGGGGCCCGAGCTGCAGCATGCATGAGACAGCCCACCCCTTGCAGAGAAAACACACAGGCTCTACCCTCCACGACACACCTGCCTCTCTCAGCTCTTCCAGTAGATGGCACAGCTAACTGAGATCATCCATGACTGTGTGTGCCTTTCAACACCATCCAGCAAGGAGGGGCCTAAGGGACTCCGTCCACTGCCTCAAAGGTCAGACCAATGGAAAATGGGATGGACATTAGAAGGGCTCTCCCTATGTGCCCTCTGAGGAGCCACTGCTGATTCAAGCCCTCTGGGAAACATTTTTATACACAAGTTCTGCCCTGTTCTGAGAAAACAGCTGGGAAGTGCCTACGCTGGAGATTTCATTCCGTTTGATTTTTGTCTTTTGTGTTTGTGTGAGCACATGGGCATGTGCCGCGGCACCCACGTCAAGGGGATCAGTTCTCTTCTTCCACCGCGTGGGTCCCAGGAATCAAACTCAGGTCATCAGGCTCGGCAGCCGGCACCTTTACCTGCTGAGCCTGTAACACACCGGCGCTCAAGATTTCATTTTTAAAGTAGTTGTTTAAGAGGCAGCTGAAATTGGACTCTCCCAGGTCATTACCATCCAAGCCCCTCACTCTTCACAGGTTTTTCAGTTTTCATAGCTATGGTGATATTTTATTTGTACTGAAATGTGATTTTATTTGTATGTTAATAAATAAAGTTGCCTGGGGGTCAGAGCTAATAGCAAGCTATAGCAGACCTGGGCATTCGTGGCGCACGCCTTTAATCCCAGCACTTGGAAGGCAGAGCTAGGTAGATCTCTGTGTGTTCAAGATACAGCCAGAATTGGAGACACACGCCATTAATCTCAATACCATAGAAGACCTGGAAGTCAATACAAACAGGCAATGATGAGGCAGTCATGTGTTTGGGTTTACAACCAATGAGAAGGCAGAACAGAAAGACTACATAAAGACAAACAAACAGGAAGTAGGTCCCTTTCGGAGAGGTCTCTTGGCTGAAGAGGCTAGCTGCAGCAGGCGGTAAGGCTCTTAGCTCTGACCTCTTGGCTTTCTTCTTTGCATTGGTTCTGTGTTTCTTATTTAATAAGATGGTTGGTTACATCTACACATAGCTTTCTGAGAAATAATTTCTATCCAGGCCCCATCGTCAGAGACAGATGGTAGGGAGTCTCTGCCACAGTCACAGTGCCGAACCTGGCTCTATCTCACACTTTCTCACTACGGGATACTTCCCTCTCTCCCCGCACCCAGGCAGCCACCCATCTACCTTCTGTCAATGTAGATGAGTTTGCTTTCTATATAGGACATGAGGGAGCCTTAGAAAGCCACACTTTTTGCATCCAGCATAAGTACTTTGAGATTCACCCATGAAGAGCCCATGTTCTTTTTCTTTGTTGCATAGTATTCCATTGTGTGAATAGACACAAACTGGTTTATTCGTCCATTTGTTGAAGAAACAGACAAACTTGCAATGAGGACTCACGCCCAAGTCTCTGTGGACACGTGTGTTTGCATTTCTCTTGGGTCGATGTCTAGGAATACCCAAGAAATAGCTGAATCAGAAAGTAAGTATAAATCTAACGTTCTATTTAAGAAACTGATAAACTGCTCTCCACAACGCCCATACTTTCCACATTCATTCCGGAAGCAGGTGCGAGTTCTAGTTGCTCGTACCCATGCCAACACCACACAGCTCTTTCCAGTTGTGCTGTTCTGGGGGTGTCTTGTACCCCTTGGGAGGTTTGAATTTGCATTGCCCCTGGACCGTCTACCTGCCAGGACCATCTTGGAGGCGGTGCTCTAAATAGCCACTGAGAACTGGGGCCAAGGACACCTCAGTAGGGAGCCAACCGTGCTGTGGGGGAGGGGAGCTCCAGGTAAGGAGTCAGCATAAAATTGTGACGTCATATGCTTCCTGGAGCAGCTGAAGACAGGAGAGAAGCCCAGTGCCACACACATAGAAAAAAAAGTGGGGGGTGGCAGCTGGATGGCATGCACAGGCCAGCTTTTTCTGGGCCCTTTCACCCTAATGTAATGAGGGGGGCCATTGAAATAGTGGGGTTGTAACTGGGGCAAGCTATAACTCTACTGCAAGCCAACCCCAGAGCGTAGAACATTCAAACTCCATGGAAGCATCTCACCCATCCACTGGTCTACAGCGTCCCTTCACATCCAGGGCCAAACCAGTCACCTGGTGCCCTGAGGCCACACAGCCCACAAACTCAAGCCCCCAGTGGCAGGAGTAACAAGCATCTTGGTGGGTTCAGGCCTCTGGGGCAAAGCTTGCAGGGCTGTCACACTCTGGGCCTGAGGGCTGCACAGCTGGATTCCTGCAGCTGCGTCCATGTGTCTCCCCTGCTCTGGTGAACTGTCAGGAGTGGATGTGTGGCAGATCTCTTGAGAGAGAAGCACCTTATGTCACAGCAGTGAGAGGTGATCAGTACCGTATCTGGGGCCACTACACTAACCTGCCTTTATAGGGGGAGCTTCGAGATCTCATGCAGTAGGCACAGCTTGTGCTAACAGTGAGGAGAGGGGCCACCTAAGACATCTCCGTCACTGGCTCTACCCACATACGCGGATGTGGCGACCCTGGACCATCTCACCTTGTGAGCTGCCATCCCACAGAGCCTGACACTCATCAGTAAAGGGGACCTAAGAACAGAGCTCCATGTAGCACAGGCTACCTCCTCTCGCATTCTACCCAGTGAGGCCCAGGCACAGGGCCAGACACAGCTGCAAGCCCCCCAGGCAGGCAGCTGCCAGCCAGCGGCAGACCCTTCAGGATGAAAGCAGGCTGTGGAGTAGATGGGCAGCCTGCAACCTCTGCCACAGGAAGGACTTCGTGCTGAGCTAAATTCCTAAAGGAGCAGGGAACAGAAGGAAAGATTTCTGCGTCACAACAGAGCAGGCACCGAGGGGACAGCAAGCTCTCTCTGCCAACACCAGTCCCAGCTAGATATGTCCAAGGGGCACAAGCCATGTCTACAGTCCCCAGACAGAGACAGAGACCGACCACTGTATAGTCTCAGCTCCACTCATGGGAGAATGTAATGGATAATCTGACTGTCAACTTGATTAACAGGATATAGAATCATCATGGGCATGTCTGTAAGGGGTCTTCCTATTAGGTTAATTGAGGCGGAAAGACCTCTTTTAAACGTGGGCAGCACCATTTTGTAGGTGAGAGTCCTGGACCAGATAAAACAAGCTGAGGCCAGCATTCATCCCCCCCCTCACCACCTCTCTCTCTCTCTCTCTCTCTCTCTCTCTCTCTCTCTCTCTCTCTCTCTCTCTCTCTCCCTCCCCCCCCCTTCCTGCTTCTGGATGCCATGACAACCTGCCTCGAGCTCCTGGCACCATGCCTTTCCACCACGGTGGACCATAACCTCAAACTGAGCCAAAAGACAATCCCTTCCTTCCCTTCCTCAAGATGCCTTAGTCCGGTATTTTGCTACCGAGATGAGGAAAGTAACTTAAGACTCCTTCCACGCTGCAGACTCCCCTCCTCCGTGCTTGGTGTTGATGCTGCCAGAGGCCCTTGGCAGTCCAGCCTCCCCAGTTTCCCAGGCAGGGCCTGGGAGGGGGGATTCCCAGCAGCCTCTGCCTGTGCCCCTCTCTGCTGATGCCCCAAGAGCCCGCTCCTCTGGGAAACAGCAAGTCTGCCTGTCAAAGCTTCTCTCCAGAAAGCTACAACGTGCCATGAATGCCAATGGTCTCCACCAGGGGAAGGGGTGGGAATTATAGAGAATTCTGCTTACAGTTCAGATTCAATATTTGTGAGGGATAATCCTGAAATAAGAGCTTGCCTGATTTCTCTCCCAAGCCCGTGAATGCTTCATTAGCTGCTACTTGACATTTGATGGCTTAGTCTGATTGGCTTTATTGTGGCATTGGACTCTAAGAAGTCCCCAAGACAGAGCAATCAAGTTCCACAATGATCACAACTGCAGATCTGACGGCGTACATGACAGCTGTGCCTTGGCCCTGGCTCCGGGAAGTGCAGGGGAATTTATGTTTCAGCTCCACCTACTGTGCTCAATCTTCCTTGGCACCCAGGCCCCTGACTCAGCAACTACAGAGTTTCCTCAGCTTTCAGAGTGGGTGCTATCTATGCACAAAGAGCTCCAGACTATGGAGTCAGCAAAGATGCTATCTGTTGTGGTCCTGGGTAGGGTTGCCTGGACGCTGGGGTCTCTGAGAAATGAGAAAGTAAGTCTGAACTCCACGGAGGATGGAGTCTCACTGTGGATGAAGGTCCCACTAGAAAAGGAGATGATAAACACAGTGGGTGATGCTCCATTCCATGGTGGGGGCCAACACGGCTAAAATTCCCCAGGGTCCACAGTCTGGGCTGGCTTTAGGCTGGGGTCAGAACAGAAGAGCCTCAGGCCTGAGACGTCAGCTGTGGCTTGGAGGAGAACTGATAGCCTCTTCCGTTTTCACTGGGTCCTCCCCACCCACTTCCTGAACACTGCACTCAACACGCCTGAGCACCTGCACAGTTACACCTCTGTATCTGCCACACCTTGTCTTCATCTGACCCCTCTGCCACACCTTGTCTTCATCTGACCCCTCTGCCACACCTTGTCTTCATCTGACCCCTCTGTCACAGGCCTTTTGCAGGCATGGAGTGAGTGCCTTATCTATGTCTGAGTCCTGGTGCCCACCACAAGTTCAGAGTCTGATCTATGTTTGCTGATTGAATGCAAAATGGAACTTGACCATTTCATATGCTGGTGGCAGGAGAGTCACGTGATCTAATAATTGTCACCTTTTTGAGGTGACAGGAATCCATGTCCTTCTGTGGGGCATATTCATGGATTAGAAGGACCTCCCCTTCTCTCATCATTGTGTGAGCCCCTAGAAGGGACATCTGGAGGATATGGGGATGCAGAGACAGCTGTCAAAGATCTAAAAGCCCAGCAAGGACACGGCTCAGTGACACAGCCACAGCTTCCTGTGTGATCTCTGATGAGTCATCAACCTCCTTGTGACCATGTCCTCCACGCAAAGGGGGCAGTTCCGTGCCACCTCTGGTGTGTGAAGGACCTGTGTGCTCAGAACAGGGCTTCCCATGAGCCCCTGGTGCAGGTGGTGCTCACACCCCACCCCCTCACCCCCTGCTTCCTAGTCAGGGGTGTGGCTTCCATCAGCACGAGTTGGTGCTCAACAAAGGCGTGTCTCACCCATAATCCCACAGCAGTGGGACTTCAGCTCTGCCTGATACCAGTCACAGCCTGTAGTCAGCTGCTGGGGACAGGCAGGGTGGCTGGAGAAGAAAGAAGAGGATTTTCTGATGGACCATGGAGCCTATCAGGCCTTCCACCAACTAACAGGCCCCCAGAACATGGTGCCAGTCCTGCCCCAGCTCCAACCCCCATCCTTCCGTATCATGCCAGTCTTTCCTCAAAGCTTCCTGCAAAGAGGAGACCCATGCTCCCACCTACCCTCCTCTTCAGTTCAGCATGTGTGGCCTCACCTCCAGTACCCCCTACACTCACACACACTCACAAACACACTGGCACACAAAGACTCCAAAACACACATTTCCATACACTACTCACACAATCCACCCACATATGTGCTCACACACGTCCTCGCTCTCACACACACAGACAGGTGCACACACACCATTCCCACAGAGGCATGGACACACACATTCTCCTATATATACATACCCCATACTCTTGCATGCATGCTTGCACATTCCCATACATGTTCCCACAAGGGTTTGGGCATGTATATGCATACCCACACACAGATGCAAGCCTTCACATAACACACACACACACATCACACACAGAGAGAGACACATACACATGCACACACACATATACACATCACACAAAGAGACAGACAGACAGACACACACACACACATCACACAAAGAGACAGACAGACAGACAGACAGATACACACACACACACATCACACAAAGAGACAGACAGACAGACACACACACACACACACACACACATACACACACACACACACACACACACACACACACACCACATCGCATTTGCCAACTGTCACAGAGGAGGGAGCCAGAAACACTAAGATGCTGTCAGAGGCACTCACCATCACCCCAATGGGCAGTTCTCTAGGCAAATCTGGGCTCTAGGGGAGGCATGGCACCCTTCAGTGAGGTTCTCCTTTTACCTAAACTGCCCTTGGTTGTCCAAGATCCAATTTCAGCATCAGGCCAGTGTCCTGAACTCAGCCTCTGCCTTCTCCATGGCCCAGCTTTGCTCACCTCAGCGTCTACCACCTAAAGGAACCAGCAGGGACTTCCCCCAAATGATCTCACGTTTTCTGAGACAGCACCTTAAAGGGGCACCACTAGTGAAGGTTGCTCTGTGGTGTGGGTAGGACACCAAGACTTTCCACAGAGCTCAGTCATTCTCCTGCAGTGTTCCATGTTCATCACAAGGGGGCAGCCTTGACCCACTTCCTGTGGTTGCCATGTACCCAACCCATCCCCCCAACTGGGACCTTGAACCTGGAAAAAATATAAATAAACCTGAAAGGGGTGTGTGTGTGTGTGTGTGTGTGTGTGTGTGTGTGTGTGTGTGTGTGTGTGTGTGTGTGTGTGTGTAAAGACAGCCTGGGGTAGGGAAATGTGTCAAAGAGGCAGACTCTGAATGAGGTTCGAGGTACCTGCTAGTGTTAGGGCCACAGTTCTGGGCTTCCTGGCAGCCATGACAAAAACAAATCTCTGAGAGGCTGCAGGAAAATCCACCACACTGTGATTTCTACAGCTCCCTACAGGGTCTTCCGGGGCAGCTCGGTCCAGGTGTTGGACACATGTGCCCACCCTGTCTGCCTTGCCCTGTGGTTTAAAGTCTAATAAATGCCCTGCTCCTCCTCTTGCCAGCCTTTTTCTTAAGCACATCTGTCAGGCTTTCAAGCCTGCTGTCCTCAGAACCCATCTTCTAAGGTTACCAGTGACTTCTACCTTATCAAACCCAATCATCACTTTCCCTAGTGTCAACCATAACCTGTGTCCCGGCTAGTTCACCCTCCTCCCTAAACCACTTACACTGTTCTCCACCCACTCCTCCCCTCCCCCGCTGGTCCTTCTCTCTGGCCTCAGCTCCAAGGCCATGGATACTCTCCTCTCCAGCCAGTCACTCTCTTTAATCTAGATTTGAGACTCCAAGCAGCAGATACAACCTGGTGACATTTCTATCTCAACTCATGTCTGGCAGGTGTCTCAGACTTGACATTGTCAAGACCAAATGTGCTCCCCAATCTGCCCTGTTCATTCCTGCTTCTCACCTTTGGCAAGGGCAGCATTCAGTGTTTAACTAGGGATGGCCTTAAAGCTAAGGTCCTGGGCTCCTTTCTTCCTTCAGCCTTTATATCCAGGCACACAGAAAACCCCATGGACCCTGACTTCAAAGACTGGCTTCTAGAACCCAGTCTTTCTCACTATTCTCTGCCTCTCCTGCCCAGGTATCCGCTGGCTCTGCATCATGGCTTTCATCACAGGTATTTATCACACCTCTTATGCTGATGCTGCCATTGGGAAATTAAATTACTGAGAAACCCCAAGTCTTCGATATACATGACACACAGAAAGGATCAGTTTCTGGGAATTGTTTCACAAGTATGAAGATAATAACAAACAGTTACTGAACAGCCACCATGTGCCAGGAAAGAGCTGCATGAATAACTGTGGCTTCTGGGAGCGGAGAAACTCCCAAGACTAAACATGCACTCATGGGTGGAATTGATGCTTGAATTGTACATGTTTATTCACTCAATGCTTTAAGTATTTGCTGAGCACAGATCATATGCCAAGTATTGTTTTGGGAGAATGTGGAGAAGCAAATTACAAATTCTAACAGTTTCCCTTACAATAGAAAGATGCAAGGTGGGTGGGTGGATGGATGGATGAATGGATGGGAGGATAGATGGATGGATGGACAGAAAGAGGAAAATAGAGAGATATAGAGAGACAGACAGACAGCAGGTGCTACAAGCAAATTCAGGCATGTAGGGTAAGAGCGGCAGCTCTCAAGGTAGGAGGGTCAGGAAAGATCTCTTTGGGGGAGTGATATTTGAGCAGAGGCCTGGGTGAAGAGCAAAGACTTCTACTGAGTGTAGAGGCAAGAGGACTTTGGTGAGTTTTTTCAAAGTTCAATGTGGTAAAAGCCCTGGAGAAGTTGGAAATAGGAGCAGACCTCTACATAATAAAGGCTACATGGCAAAATTATAGCCAGGGCTATACCAAAGGGGGGACTCTAAGGACATTTCGTCTAGGATCTGGGATTCACATGGTGCCCAGTCTCTCTGCTTATACTCAATACAGTACTTGACCCATCAAGAGGAGACTCCTGAGTTAAGAAAAAGAAACCAAAGGGATACAAGTAGGAACAGGAAGAAGTCACTTTTCCTATTTGCACACGACACGATCCTACTTTTGAAAAGGCCCTAAGACTTTGCCAGAAAACTCTTAAACATGATAAACACTTTCAGCAAAGCAATAGACACAAAATCAGTGTCCAAAAATCATATCTGTTCATAGACCGATAATGAATTCTCTGAAAAAGAAATCAGAGGGGAGAATCCCATTCACGATAGCTTTAAAAATAATACCAAGGAGGCAAAAGACCCCTGCAATGAAAACGTCAAGGTACTGAAGAAAGAAATTAAAGACACTAGAAGATGGGGGCAGTTCTCATGCTTGGGGATTGGCAGAATTAATATTGGAAAGATGGCTGCATGACTGAACATGATCCACAGACTCAATGTGATGCCCTCAAAATCCCAGTGGGATTTTACACTGAACTGGAAGAAAAAATCCTAAAATTCATATGGAAGCACAAAGCGATCCTTACCAGACACCAGTGCTGAAGGGACTACGATGCCTGATCTCAAATTATACCCCAGAGCCATAGTAGCAAGCAGCCTCACGCTAGCACAAAAACCAGTGCAGACCAGGGGGCCCAGGGAGGGCCCAGCAGGAAACCCACACCGTTATAGATGCCTAGTTTTTGACAAAGCTGTCAAAGCATACACTGGAGAAAATACAGTTTCCTTAGCACCTGGTGCTGGGAAAAGGGAAACCAGGCCATCACTTCCACCCAGCACAGAAATGAACTCAAAGTAGATGGGAGAGCGTGATGTAAGTCCGGAAATTCTGAACGAGATGAGTAAAACATTTCAAGATGGCAAAAGGGGCTCTACCAACCCAGGAGATAATCCTAACAACTGGTGACAGGCTTAATTCATGAAACAGAAGCTTCTTCACAGACAACAGGCAAAGTGGAGATAGTTACAGACAGTAGAAAAGCCATCTGTCTGTAACACAGGGTGTTAGTATCCAGGGTAAACACGGAATTGTAAAAATTAAACACTGTCACGTGTGGTGGCCCATGGAGAAGAGGCAGGTGGATCTCTATCAGTTTCAGACCTGGTCTACATAGTGAGTTCCAAGCTCGCTCCCCAAAATAAAACATCCTCCAAATCAATACATGATCTAATAAGCTGAACAGACGTTTCTCAAAAAAAAAAAAATATGAATGGCCAATAAATACTTGAAGATGTGTTCAGCATCATTAGCCATCAAGGAAATGCAAATGTGAACTGTTTGGAGAGTCTCTCTCCCCCTAGTCAGAATGACTATGATCACGACAGAGAAATGACAGCAAATGATGGCAAGGCTGTGGGGAAAGAGGAAGTCTCGTCCACTGCTCGTGGGAGTGTGAACTGCAGCACCCGCTATGGAAATCAGTATGCAGGCTCTTCAAAACACGGAAACTGGATCTACCCTGCGACCCAGCTCCAGCACTCTTGAGCATATACCTAAAGGACTCTGTGTCCACACACCACAGAGATACCTGCACATCCACTTTTGTAGCTGCCCTGTTCACAGCAGCCAGGAAATGGAACCAGCCATGATGAGGACACAGAACAATGACACTTATATATGAAGATGTCATGATGAAACCCATCACTCTGCATATTAACCTAAAATTTAATAAAACATAGATCTTGACATGTTTGAGGGGCATGGAAGCTAGAGGGGTTGATGAAGCCCAAAGAGCAAGGAGCAAAATTTTGGAACCAAAGTCAAAGCTGAAGAGGGTGTGCTCAAGGGAACCCATAGATGGAAGGAAGCCTTTGGGTTTTACTGGGTGGGAATTGGGACGCTGTATGTAGTTGGAGCAGAGATAGCTATGCTCTGAATTGGATCTTCACAGGATCACACTGACTGATGTGTGGAGAAAGACCAGCAGGAGGGGTAAGTATGGGCTCAATGAGTCAGCTTGGATGCTCATGACAGCTCATTGTCTAGTTAACACCAATCTGGATGCTGTTCTGAAAACATCGTTTTTTAGATATGGTTAATATTAATATTCAATAAGCCTTAAGTACAGCAGATTGCCCTCCATACTATGGAGGTGGGGCTTCAATCAGTTGAAAGTCTTAAGAGCAACGATTAAGACTTTCAGAGGAGAAGTTGAGCCTGGAGACTGAACCCAGGGCATCCACCTCCATTCCTAAATATTGCCCTGCCCTGAGACATTAGATTCCAGACTACTCCTGTGTGTGCGCTTCATGGAGTCCTGTCCATGACTAGGAGGGATGGCTACAAGATGGAAGTAGGCCTAGGATCTTCTCCCAGAAGCCACACACGTAGAGCTGGGGAGAGGGCTAGGAGAGAGAGAGAGAGAGACAGACAGACAGACAGATGAGACAGAATCTCTCCTTAAGTGGTGTCTTTCAGGCAAGTGCCGCACCTATAGTCCTAGCTCTCAAGAGAGAAAGGCACAAGGAACTCTGTGAGTTCTGGGCCAGCCTGGTCTACATAGTGAAATGCAGTCCAAAATAAAACAAAAGCCATAAAACACGAAAGCAGGCACAGGCTCCAGTTGCAGAAGGTGACATTGAGTGAAATGTGGTTCCGGTGATGTCTGTTCTGTCCACACAGGGTGTGAAGGTCAACAGAGCCAGCCAGGCTATATTTAACTACTCCATAGGGAAGGGGTCATCAGGAACAGTTATCTAAGGTAGACATGTGGATCGATCACAATGAGGAACTGGGCAGAAGTGAGTAAAATTAGAAACTGTCACACCCCAATGTGAAAACATCCAGCCTGTATTTAAAATAGACACAAAGGCAACAGAAAATGATAAGAATTCACCACAGTCTGTGACAACTCTCAGCTGAATTATCAGCCTGTCAACCTGCCCTTTGGGTTTCAGACCTGACAGTCTTGATAGTCACATGAGCCAGTTCCTCAAAGTAAATCTGGATAGAAAACAGATAACTAATAGATTGATGGTTGATTGACAAACAGATAGGTGAACAGATCCTGTGGATACTGTTTCTCTGGAGACCTCTGCCTAACACTGCTATTACAATAATTCATGAAACCAAGGATGATAGATTGAACCTTTCATTCTTAGGGAGGTGGTGAGGCCTGATTGGTTGGAAGCTAAGAATATTCTGAAGGTTAATACAACTGAACCTGTGAATGCACTGAATTTGGCAAATGAAAAAGAGGTGTCAACAATGACTCCCTAGGTTTTGACCTGACCCCCTGGGCGCATGGTAATATCATCAACGGTGACGAGAGGGGCTGAGGAGGTAAGTAGAGTGATGGGGGAAGGCTAGGCTAGGCAGTTCTAGAGCCTGGGGACATGGAATTCTTGAAGCCGGATGACACTACCAAAGTAGGTGACTGTAGGAAGAGGACAGAGGCCTAAGGATAAGTCCTGATACCCCTGGAGAGTTCTAACTTTATGCGCCAAGGAAATTGAAGAGACGGGGTCTGGGGGTGTCAGAAACCTGGAAAGCCCATATGCCCACAGCCAAGTGGACAACAAACTCTGAGAGGTACTCCTGGGAAAACTGGGGAGCCATAAAAGTGGATACCAAGCAGGGACTCTGTGGGGAGAGGATCATCTAAACCTACAGAGGCAAACTGTCCCCCATCCTCATCTGTGTGAGCTTCCACAGGCTGCTTTGGCAGTGGCTTCCCAGAGCCATAAAGAAGGAAGTGCCCCGATGACGCCAGGTGACGTAAATGAGCTGGTCAGAGTGGCACTGAGGATTTGCCTATGCAGCCAAGTTGGCTTTGATGGATGGTGGGTCATTCGTGAAGAGATTAGGAGGAGATGGGGTTGGAAATTTTGAGTCTTGTCAGATGGAAGAGGAAGTCATGATTCGTCCCTAGGGAATGACAGCCTTGTGCTGAGCCCTAGCTGGAAGATCCAGTAAGTGGAGAAAGGAAGGTGACCTCCACCACGGGCCTTCAAACTCTGAAGGCTGACTCCTATCCCTTCATATAGGGGCCAGCGGGCTGAGCTTGTCCCATAGAAAGTGTGGGAGAGGGACAATCAAGTAGGCCCATGACAATTTCCAACACTGGCACCCGTCATTTTTCTACAAATTAGAAGGTGACGTCTCAGGTTGTATCACTTATCTGATGATGTGACAAGCCAGTGCTCTGGATAGAGTGGCATTGGGTCCAGCCTGCAAAAGCTGGGGGTCAAACCTGTCACCACCTTGGGTTCAGAGGCAGGGCTTGTCTAGGAGGATTCCATGGACAAGAACAAGTGAGGAAACCATCTTCTGTTGCAGATGTCCCTAGGCGTGTGTTGCAGATGTCTGGGGACAGGGACCGTCACTGGCTCTCCGGGACAAGAGTTGTTAGTTCTCACAAGCATGGTTAGGTTATTCATTGTGTTCTTGACTTCAGTGGTGAGAAAGCTGAGACTCATCGACAGTAAGTAAGGTCACATGGTGGGTAACTGCTGGGATCTGGGTTCAAGCCCAGGTCTCCTCCCTACCTCCAAGGCTCATGCTTCTTTTTCTATAGCAACACAGGCTGAGCACAGGTAGAGGCTCTGGACAGAATACTGGCCCGGCCCTCCTACTCCCCAATGGAGCATGGGCCGAGTGCTGTGTCATGCCTTGAGTTACTCAGAATCAAGCATGTGAGCTACTGTTATCAGACAGTTGTTAGCATCTCGCAGAGAAGAGAATGTGAGACTGCAAAGAATAAAGGCCGAAGTCTGGATTCAAAGCAAGACATAAGAAGCTCCAAAGTTCGCTTGAGCCTTTTATCTATTTCAGCGCAAGATAAGAGGGAAGTCTAGGTGCCGTGGGAAGATGAAGTGTATCACACATGCATGAGCAGGACTGGTCTGATGATCACATGATAACGTTCATTTCGCCACCAAATCTGAGTGACTGTAGATGCCCAGGTAGGCTGTGGTGGTTTCAGCTCAGGCTCATGCTGGGGTACCTGCCACATATCAGTCTGTACCTGGCCCAGCCCTGCCCCCAGCGGGGCCACTGTTTAGAGCTGCTGGGCCTGGCCACAGTGATAGCACCCTCAGAACCTTGGTCCTTTTGCCTCTGACCTACCTTCACCCAGTGGGGAGGTGGGCTGTTATAGATGAGTCACCCAGGAATAAAGACAAACCCAAGGGACCGGAGTCCATCATGCCCACAGTCACCTTTGTGGGTGGTTTCTGGTAGGCGTGTGTGATTGGAGAGAAAAGAAAACATCAGTTAAACATGATGTGACTCCCTAGGCACATGGAGCAGCTGATCCAGAGCGGTGCCTTCCTGCCTCTTCGCCTTCCCCTCCTCCCAGGTGTGGAGGAGGGAACGGAAAGTGAAGTGGCCCAAGGTCTTCCCACGGAATCCTATTCACAGCAAGCCCTTGGCAGACCATGTTCCCACACGCTCTGGATTCCCCATCATCGTCACCCCCACCCCCTTCCTGGGAACCAACTTGGAATCTGTCAAAGAGCCAGTCTTCTGTCAACCCCACCCCAGTCAGACAGTTAATAAGTGACCAGAGCCCTGGACCCTGGCCTATAAGGGGCTGCTGGCCGGGAGGCAGGTGGCAGCCAGGTAGACAGTGGAGGAAGCAGGAACCCAGGGACGTGAGATGGGAGGCAAGGCCATGTCCGGAAGCCAGCTGTGGGCTGCTGTGGTCCTCCTGCTGCTGCTGCGGAGTGCACAGTCCGTCCTCATCAAGGTGAGACCCCAGCCAGCCCGCCTTTTGTGTGAAGGACCTGGCCTCAGCCCTGCAGCCAGTCTAGACTGAGGCACCTGCTGGGTGGAGGCCGCAGGAGTGTCAACAGCAACAGTGATAGAGGTGATGAGAGAAACCTGTTTGTTTTCCAGCTCTGCTCTCCTTTGAAGTCAGCCTACTCACCATATGGAAGGAGATGAGGGTCAGCTCCAGAGGGGCACAGAGGGAAAGAGACCCCTCTTGTGCCTCTCCCCTGTGCTTACCCACATGGGCAAGTCACAGAAGGGTTTCCACGGCAGGGACCTTTGTGCTCACTGAAGTGTGAATAGTGCCAGGTCCAGGTGAACATGTTCTAGGCAGAGCAAAGGCCAGAAAAGGGGAACATGGACTTCGGTGTCCTTCCAGGGACTATAAGATGGGTGGGGCATGGAATCAGGCCTGGCCACGGAGTGGCAGGATGCTGCTGGTCTTGCTAAACCTGTGGGACTGTACCTTGACATCTATATCTGGCTGGGTTCCCAGGAGAAGAATAACAGGGTCCAGGAGGGATTGAGAGAATCAGTCTCACCAGAGAGTCACCAGGCCAGTGCCGAGAAGGGACCCGTCAGTTGGTCTGCCTGGTGCCAGGCTCCCACGAGGGAAGGCCAGGTCACATGGGGAAGAGATGGACAGCTAGATGGAGGCAAAGAGAGGAATTGAGCAAGCAAGGGTCTGCTGTGTCTAATGCGGTGCACAGACCTACAGTGCTCAGCAGCCTTTTGGGAACAGCCTGTGACAGAAGGCTCCTAATGCTGCTGCTGGTGGTGGCAGGTCACAAGCTAACACCCTACTTTCCTCCCCACAAGTGGCTTTCCAGTGTAGCTTGGACCCTCCATGAGCACAGAGAATATTCTGGAGGATCCATGGGATTTGGATGACCCCAGTCTCATGGCACTGCCTGCTCCTAGCCAGCGCCTGATGACCTCTCACCCCTCTCTTCTCCCCAGTACGATGGCTTCCAAGTAGAGCTGGAATCTGTGAAGAAGCTGAATGAGTTGGAGAAGCAGCTGGCATCCAACTCCTTACCAGAGACCAGTTCCCCTCTACCCGCTGTGTGCCATCACCTTGCTTTGCCCGAGGACCTCCAACCTGTCTGCGCCTCCCAGAAAGCTGCCAGCATCTTCAAGGCCTTGAGTAAGCACGCCGCCCCCTGATCGTCCTGCCCCTCTATGTGCGTCCTACCCCACCTCTCCATCATCAGTTGTTTTCCTTAAACATCCCAGTGGCTATGGACAGGGAGTTTGGAGGACCACGGCCCCATCCTCCCCAGAACTGCCCCAGTTAGGGCCTATTGAGTCAGGTAGAAAAGACTCCCACCGCCCTGAGAAGTTCTTCAAGGACCTCACAAATGTGGGAAGGGACTCTTGGAAGACGCAGACATGGATCCGTGAGAGGTATCCATCTGATCCATCTGGCGAGATAAGGCTTGGAATGGCTCCCTGGGGAGGAGACAGCTGAGCTGAATCAGAAGGGTACAGAAGAGCTGGGCACACACTGTTGCAACCCACAGCATTTGTACCCCTGCTCTGGGCAGGCCCTGATCATTTTGCCTGGGACCCTTCCTATAGCATTCAGGTCATGTTGCTCAACCCATGTAGCAGATGAGAAACCTCAGACCAGGAGAGGAGGTACCTTGCCCAGCCACTGCTAGGAAGGATGGTACCTGAGAGAGGAATCTAGGTGCTGGCTCTGTAAGGAAGACATCAGGCCCTTTCCTCAGCAGCTCCTGGCCAGACAGCTTCTGTGACCACTGACCCCCAAGGTCCAATTTTAATTGACCTGTCGTCTTCCTACACAGGCACCATCGCCACTGACGAATGCGAGCTGTGTATAAATGTTGCCTGTACGGGCTGCTACTGAAATGACCCTGGGTGTCTTAAGCCCACTCTAAACACCCACCTGTCCCCCAACCTACCCCATCCACACTCAGGCATCATTGGAGTAATCACCACCCTCCCAGGATAGCTGGATCCATGACAAGGCAATGGGACACAGGAATGGCATCTTTGGCCTCCATGCAGCTGCATCTGAATAAAGATACTACCCACAAAACCGAGTGTCCCTGTGTTCATTTCTGGGCTGTGGGTGTGGCCTTTTGAGAAGCTAGATGGGAAGAAAAAAAAAAAACAGGCCAGACCGAAGATATCAATTCCCCACCCACATTCCCAAGCCTCATGGCACCCATTTCCCAGTTGAGGGAGTCCAGACTAGCCCAGACTCATGGAACCTTCTGCCCTGGACTAACTCAAGGTGTTCCAGCTCCGGGGCCAGAGCTCTTGACAGAGAGTAGTTGGGAATAGACAAGAGTATGTTTGGGATGGGATGTCATCAACTGGTGTCCTTCCCAAGTCCAGTGACAAGAGACTGCTCTCCACAGCCTGCTCAGACTCACCCTTTACTAGGTGCCCAATGTGTTCGAGATCCATGCACCTGTCTTTTCTTTTCTTTTCTTTCTTTCTTTTTTTTTTTTTTTTTTTTTTTTTTTTGAGACAGGACTTGGCTGTGTAGCCCTGGTGGTCCTGGAACTCACTCTGTAGACCAGGTTGGCCTCAAACTCGCAGAGCTCTGCCTGCCTCTGCCACGGCCAGCTCCTTTGTTCAGAAAGAACATTCCTACAGGGTCACAGACTTGGCAGAGTGGCCAAGCAGCTTCTTCCCAGGATGCTTCAGTCCATGCTCTGGCCACCCTGTCATTGCCTCTACATCCTTTGGCTATGGATGATGATGGCAAAGGCAAGACCCAGTGAGGTCATCCTTCATCTCCCCTGAGTGGTGGGAACATGGCCCCATGTAAAGCCAAAGGGAAATACACCCAGATGGTGTCTCCTCCCCTGGTGGAGTACCAGGCTGTGACCGGTGCTCTGCTGTGGTCTGAACAATGGTAGAGAGTAAGTAAGAATTTGAGGCCCAGGGAGCTGAGGCTTTGTGCTGGGAATTCCTGGGAGTGGGGTTTCCCGCAGGGCAAGTTTACAACTTGGCCTTTGTCCTGAGCATCTGGGAGGGAGGAAAGCTGATACCAAGACAAAGACAGCTGAGTCCACAGACAGCCACCTGACCCTACTGCCCCATTCTGCTCCTCCTCCTCCTCCTCCTCCTCCTCCTCCTCCTCCTCCTCACTCCCTGGCCTGTGCCTTTGGTTTCTGCCAGCCAACCAGTACAGCCCTGCTCTGACCATGCCACTTACCCTGCTGTGTGCCACCATGCCACCTCTCCAAGCTAACTTGAGCCCAAATATCATCTGTAGGCGTTTACCATTTGCCCTTTCCAGGGGCTGTGTCCCCACCCACTCAGGGGAGATATCCAGGGAACTAGGGAACTGCCCCTGGAGAATCACCTAAAACCTGCACTGCTGCGCGCGCGCGCGTGCGCGCGCGCACACACACACACACACACACACACACACACACACACAGCACTGTACAGTAGGAAATGAAACATGCACCCTGTGTTCCTGGGGCTTTTCTCTTTCCCCCTCAGGAAGTGGTTAGTTACCCCCACAACATTCATGTCACTCTCTCCTCCATCCCTTCTTCCCACTCCTCTTTCCTCTCCCTCCTCCCCTCTCCCTCCTCCCCAGTCCCTGGCAGCCACTTTCCTCTCTGTGTGACTAAGTTGAATCTTTCTTAGATTCCTGTTCTAAGAAAGGCTGTGCAGAATTTATCTTTCCGTCCCTGGCTTACTTCATCAGTACACCATGCTCCAGTCGTGCCTTCGTCACAGGTGACAGGATTCCCTTCTGTCTGGGGCTAAGCGCTCTTCCGATGTGTATGTAACATACTTTCTACATCTCAGGCCTTGGCTGTTGAGAACAGTGCTAAGTATGGCGATGCAGACAGCCTCACAGTGCACGGCTTTCATGCTTTACGGCTATACACCCGGAAGTGGAACTAATTAGCCAATGGCAGTTCTCATTTTCATTGGAGGGAGGACCTCTGTACTGCTTTCTCCATAGCCATTTTTTGGTGTTTTTTGTTTTTTGCTTTTGTTCTTCTCACATATATTACATCCCGACTACAGTTTGCCTCCCTTCTACCCCAGATCCACCCCCTACACCACCCCTGTCTCCCCTCAGAAAAGAACAGACCTCCCAGGGACATCAACCAAACCTGACATAATATGCTACAATAAGACCAGGCACATACCATCATATCATGGCTGGGTGAGGTGATCCAGTAAGAGGAAAGGGGTCCCACAAACAGGCCAAAGATTCAGAGGCAATTCCTGTTTCCACTATTAGAAGTCCCACAAAAACGCCAAGCTACTCAGCCGTAACATAGATAGAGAGGATCTAGGTCAGACCCCTACAGGCCTCCTGATCTCTGTGAGCCCCTCAGAGTCCCAGTCAGCTGATTCTGTGGGCCATGTTCTTGTGGTGTCCCTGACCCCCTTGGGTTCCTCTGATCCTTCCTCCCCCTCCTCTGCAGGACTCCCCAAACTCTGTCTAATGTTTGGCTGTGGGACTCTGCACCTGCTCCCATCAGTTGCCCGATGAAGTCTCTCTGGTCTCTTTGATGACGATTCTGCCAGGCTCTGGTCCTAATACACTCTGCAAGTGGAACTAACTGTAAGTCGAAGGTTTTGTGGCTGAGTTGGTGTCCCAATCCCTCCATTTGAGGTGTTGCCTGGTTACAGAAGAAGGAAGGTTCAGGCTGTGTTTCCCCCATTACTGGGAGTCTTTGCTAGGGTTACTCTCTAGAGGAGATTCCATTGCACTAGGTTTCTACCTCGCCCCTGAAATGCCCCCCAATTCCAGTTGTTTATCCCAGTATTTTTTCCTCCCCACCCACTTGATCCCTCCCATTCCCAAACCCACCTGCTGCCAATCCCTCCTCAAAAGCTATTCTCTTTCCTGAGAGATCTTTGTATTCCCACCTTAATCCTTCCTTGTTACTTAGCCTCTGTGGGTCTGTGGACTGTAGCATGATTATCTTTTACTTTACAGTTAATATACACTTACAAGTGAATACATACCATGTTTGTCTTTCTGGGTCAAGGTTACCTCACTCAGGATGACTTTTTTCTAGTTCCATTCATTTGTCTGCAAATTTCATGTTGTCATTATTTTTAACAGCTGAGTAATACTGTATTGTGTAAATGTACACATTTTTTAATCTATTCTTCTGTTGAGAGACATCTAGATTGTTTCAAGTTTCTGGCTATTATGAATAATGCTGCTATGAACATAATTGAGCAAGTGTCCTTGTGGCAGGTTTAAGTGTTCTTTGGGTATATACCCAGGAGTGGTATAGCTGGGTCTTGATAGATTCCAAATTTTCTGAGAAACTGCCATATTGATTTCCAAAGTGACTGTACAAGCTTGCACTCCCACCAGCAATAGAGGAGTGTTCCCATTGCTCTACATCCTCTCCAGCATGAACTGTCACTTATGTTTTTAATCTTAGCCATTCTGAGAGGCATAAGATGAAATCTCAGAGTCATTTTGATTTGCATTTCCCTGATGGCTACGGATGTTGAACATTCTTTAAGTGCTTCTCAGCCATTTGAGTTTCCTCTGTTGAGAATTCTCTGTTTAGATCTATATCCAATTTTTTATTGGATTATTTGGTTTGTTGGTGTCTAGTTTCTTGAGTTCTTTATATATTTTGGATATCAGCCCTCTGTCAGATGTGGAGTTGGTGAAAAACTTTTCCCATTCTGTAGGCTGCCATTTTGTCCTATTGATGGTGTCCTTTGCCTTACAGAAGCTTTTCAGTTTCATGAGGTCCCATTAAATAATTGTTGATCTTAGTGCCTGTACTATAGGTGTTCTGTTCAGGAAGTTGTCTCCTGTGCCAATGTAATCAAGGCTAATCTCCACTTTCTCTTCTATCAGGTTCAGTGTATCTGGCTTTATGTTGAGGTCATTGATCCAGTTGGACTTGAGTTTTGTTCAGAATGATAGATATGCATCTATTTGCATTCTTCTACACACTGACATTCAATTTGTTGACCAGCACCATTTGCTGAAGATGTTTTCTTTTTTCCTTTGTATATTTCTGGCTTCTTTATTGAAAATCAGGTGTCCATAGATGTGTGGATTTACATCTGGATCTCTGACTCAATTCCATTGATCAATGTGTCTGTTTTTATGCCAATACCATGCAGTTTTTATTACTACAGCTCTGCAGTACAGCTTGAAATAAGGGATAGTGATGCCTCTGGAAGTTCTATTATTGGATAGGATTATTTTAGCTATTCTGGTTGTGTGTGTGTGTGTGTGTGTGTGTGTGTGTGTGTGTGTGTGTTCTTATACGAAGTTGAGTATTGTTATTTCAAGGTCTGTAAAGAATTGTGTTGGGACCTCCTTGCCAAGAAAATAGTCGCCAGGAAATAATCAAATTGAGGGCTGAAATCAACAAAATAGAAAACAAGAGAACAATACAAAAAATCAATGAAACAAAGAGTTGGTTCTTTGAAAAAAATCAACAAGATAGACAAACCCCTAGCCAAATTAACCAAAAGGCAAAGAGAGAGCATCCAAATCAACAAAATCAGAAATGAAAAGGGAGACATAACAACAGACAATGAGGAAATCCAGAGAATCATCAAGTCATACTTCAAAAAACTATACTCCACAAAAATGGAAAATCTGAAAGAAATGGACAATTTTCTGGATAGGTACCACATACCAAAGTTAAATCAAGACCAGATAAACTATTTAAACAGGCCAATAACCCCTAAGGAAATAGAAACAGTCATTAAAAGAACACTCTCCTCGCCGGGATCCCTCCCCTCCTCCCAGCAGCCGCCTCTGCCTCCGCTGTGATAGGGCTGTGGAGGCAGGAGACACTGGGATGTTACAGGTTTTTCCCCTCTGCTCGGTGGGCAGCCAAACCCAATACTGGCCATTCTCTGCTTCAGATCTCTATAACTGGAAAACTCATAACCCGCTCTTCTCTCAAGACCCCCAAGCATTAACCGGGCTAATAGAGTCCATTCTCCTCACCCACGGGCCTACGGGGGAGGATTGTAACCAACTTTTACAGGCCCTCCTTACAACCAAAAAGAAACAGCGTGTCATCCTAGAGGCTCGTAAAAACGTGCCGGGGGACGATGACAGGTCCACTCAGCGGCCAAATGAGATCGAGGAAGCCTTCCCCTTGACCCGCCCGGAATGGGACTTCAACACCCCCCTGCGGTAGG
Source organism: Peromyscus leucopus (assembly GCF_004664715.2). Taxonomy (NCBI): domain Eukaryota; kingdom Metazoa; phylum Chordata; class Mammalia; order Rodentia; family Cricetidae; genus Peromyscus; species Peromyscus leucopus. The sequence goes on along the minus strand of NC_051064.1, from coordinate 121,327,502 downwards.
GAGCAACTCAGTCTCTATCGCCAGATTCTCCTGGTGGGTCCCAGAGGGGCAGGTAGACGCCCCACCAATTTGGCTAAGGTACATACTATAGTACAAGGGTCAGAAAAAACTCCGACAGGGTTTCTAAAAAAGATTAGTGGAGGAATACCGTATGTATACTCCCTTCAACCCCCAGGCTCCTGACAGGCAGGCCAAGGTCATAATGTCCTTCATTGGACAATCGGCCCGACATCTGCACTAGGCTACAGTGGCTGGAAGGGCTCCAGGGGTATACCTTGCCAGATCTAATAAAGGAAGCTGAAAAGATTTTCAACAAAAGGGAGACGCCGGAGGAAAAGGAAGAAAGTCTACGCAGAGAGCAGGGGCAAAGGAAGGAAAAGCTGCATAGGGAACAGGAACAGAGAGAGGACTTAAGAGACAGAAAGAGAAATAAAGAATTATCTAGAATCCTGGCCACCGCAGTCTTAGGGACAGAGCAAAATAAGTCTAGACAGAATAGGAACCTGGGAAACAGGAAGAGGCTGCCACTGGAACAGGACCAATGTGCCTATTGCAAAAAAAAGGGGGGGGGGGCACTGGGCCAAGGATTGTCCAGTCCTTATCCAGAAGACAAAAATGCGCAAGCCTGTCCTGGTACTGTCCTTGGAAGAAGATTAGGTGAGTCAGGGCCAGGAGCCTCCCCCTGAGTCCTGGGTAACTCTTAAAGTGGGAGGCCAACTGGTGACATTTCTGGTTGACACAGGGGCCCAACATTTGGTCCTTATCCAGACCAAGGGGTCTCTGAGCACCAAAACATCATGGGTCTGGGGGGTCACCGGGGGAAGGCTGTATAAATGGACTTCAGAGAGAGAGGTCCACTTATCCACGGGAAAAGTTACTCACTCATTCTTGCTGGTAACAGACTGTCCATACCCACTGCTAGGAAGAGATCTCTCCAAGGTAGGAGCCCAAATTCACTTCCAAAAAAAGCGAGTCTCCGTTAAAAACCAAAAGGGTCAGCCCGTCCAGGTACTGACCCTGAGACTGGAGGATGAGCACCGGCTACACGAAGCACCTCCAAAACCCCTCCGAATAGACCCCAAATGGCTCACCAACTACCCCTTGGCATGGGCAGAAATAACAGGCATGGGACTGGCCACCCAGCAGCCACCGCTGATGATAGCTTTAAAGCCTACCGCCAAGGCCCACCAAGGCCCGCAGAGGTAGACGGGCCTGGCAGCAGCGGCCGACAGGGACATTCAGGCCCAGCAGCAGCTGGCAGAGACATACAGGCCCCAAAGGTAGACAGGCCGGGCGGCGACGGCTGACAGGGACATACAGGCAGACGGGCCCAGCGGCGGCAGCGGCATACATACAGGGACATACAGGCCCGGCGGCAGCCAGCAGAGACATACAGGCCCAGCGGTGGCCCGCAGAGGTAGACAGGCCCGGCAGCGTAGACAAGCAGGCACAGGTAGGTCCGTGGTGGCGGCCAGCAGAGGTAGACTGACCCGGCAGAGGCAGTCAGGCCCAGAGTGGAGGCAGGAAGGCACAGCAGGTGGTCAGAGGAAATGCAGTCGCAATAAAGACCAGAAACAAAGCTATTACCCTCTGAAGAGCTAGTGAAAACAAACTCTTAATCAAAAGCTTGGAATAAGGACACCTCTAACCCCAACACCCGGGGAAGAAGCTATCTCCGTGGGACAGAACCAGAACAAATCTGAACACTCCGTCTGAGGACAACCCAGGGCCCAGCTGCTGATCCTGCAAAACCCAACAACTTGGAGGTGTTGGTGAGACTACCCTGCTCAGCTGAAATCCATCCAGAAGAGCATTCAGATCCCTACAGTTTGAAGTCTGAAGAAACAAGATCAGCTGAGGAGTTGACGAATGAACAAAACGTGACCTGGGAACACAGAAGAAGGCGCTGCCCAGCCACCAAACCAGATCACCAGAATCATAAGTATATACTTCACCGACTGAGATCAGGTGCCCCTGAAGAAACAGCCCAATAGCACCAATTTAACCAAGAACTCCTACTAAACCAAGACTAAAAATTAGAACAAGAGAGGCACTCTCAGACACAGACACCACCTGCACTGAGCAGAGGAAGAGATGAGTAGATGCCAGTGCAAAAATACAGGCAACAACATAAAGACCTATATGGCAACATCAGAACCTAGTGATTCTACACCTGCAAGACCTGAACATACCAAGACAGAAGAAACAGAAGAAATCAACCCTAAAAATGACTTTAAGAAGAAGAAAGAGGCCCTTAAAGAAGAAATAAAACATTCCCTTAAAGAGGAAATAAAAACTTCCCTTAAAGAGGAAATGAAAAACTCCATTAAAGAGGAAATAAAAGCTTCCCTTAAAGAGGAAATGAAAAACTCCATTAAAGAGGAAATAAAAAACTCCCTTAAAGAAATGGAAGAAAAAAACGAACAAAAAATGGGAAGAAATCAAAGAAAGCCAAAAAAAAAAAAAAAAGCAATTAAACAGATGAAAGAAACATTTCAAGATCTGAAAAATGAATTTGAGACAATAAAGAAATCACATGCTGAGGGAATGCTGGAAGTAGAAATCCTGACTAGACGAACAGGAACTACAGAAACAAGCATAACCAACCAATTGCAAGAGATGGAACAGAGAATCTCTGACACTGAAGACACGATAGAGAAAATAGATTCATCAGTCAAAGAAAACACTGAAGACAAAAAAGTCGTAACACAAAACGTCCAGGAAATTTGGGACACCATGAAAAGACCAAACCTAAGAATAATAGGGATAGAAGAAGGAGAATACCAACTCAAAGGCACAGAAAATATATTCAACAAAATCATAGAAGAAAACTTTCCTAACCTAAAGAAAGAAATACCTATAAAGATACAAGAAGCTTACAGAACACTGAATAGGCTGGATCCAAAAAAAAGTCCCCTCGCCACATAATAATCAAAACACTAAACACACAGAACAAAGAAAAAATATTAAGAGCCGCAAAGGAAAAAGACCAAGTAACATATAAAGGCAAACCCATCAGAATAACACCAGACTTCTCCATAGAGACTATGAAAGCTAGAAGATCATGGACAAATCTTATGCAGACACTAAGAGACCACGGATGCCAACCCAGACTATTATACCCAGCAAAACTCTCAATCACCATAGGCGGAGTAAAAATATTTCAGGATAAAACCAGATTTAAGCCGGGCGGTGGTGGCGCACGCCTTTAATCCCAGCACTCGGGAGGCAGAGGCAGGCGGATCTCTGTGAGTTCGAGGCCAGCCTGGGCTACCAAGTGAGTTCCAGGAAAAGGCGCAAAGCTACACAGAGAAACCCTGTCTCGAAAAACAAAAAAACAAACAAAAAAAAAAAACAAAAAACAAAAAAAAACAAAACAAAACCAGATTTAATCAATACCTGTCCACAAACTCAGCCCTACAGAAAGCACTAGAAGGGAAAATCCAACCCAAAGAAGCTAAACACATCCATGAAAAATCAAGCAATAGATAATCCCACACCAACATACACCACAGAAGGACAACACAACACAACCACAAAAAAAATAACAGGAATTAACAATCACTGGTCATTAATATCCATCAATATCAATGGTCTCAACTCACCTATAAAAAGACACAGGCTAACAGAATGGATAAGAAAACAGGACCCATCCATCTGCTGTATACAAGAAAGACACCTTAACTTCAAAGACAGACACTACCTCCGAGTAAAGGGCTGGGAAAAGGCTTTCCAAGCAAATGGACCTAAGAAACAAGCTGATGTAGCTATCCTAATATCTAATAAAATAGACTTCAAACTAAAATCAATCAAAAGAGATCAGGATGGACATTACATATTTATCACGGGAAAAATCCACCAAGATGAAGTCTCGATTCTAAACATTTATGCTCCAAATACAAAAGCACCCACATTCATAAAAGAAATGCTACTAAAGTTTAAAACGCACATCAAACCCCACACATTAGTAGTGGGAGATTTTAACACACCACTCTCACCAAAAGACAGATCTACCAGACTAAAACTTAACAAAGAAATAAAGGACCTAACAGATGTTATGACTCAAATGGACTTAATAGATATCTACAGAACATTCCATCCTAACACAAAAGAATATACCTTCTTCTCAACACCCCATGGAACCTTCTCAAAAACTGACCACATGCTTGGACACAAAACAAATCTCAACAGATACAAAAAAATTGGAATAATCTCCTGTATTTTATCAGACCACCATGCCTTAAATTTAGACCTCAACAACAACAAAAATTATAGAAAACCCACAAACTCATGGAAACTGAATAATGCCCACCTGAAACATCAATGGGTCAAGGAAGAAATAAAGAAAGAAATTAAAGATTTCCTAGAATTCAATGAAAATGAAAGTAAAACATACCCAAACTTATGGGACACTATGAAAGCAGTGCTAAGAGGAAAATTCATAGCTCTAAATGCACACATAAAGAAGATGGAGCAATCCCATACCAATGAATTAACAGCACAACTGAAAGCTCTAGAACAAAAAGAAACAAACTCACTCAGGAGAAATAGATGCCAGGAAATAATCAAATTGAGGGCTGAAATCAACAAAATAGAAAACAAGAAAACAATACAAAAAATCAATTAAACAAAGAGTTGGTTCTTTGAAAAAATCAACAAGATAGACAAACCCCTAGCCAAATTAACCAAAAGGCAAAGAGAGAGCACCCAAATTAACAAAATCAGAAATGAAAAGGGAGACATAACAACAGACAACGAGGAAATCCAGAGAATCATCAGATCATACTTCAAAAACCTGTACTCCACAAAAATGGAAAACCAGGAAGAAATGGACAATTTTCTGGATAAATACCACATACCAAAATTAAATCAAGACCATATAAACCATTTAAATAGACCAATAACCCCTAAAGAAATAGAAACAGTCATCAATAGTCTCCCACCAAAAAAAGCCCAGGACCAGATGGTTTCAGTGCAGAATTCTACCTGACTTTCAAAGAAGAACTAATACCAATCCTCTTCAAAGTGTTCCACACAATAGAAACAGAAGGAACACTACCAAACTCTTTTTATGAGGCTACAATTATCCTGATACCCAAACCACACAAAGATGCAACAAAGAAAGAGAACTACAGACCAATCTCCCTCATGAACATTGATGCAAAAATACTCAACAAAATATTGGCAAACTGAATCCAAGAATACATCAAAACAATTATCCATCATGACCAAATAGGATTCATCCCAGGGATGCAAGGATGGTTCAACATACAAAAATCAGTCAATGTAATACACCATATAAACAAACTGAAAGAAAAAAACCACATGATCATCTCCTTAGATGCTGAAAAAGCCTTTGACAAAATCCAACACCCCTTCATGATAAAGGTCTTAGAAAGATCAGGAATACAAGGAACATTTCTAAACATAATAAAAGCAATTTATAGCAAGCCAACAGCAAACATCAAATTAAATGGAGAGAAACTCAAAGCGATACCACTAAAATCAGGAACAAGACAAGTCTGTCCACTCTACCCATATTTATTCAATATAGTACTAGAAGTTCTAGCTAGAGCAATAAGACAACAAAAGGAGATCAAAGGGATACAAATTGACAAGGGAGAAGTCAAACTTTCATTATTTGCAGATGATATGATAGTATACATAAGTGACCCAAACTCTACCAGGGAACTCCTACAGCTGATAAACTCCTTCAGTAAAGTGGCAGGATACAAGATCAATTAAAAAAAAAACAGTAGCCCTCCTATACACAAATGATAAAAGGACTGAGAAAGAAGTCAGAGAAACATCACCCTTTACAATAGCCACAAATAATATAAAATACCTTGGGATAACACTAACTAAACAAGTGAAGGACCTTTTTGACAAGAACTTTAAATCTCTAAAGAAAGAAATTGAAGAAGATATCAGAAAATGGAAGAATCTCCCATGCTCATGGATAGGTAGGATTAACATAGTAAAAATGGCAATCTTACCAAAAGCAACCTACAGATGCAATGCAGTCCCCATCAAAATCCCAACACAATTCTTCACAGACTTGGAAAGAAAAATACTCAACTTCATATGGAAAAACAAAAGACCCAGGATAGCTAAAAGAATCCTATACGATAAAGCAATCTTTGGAGGCATCACCATCCCTGACCTCAAACTCTACTATAGTAATAAAAACAGCTTGGTACTGGTATAAAAACCGACATACGGACCAATGGAATCGAATTGAAGACCCTGACATTAATCCATGCACATATGAACACCTGGTTTTTGACAAAGGAGCCAAAACTATACAATGGAAAAAAGAAAGTATCTTCAACAAATGGTGCTGGCATAACTGGATGTCAATATGTAAAAGATTACAAATAGATCCATATCTGTCACCATGCACAAAACTCAAGTCCAAGTGGATCAAAGACCTAAACATAAATCCAGTTACACTAAACTTAATAGAAAAGAAAGTAGGAAGCACTCTTGAATGCATTGGCACCGGAGACCATTTCCTAAATAAAACACCAACAGCACAGACCCTGAGCACAACAATTAATAAATGGGACCTCTCAAAATTGAGAAGCTTTTGCAGGGCAAAAGACATAGTCAATAAGACAAAAAGACAGCCAACAGAATGGGAAAAGATCTTCACCAACCCCACATCTGACAGAGGATTGATTCCACAGTATATAAAGAACTCAAGAAACTAGACATCAAAATCCTGAACAGTCCAATTAAAAAATGGGCTAAAGAGCTAAACAGAGAATTCACAAAACAAGAATCACAAATGGCTGAAAGACATTTAAAGAAATGCTCAACATCCTTAATCATCAGAGAAATGCAAATCAGAATGACTCTGAGATACCACCTTACACCTGTTAGAATGGCTACGATCAAAAACACCAATGACAGTCAATGTTGAAGAGGATGTGGAGCAAAGGGAACACTCCTCCACTGTCGGTGGGAATGTAAACTTGTACAACCACTGTGGAAATCAGTATGGCGGTTTCTCAGAAAATTAGGAATCGAACTACCTCAAGACCCAGCCATCCCACTCTTGGGCATATACCCAAGGAATGCTGATTCATACCATAAAGATACATGCTCAGCTATGTTCATAGCAGCACTATTTGCAATAGCCAGTACCTGGAAACAACCTAGATGCCCATCAACGGAAGAATGGATGAAAAAAATGTGGTACATATACACAATGGAGTACTACTCAGCAGAGACAAACAATGAAAGCATGAAATTTGCAGGCAAACGGATGGAACTAGAAAAAAATCATCCTGAGTGAGGTAACCCAAACCCAGAAAGACAGTCATGGTATGTACTCACTCATAAGTGGATTCTAGATATAAAATAAAGAACAATCAGACCACAACCCATAGAACCATGGAGGCTATATATATAGCATGGAGGTCTCTAGGACGACTGTGGCTTATAATAAATTTCGGTTTTACTCAATTATTGAAAAAAATAGCCAAATGAATGGAAACACATGAACTATGAACCAAAGGCTGAGGGGCCCCCAGCTGAATCAGGCCCTCTGAATAGGTGAGACAGTTGATTGGCTTGATCAGTTTGGGAGGCAACTAGGCAGTGGGACCGAGTCCTGTGCTCATTGCATGAGTTGGCTGTTTGAAACCTGGAGCTTATGCAGGGACACTTGGCTCAGTCTGGGAGGAAGGGACTGGACCTGCCTGGACTGAGTCTACCAGGTTGATCGCAGTCCTTGGGGGGAGGATTTGCCCTGGAGGAGGTGGGAATGGGGGGTGAGCTGGGGGTAAGGGGAGGGGGTGGGAGGGGGAGAATAGGGGAACCCGTGGCTGATATGTAGAACTGAATGGAATTGTAAAATAAAATAAAATAAAACAAAATAAAATAAAAAAGCCTACCGCCACCCCTGTGTCCATCCACCAATATCCTATGGCCAAGGAGGCAAAAGAGGGGATTAAGGCCTCATATCCAGAGACTCTTAGAACTGGGCATTTTGAAGCCCTGCCGATCGGCATGGAACACCCCCTTGCTGCCAGTCAAGAAACCTGGTACCAATGACTATAGGCCGGTCTAGGACCTGAGAGAGATAAACAAAAGGACTGAGGACATTCATCCTACTGTACCTAACCCTTACAATTTGCTTAGCACTCTGCCTCCAGGACGTATCTGGGTACATCGTACTTGATTTAAAAGATGCCTTTTTCTGTTTGAGATTGAGCCCTCAGCCAGACCCTTTTTGCCTTTGAATGGAAAGATCCAGAGTCTGGATACTCGGGACAGCTGGTCTGGATCAGGCTACCACGGGGAATCAAAAATTCCCCCACCTTGTTTGATGAGGCTCTGCATCAAGATCTGGCGGATTTCCCAGTTAACCATCCAGATCTGACCCTCCTCCAATAAGTAGATAACCTGCTCCTGGCAGCCGAGATGGAAGAAGGATGCCTTCGAGGTACCGGGGGCCCTGTTAAAAAGACCGGGAGAGCTGGGATATCGGGCCTCAGCCAAAAAGGCCCAAATCTGCCAGCAAGAAGTGACTTACTTGGAGTATCTTCTACGGGAGGGCCAGAGAGGGCTGACCGAGGGACGAAAACAGGTCGTGGCTCTGATACCCCCACCCTCTAGCACTAGGAAGCTGAGAGAGTTCCTAGGGAATGCAGGCTTCTGCCGCCTCTGGATACCAGGGTTTGCAAAAATGGCAGCTCCGTTATATCCCCTCACGAAGGCCAATGCTCCCTACACCTGGGGCGAGAAGGAACAGCAAGCCTTCAAAAACATCAAGAAGGCTTTATTGTCAGCCCCCGAGTTGGGCCTCCCGGACATAAAAAAAGCCGTTCACCCTGTATGTGGATGAACGAGGAGGGATAGGAAAGGGAGTCCTAACCCAACAATTGGGCCCCTGGAAAAGGCCGGTAGCCTACTTTTCCAAGAAACTGGATAATGTAGCGTCAAGATGGCCTCCTTGTCTCCGCATGATAGCCACGGTAGCAACCCTGGTCAAGGACTCTGATAAGATCATACTGGGACAACCTCTCACAATAATGGCCCCACATGCTATAGAGACAGTGACCCGACAGCCCCCTGACTGGTGACTCTCAAATGCAAAAGTCACCCACTACCAGGCTATGCTGCCGAACCCTGAGGGGATCCGTTTTGGGACAGTCACCTCCCTCCACCCAGCTACTCTGCTCCCTGAGAGAGGAGCAGAAACTGCCACCTAGTGTTGGCTGAAACCCATGGCGCTCGAGAAGATCTGACAGACCAACCACTTCCGGATACAGACTGCTCCTGGTTCACAGATGGGAGCAGCTTCCTACACCAGGGGGAACGGAGGGCAGCTGCGGCAGTGGTGAACGACACCAACATGATCTGGGCAAGGGCCCTAACCCCTGGGACCTCGGCCCAGCGGGCTGAGTTAGTGGCCCTCACACAGGCCTTAAAGACAGCCAAAGGGAAGGCAGTTAATATTTATACCGACAGCCGGTAGGCGTTTGCCACTGTGCACGTTCATGGGGAGATATATCAAAGGAGAGGATTGCTGACCTCTGCGGGGAAGGACATTAAAAACAAGCAAGAGATCCTGGATCTCTTAGAAGCCCTTCACCTGCCCAAGAGACTGAGTATTATACACTGCCCGGGACACCAAAAAGGAGATGACCCGGTAGCTCGGGGAAATAGAATGGCCAATGAAACAGCCAAGGTCGTCGCTCTAGATGAACAGATACTCACCCTAAAAGAGCCTAGAGAGCAGCCCCAAAACCCAAGTTATAAATATTCAGATAGAGATCTGGACATTGATCAACAGATAGGGGTGCAATATGATAAACAAGAAGGAGCTTGGAGACTTCAGGACAAAACAGTTCTAACCCAAAAGATGGCTAGAATGCTAGTGACTGACCTCCACTGCCTGACCCACCTAGGACATAAAAAGCTCAGAGAGCTACTACAGAGAAAAAACAGTTCTATTTCATACCCAACCTAAATTCCCTGATTAAGCAGGTTACGGGGTCCTATTTTCCTTGAGCCAAGGTAAATGCCAATCATCGGGTACTGCTAAAAGGGGCCAGAGCTCGAGGATCCCGCCCAGGAAGAAACTGGGAGGTAGGCTTCACTGAGATCCGCCCAGGACGGTATGGAGCTAAATATCTCTTAATTTTTATAGACACATTCTCGACGTGGATGGAAGCTTTCCCTACAAAGAAAGAAATGGCACAAATGGTGGTCAAAAAGATCTTAGAAGAAATTTTCCCCCGTTTTGGCCTGCCCGAGGTAATAGGGTCAGATAATGGCCCTGCCTTCGTTTCCCAGGTAAGTCAGTTGGTGGCCAGAATTTTGGGGCTAAATTGGAAGATGCATTACACATATAGACCCCAAAGTTCAGGACAGGTAGAACATACCAATAGAACCCTCAAAGAGACCCTCACTAAATTAGCTATGGAGACTGGCACTAGAGACTGGGTCGAACTCCTCCCCATGGCCCTGTTCCAGGTTCGGAACACTCCTGCTTTCTTTGGATTAACCCCCTATGAAATCCTTTATGGGGGCCCTCCCCCAATAGCAGACCTGTTGGGGCCTGACATGGACCCCTTTGCTACATCCCCCAGTCTCCAGGCACGCCTGAAGGCCCTACAACTCATCCAGAACCAAGTCTGGAAACTGCTGGCAGCTGTGTACCAGTCCAAACCACCTAATGTGCCTCATCCCTTCCAGATTGGAGACTCTGTCTACATCTGCAGACATCAGACTAAGACCCTGGAACCTCACTGGAAGGGACCTTACACTGTGTTGCTGATCACCCCAACAGCCGTCAAGGTCAACGGAATTGCTGCCTGGATCCACACCTCCCACGTCAAGTCAGCACCTCCTGAGGCCAACGAGGACACTACGGCCCCCAGATGGAAGCTTCAGCGAACTCAAAATCCTCTAAAGCTCAAAATCGTGCATGTCTGACACTGGTCTTCATAATGGGGATGACTAGGACACTGTCTATGAATAACCCCCATACACCAGGAACAACTACCTGGACCCTAACTGTTGTGGGCACTGATGTCGTTCTGGATACTAAATCTTTCATCGGCCCAAACAGAGTTGGATATCCAAATGAGATAAAAAGCAGACCTCAAAAAGATCCTTGAAACTCTAGGAGAGAGGATTCATGGTGTGGCTTGGTTTGATGACTGGTATGTTTGCCCTGGGAACAAAAACACCCGCCGCTTGGAATGTAACTCCCCACGGCAATTCTACTGTGATAAATGGGGTTGCGAGACATCGTCTTTTGGTAGAGTGGCAAAAAAAAAAAAAAATGGGGCACAAAGCAGGGTAATGACCCTCTTTCAATAGGATGAAAAGATTGTGGGCATGTTTGCTATCCAGGCGAGGTAGATACAATCTCCTACTGATATTTAATTGCAAAGACCCCTCCAAAGTACCAGGAACCTGGGGGTTACGACATTAAAGCCTTACAGGATATGATTGGGGGACCCTCATCACTCTTTCCCATCGATTTGTGCCCTCCACAAGTCTTGGGGCCAAACAAGAGACACCCCAAGACTCATAGGGCCGACCCCTAGATCTACCATGATCCAGGGCACCACTCTGACTCGGGTAGTTACCAACACTACCAAACTCAATGCCTGGCACCCACAGGGTACCGGGAAGAGAATGTTCAACCTGATAGAAGGAGCTTTTGGGATCATTAACCAAACCAAGCCTAGCTTGGCAGACCCCTGCTGGCTATGCCTAGGGGCGGCACCCCCTTATTACGAGGGAATTGCCAATGTTGGAAATTACACCATCGGCGAGGCTTCCACTTGTCGCTGGAATGTGACCCCTAAACTAACTCTAACTGAAATTAACGAAGCAGGCCTTTGCATTGGGCAACCTACGGGGCTACAAGCTAGCCTCTGTAATAAGACCATCCCAACTTCCAATATACAGGGACCATACATCATCCCACCTAAAGACTCATGGTGGGCCTGCACCACCAGGCTGACTCCTTATGTATCCATTAAAGTCCTTAAAAGGTTAGAAACAGAGGGAGGCTTCTGTGCGATGGTCCAGAATATATCTCCACCCGGCAGGCACCCTTGAAAATTTCTATTCCAGCCACTCCACTCACTTCAGACACAAACCTGTGTCTCTAACTCTGGCAGCTCTGCTAGGGCTCGGAGTCGCTGTAGGGGTTGGGCCTGGGACAACTGCCTTGATTCAGGAGAACCAGCATTATTTAATCCTCCAGGCTGCAGTCGATGAGGACCTCCAAGCATTAGAGCAGTCGGTTTCAAAGTTAGCACAGTCCCTTACCTCCCTGTCAAAAGTAGTACTCCAAAATAGAAGAGGATTGGATCTACTATTCTTAAAAGAAAATGGCCTCTGTGCCGCCTTAGGAGAAGAATGCTGTTTTTATGTAGACAACTCAGGGGTAGTCAGGGACTCCATGGAAAAGCTCCGAGCTAGATTGGATAAAAGACAGAGAGATCGGGAAGCTCAACAAGGCTGGTTTGAAGAATGGTTTAATAGGTCCCCATGGATGACAACCCTGGTATCTGCAATTATGGGACCCTTACTTATTTTACTCCTGCTTTTAACCTTTGGCCCATGCATTTTAAAAATGTTACTACAATTTATATGGGAGAGATTATCTGTTGTACAGGCCTTGTTTTAACCCAACAATACCAAGCTTTAAAGGTTACTAAAATATAGGATACCATAATTTTAAGATTAAAATTTGCCAAAAAGAAAATGGGGGAATGAAAAACCCTAACCCTTCAGGCTCATACACCCCCTCCCAAGCCCCAGGAAAATGAGGAACTAAAAAGCTAGTTCCAAGGGCAACCTGACTCAGCCATTACTCAATCACCCCTGCCACAATGTAACAATGTAAAGAGATTTCTATTAAGAGATGCGGTCAATTGTGACTGGGATAGTTGCAAGTGTTCCAGGAAAGACCACTGTAACCTTTGTGTAACTCTCACTCCCACCCTGATACCCCACTTGAGGTTTCAGGAAGAATGTGCATGAGGACATGACTGTGCCCACTCTGTGAATCAGAGCATGATCTTGTGAAATTAGCCTCTAGACATAAATCAATTGAAACCAAATTGTATGGGAATTGTAATCTTATGGCTTTTGTGGGTTTTTCCTTTAAAAGTACCTGTGTGGCTGCAGTAGGATGCAACTTGCTCTCAGGACAGGAGTAGCCCAACTGTACAGCTGCTTCAATAAACCTCTTGCTGTTTGCATCAACTGGACCGGAGTCTGGGTTCTTGGGGCACCCACTCGAGAAGGTAGTACCCTGGGTCTGGGGTCTATCAATATGATAGTGTACATAAGTTATCCCAAAAATTCTACCAGGGAACTCCTATAGCTGATAAACTCCTTCAGTAAGGTAGCAAGGTATAAGATTAACTCAAAAAAAAATCAGTAGTCCTCCTATATACAAATGATAAAAGGGCTAAGAAAGAAATCAGAGAAACATCACCCTCTACAATAGCCACAAATAATATAAAATACCTTGGGGTAACTCTAACTAAGCAAGTGAAGTGCCTGTATGACAAGGACTTTAAGTCTCTGAAGAAAGAAATTGAAGATATCAGAAAATGGAAAGATCTCCCATGCTTATACATAGGTAGGATTAACATAGTAAAAATGGCAATCTTACCAAAAGCAATCTACAGATTCAATGCAATCCCCATCAAAATCCCAACACAATTCTTCACAGACCTGGAAAGAACAATACTCAACTTCATATGGAAAAACAAAAAGCCCAGGATAACTAAAAGAATCTTGTACAATAAAGCAACCTCTGGAGGCATCACAATCCCTGACTTCAAGCTCTACTATAGAGCTACACTAATAAAAACAGGTTGGTACTGGTATAAAAACTGACATGTGGACCAATGGAATTGAATTGAAGACCCTGACATTAATCCGCACATGTATGAACACCTAATTTTTGACAAAGAAGCCAAAACTGTACAATGAAAAAAAGAAAGCATCTCGAACAAATGGTGCTGGCATAACTGGATGTCAGCATGTAGAAGGCTGCAAATAGATCCATATCTGTCACCGTGCACAAAACTTAAGTCCAAGTGGATCAAAGACCTCCACATAAATCCAGTTACTCTGAACCTGATAAAGGAGAAAGTAGGAAGTAGTACTGAACACATTGGCACCAGAGATCACTTCCTAAATATAACACCAGAAGCACAGGCACTGAGAGCAAAAATCAACAAATGGGACCTCTTGAAACTGAAAAGCTTTTGTAGGGCAAAGGACATAGTTAATAAGACAAAACGACAGCCTACAGAATGGGAAAAGATCTTCACCAACCCCACATTTGACAGAGGGCTGATCTCCAGAATATATAAAGAACTCAAGAAACTAGACATCAGAACACCTAACAATTCAATAAAAAAAAAAATGGGATATAGAGCTAAACAGAGAATTCTCAACAGAAGAATCTTAAATGGCCAAAAGACATTTAAGGAATTGCTCAACATCCCTAATCATCAGGGAAATGCAAATCAAAACAACTCTGAGATATGATCTTACACCTGTCAGAACGGCTAAGATCAAAAACACTGAAGACAGCTTATGTTGGAGAGGATGTGGAGCAAGGGGAACACTTCTACATTGTTGGTGGGAAATTGAACTTGTACAGCCACTTTGGAAATCAGTATGATGGTTTCTCAGAAAATTGGGAATCAATCTTCCTCAAGAACCAGCTATACCACCCTTGGGCATATACCCAAGGAATGCTCAAACATACCACAAGGACACATACTCAACTATGTTCATAGCAGCCATCCTATCATATTCATTATTCGTAATAGCCAAAACCTGGAAACAACCTAGATGCCCCTCAACTGAAGAATGGATAAAGAAAATGTGGTACATATACACAATGGAGTACTACTCAGCAGTAAAAAACAATGACATCATGAAATTTGCAGGCAAATGGATGGAACTAGAAAATATCATCCTAAGTGAGGTAACCCAGACTCAGAAGGACAAACACGATGTGTACTCACTCATAAGGGATACTAGATGTAAAGCAAAGAATAACCAGACTATAAACCACAGCTTCAGAGAAGCTAGCTAATAAGGAGAACCCTGAGAGGGACACATGGATCACCCTGGGAAGGGGAAATAGATAGATCTACATGTGTAAACTGGGGGTGAAGGGGAGTAATGGAGGGCAAAGGATGGGGAATAAGAGCTTAGGGGAGTGGGAGGTTCAAGCTAGAATGGGAACAGAGTGGGAGAACAAGGAAAGAGATACCATGATAAATGAAGACACCATGGGACTAGGGAGAAGCAGAGTGCTAGGGAGATTCCCAGGAATCCACAAGGATGACTCCACTATAGACTACTGGCAATAGTCAAGAGGGTGCCTGAGCTGGCCTACTCTGGTGATAGGATGGCTGAATACCCTATCTGTCATCATAGAACCCTCATCCAGTGACTGATGGAAGCAGATGCAGAGATCCATGGCCAGGTCCCAGGCAGAGCTCCAGGATTCCAATCAATGAGATAGAGGAGGGATTCTATGAGCAAGGGATATCAAGACCATGACTGGAAAAAGTACAGAGACAACTAGCCAAACTAGTGGAAATGCATAAACTGTGGACCAATAGCTGAGGAGCCCCCATGGTACTGGACTAGGCCCTCTGGATAAGTGAGACAGTTTTTTAACTTGAACTGTATAGGGGTCCCCAGGCAGTGGGATCAGGACCTGTCCCTAGTGCATGAGCCAGCTTTTTGGAGCCCAGTGCCTATGGTGAGACACTTTGAGCAGCCTTTGTGCGGGGGGGCGGGGGGGGGGGTTGTTGAACCTGCCTCAACTGAATGTACCAGGCTCTCCTGACCCCCATGGGAGACCTTGCCTTGAAGGAGGTAGGAATGGAGGGAGAGGTTAGGGAGGAAGGCTGTGGGGCAGGAGGAGGGAGGACAGGGGAATCTATGGTTGGTATGTAAAATTAATAGAAAATCTCTTAATTTAAAAAAAAAGTATTGTGTTGGAATTTTGATGGGGATTGCATTGAATCTGGGGATCCCTTTGGGTAGGATGGCCATTTTTACTGTTAATCCTACTGATCCATGAACATGGGAGATCTTTCCATCTTCTGATATCTTCTTCAATTTCCTTCTTCAAAGAGTTGAAATTTCTACCATACAGGTTTTTCACTTGCTTGGTTAGAGTTACCCCCAAGATATTTATATTATTTGTGGTTATTGTGAATGGTGTTGCTTCCCTGATTTCTTTCTCAGTCATTTGTCATTTGTATATAGGAGAGCTATTGCTTTTTTTTTTTTTTAATTAATCTTGTATCCAGCCACTTTGCCGAAGGTTTTGATTAGCTGTAGAAGTTCTCTGGCAGAATTTTTAGGGTCACTTGTGTATACTATCACATCATCTGCAAATGGTGATACTTTGACTTCTTCCTTTCCAATTTGTATCCCCTTTATTTCTTTTGGTTGCCTCATTGCTCAAGCTAGAACTTCAAGTACTATATTGAATACATATGGAGAGAGTGGACAGCCTTGTCTTGTTCCTGATTTAGTGGAATTGCTTTGAGTTTCTCACCATTTAATTTGATGTTGGCTACAGGCTTGCTGTAAATTGCCTTTATTATGTTTAAGTATGTCCCTTGTATCCCTGACTTCTCCAAAACTTTTATCATGAAGAGGTGTTGGATTTTCTCAAAGACTTTTTCATCATCTAATGAGATGATCATGTGGGTTTTTTTCTTTCAGTTTATTGATATGGTGGATTACTTTGACAGATTTTCATATGTGAATCCATCCCTGCATCTCTAGGATGAAGCCTACTTGATCATGGTGGATGATTTTTTTTTTCTTTTTCAAGATAGGGTTTCTCTGTGTAGCTTTGGAGCCTGTCCTGGAACTCACCCTGTAGACTAGGCTGGGCTAGCACTCACAGAGTTCCACCTGCCTCTGCCTCCCAAGTGCTGGGATTAAAGGTGTGCACCACCACCACCTGGCAGTGGATGATCTTTTTTATGTGTTCTTGGATTCAGTTTGCAAGTACTTTATTGAGTATTTTTGGATCAATATTCATGAGGGAAGTTGGTCTATAATTCTCTTTCTTTGTTGAATATTTGTGTGGTTTGGGTATCAGGATAACTGTGGCCTCATAAAATGAATTAGGTAATGTACCTCCTGTTTATATTTTATGAAATAATTTGAGGAGTATTGTTATTAGCTCTTTTTTGAAAGTCTGATAGAATTCTGCACTAAAACCATCTGGCCCTGTTGTTGTTGTTTGTTTGTTTGTTTGTTTGTTTTGGTTGGGAGACTTTTAATGATTACTTCTATTTCCTTAGGAGTTATAGGCCTATTTAAATTATTCATTTGATCTTGATTTAACTTTGTTCAGTGGTATCTAGCAGGAAGTTATCCATTTCTTTTAGATTTTCCAACTTAGTGGAGTACAGGTGTTTGAAGTATGACCTAGTGATTCTTCATATTTCCTTGGTGTCGGTTGCTATGTCTCTTTTCATTTCTAATTTTGTTAATATGGATATTCTTTCTCTGTCTTTTAGTTAGTTTGTCTATGCTGTTGATTCTCTCAAAGACTGGACTCTTTTGTTTCACTGATTCTTTGTACTGTTCTCTTTGTTTCTGTTTTATTGATTTCAGCCCCAAGTTTGATGATTTCATGCCATCTACTTCTCTTGGGTGTGTTTTCTTCTTTTAGAAGCTTTCAGGTGTGCAGTTAAGACACTAGTGTGAGATCTCTGCAATTTCTTTATGAAGACACTCAGTGCTATGAACTTTCATCCTAGTATCGCTTTCATTATGTCCCATAAGTTTGGGTAGGTTGTGCATTCATTGTCATTGAATTCTAAGTAGTCTTTAATTTCTTTCTTTATTTCTGCCTTGACTCAGTAGTCATTCAGTAGACAGTTGTTCGGTTTCCACAAGTTGTAAGCTTTCTGTTGTTTTTGTTGTTGAAATCCAGTGGTCTGATAGTTTACAGGAGGTTATTTCAATTTTCTTGTGTCTGTTGAGATTTGCTTTGTGACTGAGTATGTGGTCAATTTTAGAGAATGTTCCTCAAGGTAATGAGAAGAAGTTTTGCTGCCTGGGGGACCAGCCTCTAACAGCACAGGGCTCAAAGGGAATCCACAGAGTTGACTTACTGTGTCTTTTTTTATCTGAGGGGGTAAAGGAAAAGACACCCACACACTCTCTTGATGGTTTCCTCCAGACCTTTTCTTTATTCTTCTTTTGAATTCTCTTCTTATTTTTCCTGGTGATTTCCATCTCTTATTCTTGATGTTTTCCTTCTAACTCTATTCTTGATGCTTTTCTTCTAACTCTATCTTTATTTTTTCCCTTACAGCTCATTATATCCCAGCAAAATCTTTCAGGCAGTATAAAAATTAAAATGTGGTTACATTCTATTTTTCAAGTGAATTATTACAATGAATACAAGTAAGAAACTTGTATTCCATATCCCTTAACATGATTAAACATTTTACGTATTACAGGTGAAAAAAAAATTGTCCCGAGAACCCACATATGTTCATACACAAGCAACTTGTTATAGATTAACAGTGTAGGCAAGCAAGGAATTCTTTTATGGGCAGCCCGCATTTGGCAGTTACAAAGAAAAGACCAATCACTTTATTACTTATCTTGAAAGGCAATCTTATAAGTAATCATAAACCTAGACTTTTATACATGAAAAACAGTCGGCTCTACTTTAAACCTTTAGAGTGCATACCCACTCATCAATAGTGTCTTATATCGGAAGATTGAGGGCAAAATGGGTACAAGGGATTAATCATCACCTTTGATCATTGACCAATCCTAGCAAGGGAGGTACAGTCAGCTAGGAATAATTAAGCTGCTTTGTTCTTGTTCCCTGCCTGACCTTAAAGAGTTTCTCACTCAACTATGAGCCTTTCTAAAACTTTAGATCATCTTCTTGGATTTTCACCTCAAAGCTATTTAACAAAAACATTTTAGTCTAACTTTAAGTTATTTTCAAAGCTTTCTTTCAGCTGTGATGCACTCTGAAACCTGTGAACATATCTCCCAACTCCCAAAAGAATCCTTAAATTCTTAAATTTAAATTTAAAGAATTTAAGCTAGCTGGGCTACTGGGACTCAATTTTTTTTTTTTAAATCATTAACCTAAGCCACGGTCTATACTGCTCCTCAATAGAAATTGATGTATTCTAGCTGTGTGACACTTCCTTATTTATATTTTTAATCATCAAAACTCTATTAAAGCTAACATTATTATTATTATTAATTAGACAGTACATCTTAAGAAGAAATCATCTCCATAATAATCCATAGGTAAAAATGCCCGGTAGAATGGGATGTTTCCATAAGATAAACACACTACATTACAGGCAGTGGTAATCTCCCCCCACCCTTTCACACCATGCCAGATCCCAGAGAAAGATAGCAGCAGCAAACCTGTAAAGGCACAGCAGAAGCAAAAGACATTCTGGAGTCTGTGGTCTCAGGGCCTTGCCTCTCCGAGATTCACCCATCAGGGATTTTCCTCCTGGTGGGCTGACACCTGAACTTCAATTGCCATCTGCTGCTCCTCTAATATGGCCCCAGCAAAGAAGGTATGTTCTTTTGTATTTGGGTGAAATATTCTGTAGATATCTGTTAGGTTCATTGAGTCATAATGTCTGTTAGCTCCATTATTTCTCTGTTTAGTTTTTTTGTCCAGATGACCTGTCTTGGTGAGAGTAGGATACTGAAGTCTCCCATGATTAATGTGTGAGGTTCGATGTGTGATTTAAACTTTAGTAATGTTTCTTTTACAAATGTGGGTGCCCATGCATTAGGGACATAGATATAAAGAACTGTAATGTTTTCTTGGTGAATTTTTCCTTTGATGAGTATGAAATATCCTTGTAGCATGAATCTAAAAGTTCTTATTAATAAAATCAAACCTGAGCCAGGTATTGGGGTGAACTGGAAGATTAGAGAACCAGAACAAACCACCTCACCTCGCCGGATCCTCAGCTGGTCTTGTTTCCTCAGACTGGAGGCTTCTGAGTCCTCATCCGGAATGAATCTCAGCTGAACTGTTGCCTGAAAGCTTAACCAGGCAAATGCTTCTAGTTTCTGGTCCTCACGCTTTATATACCTTTCTGCTTTCTACCACCACTCCCTGGGATTAAAAGGCTTGCTTTCTGGGATTAAAGGTGTAATGAGTCACCATGCCTGGCTATATCCTTGAACACATAGATTTCTGCCTCTGGAATGCTAAGATTAAAGGCATATGCTACCACTGCCTATCCTTTATGTTTAATATTGTGGCTGTTCTGTCTCTGACCCCAGATAAGTTTATTAGCATGCACAATATTTGGGGGAATACAATACCGCATATCCTTCACCATCTCTTTTGATTAATTTTGGTTTGAAATCTATTTTGTTAGATATTAATAGCTACACCAGCTTGCTTCTTAGGTCCATTTGCTTGGAAGATCATATTCCAATCCTTTACTCAGAGGTAATGTCTGTCTTTGATGTTGAGTTCTATTTCTTGTATGTAGCAGAAGGATGTATCATGTTTTCATATCCATTCTGTTAACCTGTGTCTTTTTATTAGAGAATTGAGTCCATTGATATTGAGAGAAATTAATGACCAGTGATTGTTAATTCCTGTTATTTTTTGTGGTTGTGATAATGTGCGTTCATGTGTGTGTGTGTGTGTGTGTGTGTGTGTGTGTGTGTGTGTGTGTGTGTTTCCCTTCTTTGGGGTTTGCTGGTGTGAAATTATTTATTGCCTATGTTTTCATTGGTGTAGTTAATCTCCTTGGGTTGGAGTTTTCCTTCTAGTACCTTCTGTAGGGCATAGATATTTATGGATAGATATTGTTTAAATTTGACTTTGTCATGGAATATCTTGTTTTCTCCATCTATGGTGATTGAAAGTTTTGCAGGGTATAGTAGCCTGGGCTGGCATCCATGGTCTCTTAGCGTCTACAAGACATCTGTTCATGCCCTCTGGCTTTTATAGTATCTGTTAGAAGTTGGGTGTAATTCTAATAGATCTGCCTTTATACGTTACTTGGTCTTTTTCCTTTGCAGCTTTTAATATTCTTTGTTTTGTATGTTTAGCATTTTGATTATTGTGTGATATGGGGACTTTCTTTCCTGGTCCAATCTATTTGGTGTTCTGTGAGCTTCTTCTACCTTTATAGCCATCTCCTTTTTTAGGTTAAGAAAATTTTCTATGATTTTGTTAAATATATTTTCTGGGGTTTGGGGCACAGATTATTTACCTTCTCCTATTCCTATTATTCTTAGGCTTTGTCTTCTCAAAGTGTCCCAGATTTCCTGGATGTTTTGTGTTAGATTTTAGATTTAATATTTTCTTTCTTTCTTTTTTCTTTTTTTCCTGGAACTTGTTCTGTAGACCAGGCTCACAGAGATCTGCCCATCTCTGCCTCCTAAATGATGGGACTAAAGGTGGATGCCACCACTACCCAGCATAGATACAGCATTTTCTTTGACCAATGAATCTATTTCCTCTGTCATATCTTCAATGCCTGAGATTCTCTCTTCAGTCTCTTGTATGTTGGTGATGTTGGCGCCTGTAGTTCCAGTTTGCTTTCCCAGATTTCTGTTTTCAGAATTCCCTCCGTTTGTGTTTTCTTTGTTGCTTCTATTTCAATTTTCAAGTCTTTAAACAGTTCCTTCACCTGTTTGTTTTTTCTTGGCTTTTTTTTTTTTTTTTTTTTGGCATCCTTTAATGGATTTATTGATTTCCTCCAATTTTTTGTTTGTCTTTTCCTCAATTTCTTTAGGGGATTTTTTTTTTCAATTTCTCTTTAAGGACCTCTATTGTCTTCATAAAGTTGGTTTAAGGTTGTTTCCTTGTGCTTCAGCTCTGTTGGAATACTCAGGTTCTGCTGTCATAGGATAGCTGGGCTCTGGTGATGCCGTATTGCTCTTTCTGCTGTTGATTGTGTTATCACACTGGCGTTTAGGCATCTGGGTTTGAGATGATTATAGGTCTAGGTGTTAATTTCTGAGTTTGTCTTTGTTGGATGAGTGTTTTGTTCCTTGGTTTCTGTTTCCTCTTTGGTCTTCTGGTCTTTGTGTCCTGGATTTCTAGAGTGACCTCTGATCAAGTAGGGAGTCTCTGTCCAAGTTGGGGGCTGGACTTCTAGTGGCTAGTTTGGCCTTCCTTAGGGGTCTCTGTTCTGACTGGCATGCTGCACCTGTTCTTCTGACTGGTGCGGCCTGTACTTGAGCAGTGGAGGTGTGGGTAGGGGTGGGATGGGTGGTGAGGTGGAGGAGATGGGTCTTTGGGGAACCAAATCTAGGGAGTGGGCAGTTCAGCTGGCAGGCGGTCACTCACCTGTTCTTCTCACATTTGTTTATTTTTAAGATAGGGTCTCATGTACCCCAGGCTAGCCTCCAACTCATTACATCCATGATCTTCTGATCCTCCTGCCTCCACCTTATCAGTGCTGGGATTATAGACATCCACTGTGGCCAGTTTATGCAGTGCTGACTTTTAAACCTAGGACTTCATGCATGCTAGTCGAGCATTCTACCAACTGAGCCACATCTTCAGCCCAGCTACATTAACATCACCTTCCCTTCACTCCACATCCTCCTAACACTATGATTATCCTGTGTTTTTATAGATTTGTTTATTTTATATGTATGAATGTTTTGCCTGCATATTTGTCTGTGCACCACATGCATGCCTGGTGACTTTGGAGGTCAGAAGAGGGAGTCAGATCCCCTGGAACTGGAGTTGCAGATGTCTGTGAGCTGCCGTGTGGATGCTGGAAAGCAAACCCGGGTCCTCTCCAAGAACAGCCAGTGCTCTTAGCCACTGAGCCATCTCTCCAGCCCCCATGTTATCCCCTTTTAAAACATCCCCATTTTTAGAAGTGATGCATTGTGGCATTAGCAGGCTTTCCCCATGGCTTGTGGCACTGAGCACACACACACACACACACACACACACACACACACACACACACACACTCACACCTGTTGGCTATTTGAATAGCTTCTGAGTAATGGCTCAGGGGCCCACACCCATTTTACAATTCCATCTTTTCTGGACTGTTTGAATTGTTTTCTGTTTTGAGTGTTAATCCCTCATCAGATGCACAAGTCACACATACTGCTCTCTTTCACACTACTCTTTATTCGGTTGACTGTCTCCTTAGCTGTCCTCCTGTCTGTCCGTTTTTGTTTCTGTCTGTGCTTGGAAACTCATGACCAAGAGCAATGCCAGGCAATGTCCTCCCGTCTTCTCCCCCAGTACACACAGTTCAGTCTTACATTCTAGTCTTGACTTTGAGCTGTTTTGCTTTTGTGTCTGTAGTGGGAAGAGTCTAGTTTCATTCTTTTACATACTGATATCCAGTTTTCCCAGCACCATTTATTGAAGAATCTATCATTTTCTTGTTGTGTGATTTGGGTACTTTTGTTAAAGATCAGCTGTGAATTTATTTCTGGGCTCCCTGGTCTGTTCCGTTGGTTTCTTTTTTAATATTTTATTTAATATTCATACATGCATACAAGGTGTTTGGATCCAATCCATCCCCATCCCCTCTCCTCCAATACTTCCTTTATCCTTGCCCATACTTTCCTACCAATTTATTTTTTTAAGATTTATTTATTTTATGTATATGAGTACTCTATCAACT
Source organism: Peromyscus leucopus (assembly GCF_004664715.2). Taxonomy (NCBI): domain Eukaryota; kingdom Metazoa; phylum Chordata; class Mammalia; order Rodentia; family Cricetidae; genus Peromyscus; species Peromyscus leucopus. The sequence goes on along the minus strand of NC_051064.1, from coordinate 121,303,821 downwards.
TTATGCCAGAAGAGAGCATCACATCCCACTATAAGGTCGTGAGCCACCATGTGGTTACTGGGAATTGAACTCTGGGACCTCTGGAAGAGCAGCCGGTGCTCTTAACCCCTGAGCCATCTCTCCATCCCTTCCTGTCAACTCCTCTCTCTCTCTCTCTCTCTCTCTCTCTCTCTCTCTCGCTCTCGCTCTCGCTCTCGCTCTCGCTCTCGCTCTCTCTTTGGTTTAGTACCCTGTAGCTAGAGTTTTTCTACAGTCCTGCCTGCCCTTGGTCAGGACAAATCACTCTCACCCGCCAGTCCCGCAGCGGCTCAGACCCAACCAAGTAAACACACAGAGACTTATATTGCTTACAAACTGTATGGCCGTGGCAGGCTTCTTGCTATCTGTTCTTATATCTTAAATTAACCCATTTCTATTAATCTATAAGTTGCCACATGGCTTGTGGCTTACCGGTACCTTACATCTCGCTTGTCATGGGGGCGGCTGGCAGCGTCTCTCTGACTGAGCCTTCTACTTCCCAAAATTCTCCTCTCTCCTTGTCCCGCCTATACTTCCTGCCTGGCTACTGGCCAATCAGTGTTTTATTTATTAACCAATCAGAGCAACACATTTAACATACAGAACATCTCACAGCAGTACCCACTAGTCTATTTAGTGCTGCTTATATGTACTAAGTGTAGGTAGTCTACTGGACCATAGATAAGCTCTCAGGGGCAGCATCCCTGAAGAAAACCCACTCTCCCTTCCCCAGTAGCCACCAGCTGCCAACAGATCCTCAGCTAGGGGTGGGACTTCATGCACCCCTCCCCAGTCCATTCTGAGATCTGGGCTGACTTGCTCTTGGGCAGGCATGTGCATACGGTCCCAGCTGCTGTGCACTTTATAGTCTCTAATTCTCTGCACAATGACTGGTTATTGGTCTCTGTATTAGCCACCATCTACTGAAAAAGAAGTTTCTCTGATGAGGGCTGAGAGACGCACTTATCTATGGGTGTAAAGATAAGAACTTTGGGCTGGAGAGACGGCTCAGCGGTTAAGAGCACTGGCTGCTCTTTTAGAGATTCTGAGTTCAATTCCCAGCACCCACATGGTGGCCCACAACCATCTGTAACAAGATCTGATATGCAGACAGAACACTATATACATAATAAATAAATAAATCTTAAAAAAAAAGATAAGAACTTCAAGGGCAGTTTATTACTATTTCCATCTAGCAGGGAAATAGTATCAGGTTATGCCCCTGTGGCCTATGACCTAGTCAGCTATGAAGTTTGGGGCCCATACCAGGCATGGGTTCCGTCTTATGGAGCGGGCTTTAAATCTGAGCAGAAAGAGGTTGGGTGTTCCCCTAACATGCACGCCACTGTTGCGCCAGCAGCTCTCAGAGCTCCTGGCTGGGTAAACTCATGGTGGCTTTTCTTTCCTGGTAGTTATGTGTTCCTTTGGCTTCTGTCTGCTTTTTTCCCCCTTTGTTTCTTGTGAGTGCCCTGTTGTTTTGACTCCCATAGCTTTGGGGTAGACTCTGAGTTAAGACAGTATGCATACTAGTTACATTTCCCTTACAGTGACGAAACACCACGACCAAAGCTTCTTACAGAAGAAAGTTTTCCAGTTTAAAATTCCTGAGGGGTCAGAGTCTTTCATGATGGGGAGGAGCAGCAGAAGGTGGGCGGCATGGCACTGGAGCAGGATGCGGAGAGCTCACATCCTCTACCATAACCAGAAAATGCAAACTACAGTAGGCCTAAGTCCTCAGCACCCTCCCCCAGCGACTTCCTCCAGCACAGCCACATCGCCTAAGTCTTTCCAAATGCCCAAGACTATGGGGGACATTTCTCATTTAAACTCTTACAGTATGATGAGCCTGGCTTTGTTCATTTTGCTTAAGCTTGCTTTGGCTAGGACTGGGGTACGGCCCGTTGGTAGAATTCACACACAGGGCCCTAGGTTTCCCACCCACCATCACATAAACCGGGCTTAGTGGCTCACACCCAACAGGAGGATCCTAAGGTCAAGGTCATCATCACCCAGTAATTAGTTCTAGGCCAGCCTGAGCTATGTGAAACTTGTCTCAAAAATTAAAAACAAAAACAAAAACAAAAGATTTCTTTGGATATTCAAGTCTTGTGTGAATTCATATTCATATGAATTTTAAGATTTTTTTTTCTATTTTTGTAAAAAACATATTTGAAGCTTTGATTAGAGTTGTATTGGATTGAACATTGGGTACTGTGAACATTCTAGATTATTTTTCTAATCCATGAATAAAGGAGATGCCTTTCAATTCCTTTCATTAAGTTTTTTTTAAATTTTTTAGTATATAGTTCCTTCACTTCCTACCTTAAATTGTTTCAGAGTTACCATTTTTATTGTCGTTCCTACTGTGAAAGGAATTTCCTTGACTATGTGTTCTGGGGAGCTTCTTGTTAGTGTAGAGACAGGATACTGACTTTTGTAATGTAAATTCTGTAGCCTGAAGCTTTCCTGGATTGTCTGTTAGTTACAATGAGTTTTTATTGTTGTTTTGTTGTTTGGTTTTTCGAGACAGGGTTTCTCTGTGTAGCTTTGCACTTTTTCCTGGAGCTCACTTGGTAGCCCAGACTGGCCTCGAACTCACAGAGATCCGCCTGCCTCTGCCTCCCGAGTGCTGGGATTAAAAGCGTGCGCCACCACCACCGCCCGGCTTACAATGAGGTTTTTTAGGTGAGCTCCGTGGAACTTTGTATACGATTGTGTCATCAGCAAACAGATAATTGTATTTCGTACTTGCTGAGTTCAGTGCTTCTGCTTTCTTGTCGAATGGTTCTTATTAGAACCTCCAGTACCATGTCAAAGAAGGGCAGTCTGGGGAGCAGAGACGGGACATGGCTGCCCTTCTCGAGGACCTGGGTTGGACTCCCAGCACCCGCGCGGTGGCACACCCACACTCATGTGATGCACATAAACTCATGCAGATACTCACAGAGGCATGAAATGAATAAATAAATAAATCTAAAACAAAAAGAAAAATAGTGACTGGAATAAATAACATAAAAACTTCCCTTCTAAGATCAGGGAAAAGACAAGGATGCCCCTCTGGCTTTTACCTTATTTTGTTATTTACTTATTTATTTTGATTTTTGTGTGTGTATGTGTGTGTGGGGGTATTGTCTGTATGTATATGTCTATTTATCACATGTGCCAAAGTACCTTGTGGAAGCCAGAAAAGGGCATCAGCCCACCTTTTGGTTTTATTGTTGTTATTTCTTTTATTTCTGCACTGATCTTTATTATTTCCTTCTGCAAAGTTTGGGCATAGTTTGTTCTTTTCTCCACTCCCTGAGTGTGACGTCAGGCTTTTAACTTGAAATGCTCTTGTCCACACATGCCCTTGTTGCTGCAAATGTGCTCCTGAGCTGCCCATGTCCACCAGCATTGGCACGCTGTGCTTTCATTTTTCTATGTGGAAAGCCGGACCTCAGCTTTGCTTCTAATTTTTGCCTTAACCCATTGATTGATATGGGGGTCGTGGAGCTTTAAGAACTTTTTCAGGGTGCTGGAGAAATGGTTCAGTGTTAAGAGCACTTGTTGCTCCTACAGTGGACCCCTGATTCAGTCCACAGTACCACATAGTGGCTCATAACCATCCATAACTCCAGTTCTAGGGTATCAACACCCTCCTCTGGCCTCCAAGGGCACCAGGCATGTATGTAATTCACATACATATACAGGCAGAACACTAGTACACATTAAAATTTAAATAAATCTGAATTTTTTAAAGGAACTCTTTCAGTATTTAATCGTCACTCATCTCTACAAAGTAGAACTTTCATCTCACGTTTCTTTGTTTGTGAGACAGGGTTTCAGGCTAGGAGCTGAGGATGACTAAATTCCTAATCCTTTCCCTCCACCTCCCGAGATCTCCATTTTGCAGCCAGGGAAACTGAGTCTTGTGGAGGGGCCCCAAAACAGCTTGACCACACAGCTGCCATGATAGGCTTAGAGGCCCAGACACAGCTTCTGTGACAGGCTTACTGGCAGGCAACACCCAGACCCAGGAAAAGCCATAAGCTGACCCCACCCAGGGAGGGCCTACGTCTAAGGGAAAGTACCTGACATCCCAAACATTCCAACCATTAGATAAGGTGGCCAGATGTCCCTGAGTCTAGTACACACCTATTTTTGTTTTATAGACATCCCTAGACAAATGTCAGCCAATCAGTCCTGAACCCTGGAAATCCCCTCACCCCAACCTCTGCTATGATAAAAACTCTACCCCGCCTGGGCTCAGGGTTCTCTGCTCTTACCACTGTGTCAGATAGACAGAGAGACCAAGCCCCAGAGCTTGAAAATCAAGGCTCTTTGCTTTTACATATGGGATTCGGTCTCTGTGGTGGTCTTTTGGGGGTCCTCACGACCTGGGCATAACAAGTCTTGCTGCCCAAAGTCACGCTCATTGAATCTGGCTCCGATGTTGAAGCATTAAATGACGCTATCCACCATACAGTCTGTCAAATCCCTCAGTAACCCTGAGAGGAATCTGTTACCAACCCTGTTTGTACACAAGGCAGGCCAGCCTCAGAGTCTGGCAGAAGCACTGTCCTGCTTGCCTCCCCAGCTCCACACTGTGTAGACTGAACCACCCCAGTACCTTTATGTCTTCCCACCATCCCTACCTTCTGGAAGTTTCTCTTCTTCCCTACTTAGTATTGGTTTTGAAATCCACTGCAGATCCCAGGACAATGAAAAGACCCTCCTCCTCCTCCTCCTCCTCCTCGAAAAGCCTCCTGGGTACCCTCTGAATTCCAGACCACAGGAAGGAAGCCTGTCTGAAGCGCCACAGCCCCCCCCACCCCTCACCCCCATAGTAATTCCCCTCCTCACACTCCCCTAGAACAGATCCCAATGGCCTCCTTTCTCTGTCCCCCATATCCTTGCTAACTGTATGGCTCCTGTGCTGTGTCGTCTCCTGCTTAACCCATTCTCAGCCTGACCCTTGACTTTGCTTTCTTGTTTGTTTATTTGTTTGTTTGCTTTCTTTAAAAACTATTTAAAGAATGCCTCTTAGGTTTCTATCAGGCCTGAAGTGGGAGCTTGAAATGCATCACTGCAGAGTCTAAAGCTAGATATTGTTACAGAGAAGGAAACCAAAGCACAGAGAAGGGAAGTGGTCTCCCTAACATCACACAGGATGTGGACGACCAGAGGCTGGGACCCGCGGAGTCCTGGATTTTCCTCCCACACTGTTATTCTTTCAACAATCATCACTGGGGGTAGAGTGAACCCCAAGTGAGGGTGGAAGAACTTCCTCATGCACAGAAGTCATCAGCAGGGCGGTCTGAGCTGTGCAGGAGGTACAGATGACCACAGGGCATAAGCATTCTTCTTGGGGAGGACCAGGAAAGGCCATGGAGGAAGCAGCCACGGAACCTGGGCTGGTAACCTAACCAGGCGTGCAGGAAGAGGGATGGAGGTGCCGCTGTGAACAGGATCATAGGAGGGGCAGAGGCAGCAGCGTTGGTCAGAGGAAGCCAGATCCTGAGTGGTGGGTCAAACGCCCATGACTGTGGGACACCCAAACCAGCTCAGATTCCGGTCCTCACGTGACTTAGCGGCTTGGCGACCGCAGGGGATAGGTAAGAAAAGTCAAGATTTCACCCTCTTGGGTGGTCCCCCTGTATCATTGTGTGGTGGAAGAACTCAGCAAGGGAGTGGAGCCTTCTACTTTGCATACTGAACCCCAACTTTCTGAGGGCAGGTGAGTGTCCACAGCGCTGCAGGACTGCTAGACTGACGTGGAGGGAAGAAATGAAGGCAAAATGCACGGAGTACCGGAGTCTCGTTTATTGCCTGAGGGTTAGCACAGCCCCCAGGGAGGACTTCTCCAGGTGACTGTCTCCCCAGCCTCCTCCCTGCCCTGGGCAAGGTAGGGCGAGATGCTGGGGGCGGGAGTTTGTCAGCACGCCTGCTTCCAGAGGTAGAAGGGGCTTCCATGCAGGCTGAGAAGACCAACGGTGTCGTCCTAGCATCCAGTGCAAGCAGCGTAGGCACAGATCTCACATGTGTTTGGGTCGTGAGCAATGGCCTCTGGTCAAGAGAGAAGGAGCCTGGTGAGAGGCAGCCACCCTTCCCACCTTGCCCCTGCCTCTCTTCAACTAGATTTTGGACATCTGTCACCAGCCACCAAGATAATCCCAGCAGGCTTGTCTCCTCTGACCCTCGGGGCTTTCTGCCTCACACGGGGCATATGAATTACTGAGACCTGCCAATAAGTGCAGCTTCTACCCAGAAAGAAGATGGAGTTATGATCAGATGGGACACGGGTTCCTTTTATCCCATGCTTCGGAATGAAGGCCTTTCTAAGAGGCTTCAGCCGTTACCAATTAGGACTAACCAATCAGAGCACATCTCCTCCTCAAGCACCGCCAATCAGAGCACACCCCAGCCACATTAGGGAAGAGGCCACTCACGCAGCTTCTTCAGGATCTCCTCCGCGTTGGGTTTCCTGCAGAGGGGCTTCAGTGCTTCTGGAAATGCAGGATGGCCACACAGTCGTGGTGCCAAAGGCGCGGCAAGCCTGGGAGCAAACTTCTTGTGATTCACCAGCAGGGACTCCGGTGCCTCCTGGAGGTCCTTCAGCTGTTTCACTGACTCTAGAGGAAAGGACAGGTCTCCATCCTGGAAAGAGACAGCCAGAGCATGAGGCCAGGCTGCAGGAGACGCCAGCCTGGGTGGCTTACTTGGGACGATCTGTGGGGCAGCATGAGGTCAGACCTCTGTGTCCCTGGGCTTGCAAGAGGCCTGAACTTCTGCACACACGACCGTGTGAGGAATAGGGAAGCAGCTGTGGAGAGCCAGGGATGCTGTGGCTGACCTGTGAGCAAGCTAGCCCAGGCTGTCTTCACTTGCCGGAGGGTCTCCACCTCAAGAAGCAATGAAAGGCTCCCAGAGGTCTCCCCGAGCGAGCAGGACCCATTTGCTGACAGCCCAGCTTGCGTCTGGTGTCACCCGTAGGTCTGCCCAATCATCTAGGTCTTCATGATGTGCAGTCGAAGCCTGGGACCAAGCCTGGCACTCCAGGCAAGTGCAAGAGGGGGGAACCAGGCCTAGATCGGAGTCCAGCCACCTCCCTTCCTAGCCACTGGCTCTGGCTGTTTCGGAACCTTTGTGAAGCTCACATTTCTGTTCTGTTAAGTGCCACCAACAACCCCTCCTTCCTGGTGCTGCCGGGTTGCAGTGGGACGTGGGAGCAGCCAGACTCCAGGCACTCTGCCACTGTCTATCCCGGCTGTTATTTCTTGCTGTCTCTCTGAGTGTTTTCTCCTCCATGTTTGAAGGGAGAAAATTGCATGGCTAACAGGACTCGAGGGTCCCAGAGGAAACCCATCCCTCGTTTCAGGATTCCAAGGAAGGGCCAGACCAAGTAGGGATGGGGCCATACCTGCACAGTGACCCCCTCTACCAGGAGAGCCAAGGCACCCAGGAGGCACAGCAGAGAGAGCAAGCAGGCATTCATGGCAGCAGCGTGCAGTGTGGAGAACTGGCCAGTGCCGGGTGTCCAGGTAAACAGTGGGGCTTTTAAAGAGGCCGGGGTTACTCAGTAACCCTGGGGCCTGGTCAGCCTCATCAGCTGCCTGCTGAGTCTCATCAGATAAGGCCGAGGGAGCCTGGGAGATAAGAGATCAACAGAGCCCCAGCCCCTCCCTGGGCACTACTTTGACCCACAGCTGGGCTGGGCTCTTACATTTACTCTGGGCCAGGCCCTGCAGACCCCACCCTGCCCTTGAAGAAAGAGGCCCAGCAAGGTGACTGTGACGACAATGACGACAGAGAGAGGGCCATTAGCGTGGGGGTGGGGAGTCTGAAAGCAGCATCTCCCATCAGGGACATCTCCCCAAGGAGCTCCAGCCAATGCAGAGGCCTGAGGATGGGGTACTTCTGTCCACAGAGGCTGTGTTAGGAGCGAGAGGTGAGCCGGGCCTGGAATGTTCAGGGGGATGTGAAGAGTGAGTGAACCCAGAGAAAGGAGAAAGGGGAGTTTGGTCTCTGTGGTTCAACTCTGCCATTCTCAGGCGTGCGTTCAAATCCCACCACCTGCCTGGTTTTGATGTTAGCAAGTCCCTGGCGGATGTCTCCCCTCCAAGTCTCATGGTCCCACCGGGTTCTCTAGGCAGACCAATGTGAATACCTCCCTGGCTGGCAGATGCCCTAGTGCTAGGTGGGGGTCTATGAGGACTCAAATGTTCTGTGCAGTTAGTTCCTGGCACACGGGAAGCCCTGGATGAAGGTGCTGTTCGCTGAACAGCAGCAGCGGCGGCTCCTGGTCCCCACTGTCTCCTCCTGTGATGGCCAGCTGCCTAGTCTAGCTACAGCAGGTCCTCAGGTGGTATGGCCCCTCTTCCCTGCCCCACCCTGCCCTCAGTGGCGGAGATGGATCTGTGTCGATCTGGGCCCCTCCAATCTGGCCCGTTGGGATGGAGATGCCTAATGCAGTGTGTGTGTTCACTGCAGGACTTAGGGTGTATGAGCCCCAGGTCCCTAGAGAACACTGTCCCGGGGCCTTTTCTTCCTGCTGCTCCACCGCACTGGCTGCATACCCACATAGCCAGGGTGAGGGACAGCATCCCTGAATGGGAGAGTCAGTACTGAAGAAGGACCTGGGGGAAGAGGAGCCTGGGAAGAAGGAACTAGAAAGTGCCTAACCCAGGGGCAGGGGGAGGTGCAGGGGCAGGGGTAGGTGCAGGGGAGGGGCAGGGGCAGGGAACTTTTAGTCAGTCCTGCAATGCTGTCCCTACGCTAGACTGGACTTATGTCTCATCCCAGCACCACACACACACACACACACACACACACACACACACACACACACACACACACACTGTAGGGTCATGTGCAAATGCCTGCATGCACTGAGATGTATCTTGTATGTACGTAGAGGGGTGTGTGTGTGTGTGCGTGTGCGTGTGTGTGCGTGTGTGTGTGTGTGTGTGTGTGTGTGTACACTGAAGGAGTATGTGTGCATATACTAAGATGTGTATAAGTATGTTGAGGTGTGTTTTGCAGGACATATGTAGGTATTCTGAAAGGGATTTGTGCAAAGGTGTGCTGTGTGCACTGAAGAGTGTGTGTGTACATTTGTGTGTAGGGGCACTGAGTGTGCTGATATGTGTACCTACGTATGCCCGAGTATTACATACACTGAGGTGTTTGTACATGCTTGATTATATGCATGAGTACACTAAAGAGTATTATCTATGTTAAGGATGAATGTGTGTGGTGCGCGCACTCGTGCGCGCGCAAATGAGGTGCCTGTGTGTGAACATGGAGATGTGTACATGCTAGGAGTGTGCATACACACTAAAGTGTGTGTATGTGTATTCGTCCATGTTTATACATGTATGTGAGGGGGTGGGTGTGTACTTCGGGGAACAGTGTCTGTGTGCCTGCAGACAAGTCCATGTGCAGTCCATACTGGCCTCTGCTGAGTGTTAGGTGTGCTCAAGGGTCTGTCTAGCAAGGGTTCAGCGGAACAGGGATATGCAGCTGCAGGTTAGAGGTGAGGTCACTGATGCTGTGAACAGGAATGATGTGGTGGCGCAGAAAGGACAGGGGACTGTTGAGAGGTGCATGGGGTGGCAGGGGTAAACTGGCCAACTTCAGACTAGGCAGTCAGGTCAGCGGCTAGGAGCTCCTGTTAGAGCTGGAGCTGGCCTTTGGGGGTGGAGATGTTAGGGTTGGGTAGGACGGAGCTGGAGCTGGCCTTTGGGGGTGGAGATGTTAGGGTTGGGTTTGGAAGTGGATTCCCGGGTAGGACGGAGCTGGAGCTGGCTTTTTGGGGGTGGAGATGTTAGGGTTGGGTTTGGAAGTGGATTCCCGGGTAGGACGGAGCTTGAGGTGGATACTAATGAGCATGAAGACCACTGGGCTGGGTTTGGATTAATTGTACCATTGCAATTGAGTAGAGTTTGCAGAGAGGATGGAGGTCGGGTGGGGCTGAGTTTACGATTTGGGTTAGGTCCCGGATGACGTGGGAATGTAGACTCTACTGGGATTTGATTTGGCTTTAGGGTGGGACTGGGCTAGAGGAACCCTTTTCTGCCTCAAGGTGGCTCTTGTCTTCCCTCCTAAGGTGTGGCTGTGATTGGGGGAGGGGACGGGGTTTCCACCCCTGCTGCCTCTTCTGCCCAGGAGCTGCTCTATCTGCCAGTCGGGATGACGCAGTTCCACACTGTGGGAAAGAGGAAGTGCTATTGGGTCCTATCCCTTTGGGTCTGGCCCTATTCAACACCAGGGACTTTTCTAAGAAGCAGGAACCTCCTCTTCTCCCTTTCCTACTATTGCCCCTGCCTCCTTTATAGGGAACATATGACCTCATCAGCCTGCATTGAAGCTGCTTCAAGTTGGAGCGTAGTTGTACTCCTGGAGTCCCAAGCTTGCACCCTGAATCTGGAGCTTGTCTTCAGCACCCTGCATGCCTCTCTCGGTCACTTCGCGACTCTTGTTTGGGCTTCCCATACTCCCAGACCACCTCTTCTGGCAAGCCAGCACACTTCCATGGCCTTCCAAGCCACGGCACCTCCTGGACCTGCTGCATCACCATCTAGGGACAAGCAGCTGCTCTCCCAAACTTCAGAGGAAAGCCAGACTGCCTGGCTGGCACTCAAGGTCGTGATGTAGCTCTTGCTGAGTATGCCGTCCGTCCAGGATCTCAAAGCACTGCACTGGAGTGGGAGGGGAGGCCAGAGCTTGGGCCCTAGAGCTAGGCTGCCCCTAGATCTGATACCAGCTTCAGCTTTTAAAAGTCACGTGACCAGAGTCTCGGCTTCTGCGCTGCAGAATGGTGATAAGGACAGTTCCACTGCAGATTTGTTTTCTAGCAACTTTTCAGAGGCCCCTGAACCCCGGAGGAAAGACCACTTGTCTGCACTCTTGGAGGCCTTCCCATCACACTCCGCAAGGCCAGCAGCATACGCTGTATGCCAAATGCTCGGCAAGGCCTGGAATTCGGTGGATGCCACCCTGTCTAGAGGGAATCCAGACAGAGCACTCTGGATATCAGACTGACACTACTCCCAACACAACTGGCCCTTACCCCGACTGCCAGAGGCTGAGAGGGGTTCTGCCAGATGTGGGGGCACCCTGGGCTTCCCAAGTAGACTGACACTATTCCTTTTGGCTAGCGCATTTGGTTTAAAGGCTGCGTCTAGATAACCTCATTGTGATTACCATTAAGGTCAAGTCCACTAGAGACTTACCACTCACAGGACTCCTGCCTGTAAGCCCACAGGCCTAAACCAAACACGGCCCAGAAACAGCCTGCTCTGTGTGACCTTGAGAGAGGTGTAGTCTACATTTTGGTCCAACCTGCAAAGCTTGTAAATGTGCTTTCGAGGGTGTAGCAATCTCTGGTTGCCATGGGGAACCCATAGGAAGCCATAACTGCCTGAGAATTCCAGTGGCTGTGAGCCTCCTCACAGCTTTGGTAGTAAGTGGAGATGAGGAAGAAACAACTGTATAATCCCACGTTAAGGGGTGGCGTGGTGAGCTGGAACTCGGCAAGATTAAGAAACCACGACTTGCCAAGGGTACACGCATCCATGGCCGCTGGGTACAGCTGTATGGACCGCACGGCAGGAAGGCACAGGGCCAAGAGCACACGTGTAAACACTCTGGGCACCCTGAAGGCCAGGGGAAGGCACCACTTTTCAGGTTTACTGCTGGGTGGACCTGGCGACTACTGTGGTCATATAGCCATAAATTCCAGAACTGAATCCAATTTTCTCAAACGCCAAAGAAGCTGCTGCTCTTCTCCTGGGCACAATGCAGGGCCTCCTGTACGGTTCCTGGCACCGCACACACACTTCCCCTTCCAGGGAAGAAAGACAAGTGGCCCAGGAGTCGGCGACGCCCACGTCGCAGAGGAGAAAATGGATCATCAGAGGGTTCCGGGTCACACAGGAAGCGGCAGCTGGTGGGGCCTGGAGGCCCTGGCCAGAGCCCAAGCCCAGCTCCCCTCCCCCAGGCTGGTGGGCGCTTTCTCTTGATGCTTCAGGGGGCAGCTGGGGAGTGGAGAGGGTGTGTCTGCTTGTTTGCCCAGTCCAGTCATCCCCCTGTGGATGGCCCGGATGAGAGGATGGGCACCCATTCACCATCTGCTCCCATTCTCCCATTCACACACAGCAGCTGCCTCCTCCTCCCCCTTCTGGAGGCATCTCGCTGAGACAACCTCATACCTCGGAGGGCAGGAAGGAGAGACTCACTCAGCTAGAGTGCGCACCCTCAGGAGTGCCCTTCACACACACACACACACACACACACACACACACACACACACACACACGCGCGCGCGCGGAGAAACCCAAGCTGAGAGAGGACGTGGACAGACTCCACTGGACTCCTTGTGCGACGTGCTAGGCACCGTGAGAGGAAAGCAAGCTCTGGGCTCAGTTCCCTGAGGCGTCCAGGAGAGGAGATCTGCCTGGGCTGGAGCACAGCCAGGCTCAAACAGCACCGAGCTTGGGCACTGGCCCGATGACAGTGAGGAAGAGTTTAAGACCTTGGCAGGGCCACTGTGTACAAAGACGCTTCGGTCGAGGGCTGGGGGTAGATGGCGAGCGCCCACTGCTGAGCAAGCATCCAGGAAGGAAGGAATATCCCATCTCAGCAGGTATGGGCAAGGGTGTGGGGGCAGGGGACCAGCTATCTTTGGCAACTTGGTCAGAGCAGAGGGAAGTAGGGAAGAAGGGAAGTTCCTCTGGATCTATGTGTCATGCCCAGCTGCCATGTGTCTTCCAGTCAGCTTCTCAACACCACTCTGAGGCAAGGAGTTTTGTTCCCATGTTAAAAGAGGAAACTGAGGCTCAGGGAAGGTGGTGTCTTGCTCACAAAGAATCCTAGAGCCTGACTATGAAGTTCACATTCTCCCCGTTGCCTTAAGCATCGGTTGTGCTGGGCCCTGAGGTCTGCGGCACTTTCGGCCCTGGACTACAGGCCAAAAGTGAGGGACCGGCTTCTGCTAGGATGAGGTGGCCTGGGCAGGCGCAGGTCTACATCTGCTGTCTAGCTCAAAGCAACACTAAAGGGGAGAGGCAACAGGGACAAGCCAGGCATGCGATGAGAAAAAGTATCTACAGGAGACTCACAGGGCCCAGCTCCAACAGCACCTGGCTAAGAAGCCTGATCCCAGGTGAGCGTTGCCTAGGATACAGGAGCTTGGAAGAGAGATGCTCCTAAGCAGTCTGAGGAGCCTCCCCACCCCCCTGGCCTGTCCCTCTACCTCCAAGCTGCTGAGCAACCCTAAGAACTGGTGTTTGGATCCCCAGAACCCACCTAAATGCTGGGTGGGTGGGTTGGCAAGTCTTGGAAGGTGGAGATGGAATCCCCCAGACAAACTGGCTAGCAAGACTAGCCATTATCAGTGAGCTCTGGGTTTGACTGAGAACCTGTCTCACTGACCTGACCTCAAGTCAGGGGCCTCCACAAGTATGCACATCTACATGAACATGTATCCACACATGTGCCCACACATACAAACTGAAAACACACACACACACACAATGGAAAATAAAATCAGTTACAGCCACTCAGGTTATACAAGTGACATCCAACCATCAAGGTGTCTGTTTGTCTGTTGTGCTCTCTCTCTCTCTCTCTCTCTCTCTCTCTCTCTCTCTCTCTCTCTCTCTCTCTCTCTCACACACACACACACACACACACACACACACACACACACACACACACACCTATGCTTGAGTGAACCAGGGCCATTCCTGCCGTTTTGAGCATCACTCAGGGATGGGACAAGAAGGTGAAAAATGTCCTTGGACAGCTTTATTATTTGTCTGGGATGGGAAGCTGCCCTCTGACCTTTTGGGGGGCCTGAGGACAAAGAGGTGACATTCAATAGGGAAGTGGGCAGGCTCTAGGGTAGGGTGGGCTGGGAAGAGGGAGGTCAAGGGCACCTGGGACTGTTGTGGAAGAGGAAATCGGCCTCTCTGGAAAGCACAGACCAGAATGAGGCAGATCTGGGCTCTGTCCTCCCCCTCACACTGGCAGTGACCTTTGGGCCACCACTTCACCTCTCAGAGTGGCAATACCCAGCAGTAAAAGGCAGATAATGGCACTGACCTTACAAGGTGGCGGGGAGTGCTGGGGCAGATAATGGCTGTCAAGTACCGGGCAGGGAGCTGGCAAATGGCGGCAATAATCATTACGCACTTGACAGAGCAGTGCATGGGGCACCATCCAGGCCCACGCAGGCTCAAAGGCAGGGCTGGGGAAGGACCTGCCTGAGTGGCGCCTGTGGGAAGAATGTCAGCCCTTCCATCAGCAGGTCCTGGGGGGGGCAGAAGATTTGGGGTGACATTATAGTCTAGCCAGGGCAGCTGTGAAGTAACCCTACTTGGAGCTTAGGCTGAGAACCGCAAGCTCTCGGGCTTCTCCAGCCAGCGGAGTTACCCTGCAAGAGGAGGGGGCCCAGACAGGGAGGGCTGCCACAGCTCAGAGTTGAAGGATCCCTTCTGGAAAACAGGCAAGTGGCTGGCAGTCCCGCCCCCTGGTGGTCACAGGCATTCTGTGCAGCCTTTGCTTTATATGATTTTTGTTGTTTTTGTTTTTCTAGACAGGGTTTCTCTGTGCAACAATCCTGGCTGGTCTCGAAACCAGAGATCCATGCCCCTGCCTCATGAGTGCTGGGATTACAGGCACTCGCCATGATTTTAAGGACCTACTTTTATTATTTTAAAATTTTGTGTATGTGTATGTTGTGCATGAGTACACTGGATCCCCTGAAGCTGGAGTTACAGGTAGTTGTGAGCCACTGAACCCTCCCGACACAGGTGCATGGAAAGGAACTAGGGTCCCCCACAAGGGACTACATTTTTATCCACTAAGTTCCCTCTCCGGCCCTGCCTTTCTGAAGTTCTTCAATACTCAGAGGCAGTTAGGAAGCCCCGGGACAGACAGCAACCTGATGAGAACAGAGGTCCAAGGCTACTTGGAGTAGCTTTGAAATTCAGCTCTACTGCTGCTATGATTACCAGCTCTACCACTTAGAGCAGGGTTACCCTGGGCAGGTGAGTTTAGTTATTATCTCTGTGTCTCCGATGCTTTATTAATTTGAGACAAGGTCTCTCTACATGACCCTGCTGTCCTGGAACTAGCTGTGTAGACCTGGCTGGCCTCGAACTCAGAGACCCTCTCGCCTCTGTCTCTTGAGTGCTGGGATTAAAGGTCAGCACCAGAACCTCATAGTGGAGATACCACAATCAGGCCCAGGGATCTACTCCAGGTATTTGGGGAAAACAGCAGCTGTCCATCCTGCACTCCTGGGGTCCATGCTGTTTGGGACATTGCTCAAGAGCTGGGATCTGGCAACTGCCCTTATGGGGGCTGGAATCTGGTTTGCATGCAGCCAACTGCTTTTCCCATGTTGATTTGTCAATTAATCAGATGGGGGGGCATGGGGGGAGAGAAACACAGGAAGTTCAAAACTCTCTTGATTTACTCCACACAGGGCCTGTCTCAGCAAGCCAACACGCTGCCTGTTCTACCTGGCTGCAGACTATCCCCAACTCCTGAAGAGGCTGCTGACTTGCCCCCAAGGGCAGTGCACGCGGCACAGCACGCCAGCCACAGGCACACTCATGGTGGGATTTCTGCTCACACGTACATTCCATCTCACACAGTGCTAACCTTTAAGTCTCCGTGCTCCCCCAGAGCACGCTGCAGCTGCAGCGTCCCTCGCGTCTCCAAAGCTGTCTCCTCTTCACACAACAGGGCCACAACACCACACCAACAGGTTACGGTTGATCAAGAGAGACGAGGTGTACATGGGGAGTCAGTCAGAAGTCAACTTGCAGAAGTTGGTTCTCTCCTTCCTGAACTCATCAGCAATCCTGGGGGCAAGGGGCTTTGCCTCCCGAGCCATCCCCTCCCCGTTTATAGGAAATCTGACCTGCTGCTAGGTCAATGGCTCTCCATCCTTCTTTCCCTCAGTTCCCCTAAGTAGCTGTGTGACTTGGAACACGCTGCGTCCTTTACTGGGTCTAAATGCTCTCAACAAAATATGAGAGGGGCTGAAGAGATGGCTCAGCGGTTGAGAGTACTTACTGCTCTTCCAGAGCAGCTGGGCTCAATTCCCAGCAGGCACATGACAGCTCACAACTGTCTAACTCCAATTCCAGGGGATCTGAACCTATATGACCTCACACAGATATACATGCAGGCAAAACACCAATGCATAGGAAATAATAAACAAAACAAAACACGATGGTATCATTAATCACTTTTCTAAGGCCCTCACCAGTGTGAAGTTTTGAATACCCAGTCTACGAAGACTGACTGAGTTCCCATGGTTTGTCCAGGATGCTTTACCCAGCTGGCAAGGGCCACATGTAAAGACCAGCCCTCAGAGTTACATGTTAAAGCTGGGAGAAATACACATGCAGCACAATGACTATTTCCACTTCCTCTGAGCAGATGAGGTATACCCTCGCTGCACACCAATCAACACTAGGTGACCAAAAACCTGCCTGCAATGGAAACATGGCCTAGGCTTGCCCTCTTAAGAGATCTGTGTACACACATGCACGCACAAAATGGTTGAGTAGTCACTGTCCTTGGCTTTGGCAAACTGTGGAGTTGAAGAGAGCTTCAGAGTCTGCCCCAGACAGAACCATCCTAAACCCACAACTAGAGGTAAAAGTGAGGCGGGCTCTCCTTTCTGAGCCTGTTCCCACCTCTAAACACAAGACACTGATGGTCCTGAAGTGTGTGCAGGGTAACTTAGAAGCTTTGGACAGACTACAGAGTGGTAGGAAGCTCTGCTCTCTCAGATGAACGGAGATCCGCGTCCAAGTGCCGCTCTCTAGGCTTCCTCTTGCCAGTCTACTGCTGAGCCTTTTCTGAACCTGCTCCCGCCTCAACCCACGATCTGCACTCTAATCCAGCCCTGAGGCAGGATGCGAACACCAGTGTCAGGGAGGCTAACCTCTGGCCGGGGCCCTCTGGAGGCTGAGCTGCCATGCCTTCTCAGAGGGTCATCCCTATGCCACTGTTCTCCTCCTCGCCAGAGAAACTTCCAAGTGGCCTCCCAGGCCAGCTGCTGCTTTGCTCCTGGTTCTACTCATTAAAGGCAGGGCTGGGATCCCCTCAGCTGTGGGTTTCTCTCTGGAGAGCTTCCCCCAAGTGTCTGCTCAGAAAAGTGCAGTACAGAGACTAACCAACTTTCAGCCCTGTGTAAGGCAGCAAGGGCTCCTGGCCTGGCCACAGGTTCTAATCTGGCCCTTCAATTGCAGCAAATGACATAGACCATCAGGCTGCAAATACAGTTATCATAATATATTTATTTTAAGTGCCATCCATGCATATCAGTTCTGGCAGCGACGATCCTAATGACACTTGGAATATTTCTTTACAGCACTAAACGGTTACAAAGAATGGGTGCCACTCACCGTCGGCAGAATATGAAATCGTGCAATAGGAAAACTGTAGAAACATTAAAACACTGACTGTCCAACAGCAGCACAGAGAGCAGGTTGTTTCTGCACAAAAGCCAATGCATGTCACCACATCTATACAATATAGGTATGTACACATCACCCTCTCGATGAACATATCAAAATACTCTATTCCATTTGAAATTATCCCAAGGTCGATCCCCTCCCACTTCAAAGGACATTTGAGAGACATGTATTAAATATTTACAGGAACACACAAGAATACATTTACATTTCAAACACTACCACAAATGCCAGTCGGACTCTTCTCCTGGACAGAGCACCTCATCTGTTTACGTACAGTTATTTAGTCTTTACCCCGAAGTCTCCAGTCAATTTAAGCTTAAGAGAACTTGCTCTGTATCATCAATTACCAACAGAAATGGCCACTAGAGGGACTCTGCACCCACCAGGTAGCCCTGTCTGGCCACAGCCCAATGGGGCCTGCTCTGAGCCCCTGGGGAACAGGGGTCACAGAAGAGTGATGAGTCTGGTCTCAAGTGCCATTCTTGGTCAGTTCAAATATTAATAAATATGTCAATCACTGCAAATCAGTAAATAATTGCCAAATGGGATATTAGCTTCACATAATGTGTAAAATCATCATCAGTGGTCCTACCCAAGCCAGTCTGTTTCAGAGACTGCAGTACTCCAACACCCAATTATTTAAAGTGCACACTGCTAGTAGCAGTCCTAGTCACGGAGCAGCTGTTTTGGTGTTTGGAGGAAACAGACTTGGGTAAACTACTGGGAACCCCATCTTCCGATGCTGTCTTCTGCAGGCAACCATCTGTCTCACCTTGCCTGGTCCTTCTAAGGGAGGCTGTTGGCGGCTGTTTGAGAATCCTCTGATTTTCACTTGTCTGAGGGGCTGTACCTGAGCTTCCCTTTTCATGCCAAGTGGGACCCAAACAACAGAGATGCACAAAGCTCTGCTTTCTTCTCAGTGATTCATTCCAGGCAACACTCCATGAGTACACAGATAGAAATCGATCAATCTCTCTCTTACACACACACACACACACACACACACACACACACACACACACACACACACACACCTTTCTTCAAGTAGAGATTACTCAACCACAGACTTGCTGAGGCTTAGTTACATGATTTACCTTTGCTGAGCCCAGAGACACTAACAATCAACTGGTGAGCAGTTATTTTTTCCTTGATTTGACAGACTATTTCCTCATTAAAACAGATTCTTTGTAAAGAACAATTAAAAATCTATTCACTGTGGGGAGGAGAATCTCCTTTTTTCTACTTTCATTATAAAATTAACACAATCAACCCATGCAAACTGTAATGTAACACGAACAAGCAACTGATAAAAGCTCCAAGTGTTTCTTGTCGGGTACTCAGACCCACCAGCACATTAGCAGACAGACTCTGGAGCTACAGCGTTACCTAAAACACCGAGGACACTGCTGTATAAACCTGCCTCCATATCCTGCTGCCTAAACAGACTCTGATTCAGATTCCAGGAAATTCCTAGGTAGCTATTAAGTCTCCAACAGCAGGACAGCTAAGTAAGATAGGAAGCATACTCACTTGGTAAAAGGAGTGGTGATAAAGAGAATGACAAATGTTTCTGATTGTCTCTGTCTGTAAACTTTTATCTGGAAAAAAAATATCCATGCTTTCAGACAAGTTTCTCCCTAGTAAACCCAAAAGAGCTGTGCATTCACAGAAAGTAGCAATAAATATTAAAATAACACTTCTGAATAATAAATACTTAAATGAATGTGGAGACATTGATTTGTCTGAAGAGCCAAGCAATATCCAGCTTCAATCTGTGCACACATTTCAGAGCTGTCCAAATGCAGTTGAGGAAACACACTGACAGACACAACACACTCCACAACTCCCTGCGTTACAAGCCTGCTCAAGAACAACAGACCCTCTGCACTGTGGGGAGTACCAACTCCAGGTTCCTTGACTTACTTGCTGGAATTCATGATTACTCCTATTTCTGAATTTTAAATAAAGGAAACTGGGCTTTGGAAAGACCAATTTCCTTTCAGCTCCCTACATCATCTGAAAGCATCCTGCAGAAAACGGCCTAAAGAGGAATAAAAACTGACAGTAACTTTCTTGTCAAGACACAATAATCCAATTAGAAAAAAACCTTGAAGCCTTTCAGTAATATTTGTACACGTATTTACACATATGTATCTATAAACTGCTTGCAGCAAAATAGGCTCTGTCTGAAAAATCAGTCTGGCACTTGTGGTTAACATCAAACTGACACAAATATGCAAAAAGCTGTCCAAATCACAACAGTTAGGAGCTACAGAGGGCACTGGCGGGAGACAAACATGTGTTCTTGCTTGGGTCAGATAAAAGCAGTAAGTTACCCAGCTAGAATCTCTGATTGTCTTCAAAAGGAATTTAGATAGCACTGGTAACATCGCTTTGTTTTCTCAACTGGACTCTAGTCCTTCCTTCCACTGAACAGAAAGGATGCTGGAGTCTGCTGTCTTGCAGAAACAAGCCTACACTATTGAATCCCAATCAAAGTCATCCTGGATATCGTCTGGAGGCAAAGAGCGCCGCATCTGGAAGGCTTGGGAAGGCATCATGTGCTGCTGGTTCATGGCTCCGTGATGGCCTGGAAAGAAGAAGGCAGGGTCAGCAGTGACCTGGGGAGGGAAGTCAGGAAGAGACCAACTAGCCCCAAAGAGCAGGTCTGAATAGGGACACTGCCTGGAATCCATCAAAAGCCTTCAACAAAGTTGTTTTTCCAGTTCTCGTTTTCTAGTAAGAACAGGTTTAGCCGGGCGGTGGTGGCGCACGCCTTTAACCCCAGCACTCGGGAGGCAGAGGCAGGCGGATCTCTGTGAGTTCGAGGCCAGCCTGGGCTACCAAGTGAGTTCCAGAAAAGACTCAAAGCTACACAGAGAAACCCTGTCTCGAAAAACCAAAAAAAAAAAAAAAAAAAAAAAAAAAAAAAAAAAAAAAAAAAAAAAGAACAGGTTTAAAGAAATGAACAAAACTCCAGGTATAATGATGCACACGTTGCATCTCAACACTCAGGAGACAGGGAGAAGGATCATAGACTCAAGGCCAGGCTGGGCTATACAGACTGACTCCAAACACACAAGGTTTCAAATCAGTCTACCTGACTTCAAAAAACAGGTCTTCTGTTTTATTAGCCTGCAGTGAGGAAGGCACGAGAGAAACGCTGACAGTCAGTTCACTAGTCTGCTCTGCTCTAATGTGTTTCAACTACATCAATCAAGAATGACAGCAGAGGACTGGAGAGATGCTCAGCTGTTAAGAGCACTGGCTCTTCTTTCAGAGGGCCCACATTCTATTCCCAGCAACTACATGGTGGCTTACAACTCCAAGTCCACTGGATCTGACACCCTCTTGTGACCTCCTTGGGCAACAGACACTCAAGTGGTACACAGGCAAAACATTCATACACCTACATTTTTCTTAATAAAAAAAGAAGTAACTGGTGCACCACTGCAGTTAGACTAGGATGTAACAGAATTTACTAACAGCAGTCCTTCCATTGGTAGAACTTAAGATAATCCTTTGAAATGCTGTAAAATTCTTACTGGAATATTACTGTTGTTTGTACTCTTTTTTTTTTTTTTTTTTGTTTTTTTGTTTTTTTCGAGACAGGGTTTCTCTGTGTAGCTTTGCGCCTTTCCTGGAACTCACTCTGTAGCCCAGGCTGGCCTCGAACTCACAAAGATTCGCCTGGCTCTGCCTCCCGAGTGCTGGGGTTAAAGGCGTGCGCCACCACCGCCCAGCTGTTTGTACTCTTAAAAACAAAATTTAAAACTACCCGTTATTTTTCTCATGAATCCTTTAACATACGATTTTACAAAATGCTAAGGTTTTCAGTGTATCACACTGTAGCAGCACAAGTGCCAACATGTCTTTAGTTAACAAAAGGATAAATCCCTCACTGAATGTCAGGTGCTAATTTGAAGCCAAAGCAGAATGGCTTCTGGCTTGAGCTCCAGCCACAGTATGGAGGTGCCTACAAATCATGTGTGTGTGTGTGTGTGTGTGTGTGTGAGAGAGAGAGAGAGAGAGAGAGAGAGAGAGAGAGAGACAGACAGACAGACAGACAGACAGACAGACAGACAGACAGACATCATATATGTGTAACAGGAGACACATTCCTTCCCCCTCATCCAAAGCCCATCAATGAGTACAGCCCCTTCCTTCCCCACTGCTTGGCACACAGCTCTCTCCAGGTCTCACACACCCTCACTGGCAAAGCCTGCTTACTGTGTTCTTCTCAGATAGGTAAGGTAAGTGAGAGGCAGTATCAGGACCTGAGTCTTAGTTTAACCGCTCATTAGCCTTGGAGTTCTGGGCAGTTTCTCTCCCGACCTCAATTCCTCATCTAGGGGATTTTTAAGGTTCCTTCCAGTTCTAATAGCATGCCCTAGTCTCCTAGCTACTTGTAACTTATACCTTTAGCCTGGAAATTATAGTTGGATTACTTCTCTGGAATCAATAGAACAGAATCCACAGAAGCTAGTCAAAGCAGGCCTCTGAAAGCTGCATTAGGTCCTGTCAAAGCAAAAAAGCCTCAGATACTCTGCACCCCAGGCTGTAAAAGAGAGCTCATGCCTTCTCAAAGTAGCCTCATTTACTGCAATGCAGCTCAAGCTTTTCAGTGTTAACTCTAGGTCCCAAATGTAGTAGTACACACACTCTACCTGCCATCGTAGTTCCTGGAGTGCTGAGCGCCTGTGGGATATGAGGATAACCAGGGGGCGGCATCACCGAAGGAGGGAGATTTTGCCTGGAATCTATGTACAAATTTCCTAATCAAATTAAAAAACAGAAGAAGAGAAAACATGTTACCACTATCAGCAAAACAAAGCAAGCATTCAAATCTTGATGGAATAGTGACCTCCACGAAGCCAAGCAGGTAAGGCAGTCAGAGTGAGGAAGGAAACGGATCCTTCTGAAATGGACTTGGTCTATGAAACAGGCTGCTATGCTAGGTGTTAAGCACACCAGCACATACTCACAGAGGCAAGGACATCTGCAGTTGTCACTTCACTAAAGTTCAAAATTATACCCATGTTCATGACTTCACTTGACCCTCCCACTACCCACACAGAAGGCCAGACAGGAATCACCCACTTCTTTCTACAGAAGTCAAAGGAAGCTCAAAAATTTAAGTAGGCTCCCCAAGGGCACAAGTCTCACAGAACCAGGAATTAGAATCCAGGTATTCTGGCTCAAAAGCTCTTTTTGCTGTTGCCCATTTCTCTACTGCCCTGAATTGAACCGTTGACTGTCTGTCCATATCAGTGAGCACAGGTTGATTCACTAAGTGGCCAAGACACAAAGCAACAGCAAAAACATGCACAAAGGCATCGCTAAACCAAGCAAAGTTAACTTTAAAATGTATCACAAGTTTGCAGATGAGAAGCATAGACCTTATTTAAATGGAATTTCGGGGGATTCTTAAGGCATTTTCTCTACAAGACCCATCAAGGTTAACAGCTCAAAAGGGTCAAGTACATCGAATCACGATGGAAAATACTGAGAGAAACAGCATCATTACCCTCCTTAGTAATTCTAGGGAAGGAAAGCCATAAAGCTAGCCCTCATCCTACCACCTAGAATTTTGAGAAGGCCACGTCTTAGGGATGCTAGTGTCTCACATAAATTACACTTAGATTCAACCAATGCAATAAAGCTAAAAAGCAACCACTATGTTTCCTAGGAAGGAAAGAAAAGCCTATCTCTACTATTAATAAAGTAAGGCACACCGGATTTGGCTGCTCCCAAGTTTTCAATAGTAGGAAAGCCAGACCTGTGTTCAGGCTTGAGATGGCTTCAGAGATGACCTAGTTCAACACCCCCTCTACTCATACATGGGGAAACAGGAGCAGACTCTAAGTCTAAGCCCCAGCTTGTTACCTAAGATAATTTGCTGAAATTCTGTCACTTTCCTAACACTTGTATTTTCACAGGGAAAAACAAAACCAACACACAAACAAGCAAAAACATGCAATAATTTCTCATTTTTCCATGCCCTCATTACAGAGCCTCACAATGACAACTTGACATTATTTGCACTCATCAAAAGAACCTTGAACTTTTCATTTTAATATCCTTAGAAGATTGGACATTTTGATTTTTGCAGCAAGTCTACACAAACTTAAAGTGAAATAATTTCATAACTATGTTTTTTAAAACAAGTATCTTTTAGAGACTTGTTTAATAACAATAAAAAGTTAAAAATGCTAAAGGATAATAGTAAGTAATTCACACAAATCACAACAGAATAGTTTTTTACCTCAAATTTTCAAAGACACACTTAAATCATTTGCCATCACTCATTTCTTACAAACAACACAATGTAGATGGATCAACATCACCCTGAGTGACACGTCACATGCCTGTTCCCTAGGACAGTGAATTTATGTAAGTGTATATAAGCCCATACCTGCCCCAATGTGTTGGGAAGGCTTCGCTGGGTGCATGGCACCATGGCACACGTTCTGCTGAACATTGCTCTGTGAGTGGATAAGGCCAGTCTGTGTGAAGAACTGATTAAGAGAGGAACAGAGATCAGCAAACTGAACCTGATCTAATGACCAGTTCTTGAGATCCGCCTGCCTCATACTCTCCATCAGACCTACAAGGAAAGATGTGGGATACAGTGAGCACAACTCTAGTACTTCAAGGGAGCAGCAATGTAAGTCTCCTCAACCCCCAGTCTCCACACACTCAGTTCCTCTGATGTGGCAGTTTATGATATTTAAGAATACCCAAGGGACTCAAAGTACTAGGCTTGAAGCACTCAGACCTGGATTCAAGCCTCAAAACCTGCATTTTTTAAAAAAAGGGCCAGATCTGGTGGCATCCTTGTAATCTTGGTGTTTGGGGAAGTGAAAACAGGTCCCTGGAACTCACTGGCCGGCCAGCCTAGCCTACCTGGTAAGCTCAGGCAATGAGAGACCTTGTCTAAAAAAGGGGGGCAGAGCTGTATGAGGGCCTGGGTTTGGATCCCCAGAACCTGACTAAAAGCACATGCCTACAATCCAAGCTCAGAGAAAGAAGCTGAGGGTGGGAGCAGCAGAGAGAACACAAATAGGGGACAGAAAAAAACCATGATGCTCACAACACAAGAGCCGGATCATGAGAGGCCAGCCACTCCAGTTAAAAACAGTGAGCTTCAGGTTCAGAGAGAGACTTGGCCTCAAAAATAAGGTAGAGAAGCAACAGAGGAAAGCTACCAACCCCTGCTCTGCGCATGTGCAAGCACACCCACATATACCACACATACATAAATTAGGCCAAAGAGATAGTTTGTTGTAGGATAATCTTTTTGTATACTGTGAAGATGTGCCCCTGCCTAAGGTGCCTTCTGATTGTTTACTAAAAGCTGAATGGCAAACAGCCTAGGCAATAGAGAATAGGCAGGATTTCCAGGGAGAAAGAGGAACTTAAGAATCTGAGGAGCATGAAAACAGGATGGAGGACAGGAAACGAGCCACATAGATTAATATAAATGGGTTAATTTAAGTTATAAGAGCTAGTTGGGAACAAACCTAAGCTAAGGCCAAGGATTCATAACTAACAGTAACTCTCCATGTTATTATTTGGGGGCTGGCGGTCCAAACAAAGTCCAATGAGAAAGCTTGCTACAAAGGCTCAGGGGGTAAAAATGCTTGTTGTGCAAGCCTGCTGACCTGGATTCAATCTTAAGAGCCAATGGTAGAAGGACAGAATTGATTCACAAGAATCATCCTCTGATCTATACACATGCACCTTGTACACATGTATGCATGTATGTGCTGGCCCACCTTATACACATACCAGACACATACGATAATAAATGGGGAAAAAAGTAAAAGGTGATAGTAACTGGGGAGCAACACTCGTGACTGTCCTACGGCCTCAAAAAGTAACTGCACACACAAACATGCAAACACACAAGCAAAAGGAGAGGGACGAGGCAAAACCTGATTCTTTTAACATGGCTAATATTCCTGCAGAACTCTTGTATGTAATGTCAATTTATTATAAGCTTTTACAAATATCCTTTAAGAACACTGCCACTGCACAAGCCATGCCTTTATATAAGATGGTGCTTCTTCTTTCTTTGAGACAGAATCTTGTTATGTGTCCCTGCTAGAGGACTACTTGCTATGTAGTCCATAGATGGACTCACTTTCAGCGATCCTCCTACCTCAGCTTACCAAGTGCTGGGAGAGCAGGCACATACCAACATACCTGGGAGGAGATGTTGATTTCAACAACAAAGAAACAATGTTTCAGAGAAAAGAGGTTCTATGTGAAAGGAATCAACCCTTACCTTGGAACTGTGAAAGGTCTACATCTGACCAGTTAACACTGCTGGCAATTCGACAGCTTTCCTTCAGCATATCAAGTGTTGCATACCAATCGCTTGAAACCCCTAAAAAGTAATGTTGACAATACTGTTAACTCTGGGATAGTGACTGCTGGAAGAATACATGCAGGAAATGGCCTTATTTATGACAGTGGCTGACCCCTGTCCAGTCTTAGAAAGGGACATTTACCAACTGTATTAGGCCTTGGGTCAATCTCCTTCAAAAGACAGATAAACTTTCCATTTCTCTCATTTTACAAGTAAAAGAAACAGAACACAGACATGTAATGTAGGATCCTGGCAAGGAACTTAAAGCTTTAATGCTGGTCTTCTAATCTCTATTATGGCAGTCTGCAAATTGCCAAATCACCTTATAAGCAAAGCTTGGTACTGGCCCTTTTCATCTGTACAGTATAAATAATAACCAGGCAGAGAAACTCATGCAAATGAGTGTTCTTGCCTCTTTCAAATTTTATTCTCCTACTTTGTAACTGACCTTAGAAGATATACTATTTGTTGGGGGATAAAGCTCAGTGGTAGAGCACTTGCCTAGAGTGTGGTGAGGCCATAGGTTCAATCTCCTACATCACCAAAAAGCTATTCTCTTCCTAAGTTATAAAGGACAGTTTCTATTTAGAAGCAACACAGTTAAGGAAATGCTCCAACTTATGGGACTGAATAGGATCACACAGTGAGAGGGGATGCTAACAAGCTCAGGCAAGCTTAGGAATGAGAAATGCCTTAACACAGTCTTCCAGAAGTGAGTAAATGCTACCCACTGCATAAATGTTGTTGGCTTTAGACCCTTTTGAATACCTGGTGTTATGGGTGTCAAAATCAGGTCAGCATTATGAATCTAAATTCCACCACCCACTGGCAATGTCATCTTATGCAAATAGCTTCAGCTCTTTAGAGCTGTGCTTTTCCTACTATAAAATTTGCTAAGTTATACTTGATTTGGAAGGAAGATAATGTATCTGGTTGTCCAGTACACAATGGGTACTCAAGCAGCTTCTGTTCCTGCTCTCATCCTTCCATTCCCCTCTATTAAGGAAAATTTGTCTAGTCTCACCTCACCTGGTGTAATTCACTGGACTGAATTATTATCAGGATACTATGATTACTTCTGACTCCCTAGGGCTGTCTTCTCAGTAAGGTACCACTGGCAAAGATGAGAGTACCAATCATTAATTCCAATTGGACTTTTCTCCCTAGCACCACAGACTTCTTCTTTTTTTGGTTTTTCAAGACAGGGTTTCTCTGTGTAGCTTTGTGCCTTTCCTGGATCTCGCTCTGTAGACCAGGCTGACCTTGAACTCACAGAGATCCACCTGCCTCTGCCTCCCGAGTGCTGGGATTAAAGGCGTGTGCCACCGCCACCTGGCAGCACCACAGACTTCTATTTCTTAAAACCACCCAATCTGTTCATTAACCATTCCCTCAGAACATATGAACAACAGGCTTAAGTTTTTGAAGAATATATTGATATTTATATGGCATACAACACCATCTGCCTTGTCCTTAAAAAGTGTTTTAATTCTACAATACAACTTTCTCAAGGCATGTATCTAAAATAACTGCAAAATGTCTAGGAAATATTTCATTAAGGTAGAAAATTTTCAATTATATTATGGAATCTACTTAGAATTATTAACTAGGAAAACAAAACCAACCATTAAAGTCAAACAAAAAATTTAAAAAGCTTTTGCCTAATAGATTTTTAAAATACTCATTTTGATTTTTTATTTTAGTAAAATAAAAAGTAGACCACAGGTTTGAGACTCGATCAGACTACCTGCTGAGAAACTCTTAAAAAACAAATAAAAACAATAAGCAATTTACTCTAAGTCATAAGGACCATAATAAGGACTCAAGTACAAGTCTTTATAGCCTAACCTATGCTGTTTCTTTTACACTTACATGGGATCACAAGATTGCAAACAGATCACACATTCCACTCTTTCTAATCTCACTAGAAGCAGTGCCAGGGCAATACAAAAATCTTAGGGGGGAAAAAAAACACAACCCTGTGAGGCTGAGTTTGCCTATGCTGCCAATGTATTTTAATTAAGGAAATCTTCAGGTCACCCATAGGTTGAATGAGATGTAATTACAGGACTACCGTAAAGAAAGAAGAAAGGAAACAAGTAGAAAGGGCTTCAGTAGTAAGCACTACACGAGACCCAGAAAACAAAGGACAGGTCTAATTCAGTAATTCAAACACAGCACAAGAAACTTACCAGAATTACAGGATACCTGCTGTGGGGGTGGGGGTGGCTGATGTGCTAACGTCTGATGCTGATGGTTTGGATGATGCTGCATGTGCTGATGTGGAGAGGGGTGCTGGGAGTGAGGTGGCTGGAGCTGGCTGTGTTGCTGTGGGTGTGATGCTGGGTGCTGAGGACGCTGTGGGTGCTGTGGTAAACCATGCGGTCGATGGGGTGTGTGTGGAGAGGGCTGTGTGTGCATTTGGGGGTGGGACAGTGAGACCTGGGCAACCGAATTACTACCTGTGGCACTGAGGCCACTGTGACTGTTGGGCAGGCTGCTTTGGTTACTGTGTGGGTGAGAGCTCACTGTACTGCTAGGAGAGTGCTGATAAGAGCAGGAAGTGTGGGACTGCTGGGAAGATTCAGAAGGGATGCTCATCAAACCTACAACAGAAGATCATTCACAGTCAGATTTCCTTCTATTGTATGACACTTGCAGTAGCATTTTTACAGAGCAAAGCATACACATGTAAGAAAGCAACATGTGAACACACACACACACACACACACACACACACACACACACACACACACTTTTTTAAAAGTGCCATAAACAAACCCACAAACATGGTGCTATTAAACTCCAGTGGCTACCTCATTGTTAATGCTCATCAGAACAAAAACATAACCCATGTATCCTTGTGGTGTGAGAATTCTTCAGCATAGTGCTCTAAGATTCCCTTATAATCAAGTAAACTCTACATGCCAAAACATAACTATACACAGGTCAGTAAGAAACAAGAGGCACAATACAACTTCACCCAAACCTCATCATCATGACTCTAAAATAAAGCAAGTGAAATTAAAACATTTATATTACAAAAACCCAATGACATTTAAAAAGCAGCTCACCTTGTTGACTGAGTGACTGCTCAAAAACTGACTTATAAAGACTCCGAAATGAGGCACTGAGATCTTCAAAGTTGTATTCTGTGAAAAGCAGTTGTTTATCTCGTTCTGGAAGATTGTACTGTGGCTGCTGCTGAGGCGTTAATGATTGAGAGACTGGTTCTGGATGGTTAGTCACCTAATAAAAAACAACAATGAATATAATGGCTTGATATTAGTGCCAGTTCTGGAATCCAAGTCAATAACCTCAGCCTATGGCTTTCCCATCCTTTAGCCAGGCACACCTTTTAAGTGTCACAGAGAAAAATCATTGACATGGATCTTGAGGAATCACAGAAATCCTATCCAGCCCCCACATGCATAAGAAAGAAAACAAGTTCAAAGAAATTCAATGACTTGTGAAGACAATGCACATGAGAGACTTGCTGGGACAGGAATTCTCCCTATCTCTTCGTGATTTCTATGGACTGTACTATACTATAAAGCTACCAATACTTTTTCTATTTCTTTGTATCATCTTTATATAAGTTCAAATACTATCAGCAGACATATGACACTGCCCAAAACAGCACTCTTCGTTTCTAGAAGGTTTTGTTTGTTTTGGCTCTTTTGGGGGGACCGCCACCCAGCTCCCAAATAAATCACACACAGAGGCTTATTCTTAATTAAGAATGCCTGGCCTTAGCTTGGCTTGTTTCATGCTAGCTTTCCTTAACTTAAATTATCCCGTCTATCTTTTGGCTCTGAACTTTTCCTTTTCTCTTACTTCTGTGAATCTTACTCTTTCTCCATGGCTTGCTGTGTAACTAACTGGGTGGCTGGCCCCTGGAGTCCTCCTCCTTCTCTGGCTGCAAGACCTCTTCTCCCAGATTTCTCCCTCTATATATTCTCTTTGCCTGCCAGCCCCCTCTATCCTTTCTCCTGCCTTGCTATTGGCCAGCTCTTTATTAGACCATCAGGTGTTTTACACAGGCACAGTAACACAGCTTCACGGAGTTACACAAATGTAACATAAACAAAAGTAACAACCTTAAAATAATATTCTTCTCCTAGAAGGAACTGAAGGGACAAGAATGGAAGAGGGAAACACTACAGAAGACTGGGGCTGTAAGGCCCTTGCTGGAGGGCCTGCCCAGCATGTACAAGACCCTGAGAACACTCCTAATACCAACTCCTGCCCTCTAAAGAAACCCAAAACAACTCCCAAATCTGTAAACCCAAAGGAGATCCTGAACAAAAGGGAATAGACAAGAGCCTTGAGTTATACAGGTAGCAGTGAAAGACCACCAACACCTCAAAAGTAAGAAGCGCTGGGTTTATGTTAAGTTTAAAAGGCATATTTGTTCATTTATGCTCTCATGAGTTAGCTGCCTGCATACCATGACATGTATGTAATCATGAGGACTGAAATTTGGGTCCCTGGAATCCAAGCAGAACTGGATGCAGGAGCATCCACCTGGAATCCCAGCAGGCCTAGGACAAGATGGAGAATGCTGGGAAGCTCAAAGGTCATCTAGTCTGCATCATGCAGCTATAAACAAGAATTATCTCTGTAAACAGCACAACCTGAAATGACTTTTTTTTTAATGACTATCTTTAGTTATTTATTTTTTGTGGTGGTAGGGATGGAACCCAAGGCCCTATATATGCTAGGCAAGTGCTCTGCCACTGAGTTATATCTACAGCCTTTTATCATCTGTATTTTTGAAGGGTTCTATCAAAAAGTGGTAAATTACCATTTGTTTAGTGTTCTGCAATTTAAGGTCTGTACACTCACTGAAAATTTAGTTATTCAAAATGATGCCCAAAATAAGCCATTTGTAATAACTAGGAAAATATTAATTTTCTTTCTTTTTTCTTTAGTTTCTCTAATTCCAGTTCCAAGGAATCTAAAGGCCCTCACATACACATCCACAGACACATATGAATACAAAACACCCATAAAATAAATTTATTTATTATAAACCTTTTTATATTTTAAAAATCTTTTATGAAGGAGAATGGCTCCACCAGCTGCATCCTGGTGACCTTACACAAATTATAAAGGAAAAGCTCAATGGCAGAATGTTAATGTCATACTTTGTGATGAGAAGTGGTTTTGTGAAGGGTAAGCTTTCATCTGCCTTCCTATCTTGTGAGGCAACCATAGGGCAGCTTCTCAATGGTCTCCCTGGTTCAGTAAGGAATAGATCTTTCTGTCTTATTCTCCAAATGGCTATTACTGCATGTCATATAACTGCTCAGCTACCATATAAAATTGACTTCTCCTCTAGAGCAACCCACTATTCATGTAGTCTGTCTCATGTTTAACAGGAAGGACTGTAACCAGATCCTCCAAAAAGAACATCTGATGACCCAAGGGTCATCTTCTTCTAAGAGGTAGTAAATGAATACAAGAGTAAGATGTTTATATAAACAAATCCCTTCACAGCAAGACTTTGTTTTCCAGACTAAAATAAAAAATAAATCTGCTCTACTGGCTGAATTAATTAATTAGAGAAAAACATACATTTCGTCTTTCTTTCACTCATTTTATTTATATGTATGTGTTGGCATGCATGTGCCATGACACACATGTGGAGGCCAGAGGATAACTTGCAGGAGTCAGTTCTTCCCCTGCACCATGTGGATTCTGGGGATGGAATCTATGGAGCTACCTCATTAGGCCACATTTTCATTTTTTTAGTTGGCATTCCAAGTATACTTGGTTGAATTTTTATACTAAATGAATATCCAACAAAGAAACTTCATCAGGACTTACCGGTGTATAACTATGCACACTTCCAACACTGTTCAAATTAACAGACGCCAAACTCTGGTCTGAGAGACTGTTGTTAAGGCTGCTTCGTGGGCTATCACTCCCGTCCTGATCAGTGTTGTACAATGTCACCTGGAATGAAAAGAAAAGCAACGCCTGAATACACAGTTCCTAAAGTGAAGACGGCTGGAAAGTAGCACCACAAAACCACAACGGAGCCTACAGGAAGAAACAGAAAGCCAGTGGTCTTTCCTTCAGCATTTGTGCCGATTCCACGTTCAAATGTCAGTTCCCTATCACCATGAAACCATTTTCTTACTGCTCTCAATCTAAAGTACATACTTGTCTAGAACATAAACAAAATGTAGGAGTAAACATTTAATATCAGAAGGTAATAAAAAAAATCTATCACATATAGATGGATGTGTCCACGCATTCATGCATACAAATGTGCTTCCTTAGAAATAAAAACAAACAAAAAGGCATCATAGTACTTCTGATATACCATGGATATGTGATATAATTTTAATTGATTAATTCACTTAAAATAGCCATTAATCCAACTACATGTTAATATTAAGTTTTTCATCCCAGTGAAGAAGTAAAATGAAAGAGTGCTGTCTGACTTGATAGGAGACAGCAAGCTCCTTATTAGCTGCTGCCACATGCAGTCTGTCGATGTGTCGCTTTAAGTGCAAGTACAAAAAACATTAATGAACTTCTCACATAACTGTGGATAGTCTTTGATACATCAAAACATACCAAGTATCGAGTTTTTAAAAACTGAAGTTGAAATATGGAATTAGAAACCATGGCAATAAACTTTATACTCAGTTAAAATCTGTTCTCCTTGTACTTTGAATTAACTGCACATTATTATATACACATAATGTTATAACATCATCTGGAATATAATTTTGTAAGTGATCTTCTAAGTGTTGACATATTTCACTATCATACTTGTTAACATCGCCCCAATTCCACTAGAAACATCTTCGCAGTGAAGAGGTAGCAGACTCACTGTTGTGGAGTCGCCTAAAATTCTAGGTTTTTCATTTGAAAGCTAAGATTTCACCACAAGAACCAGATAATGCTGAATGTTTTCCTTGGAGCAGCAGAATCACTATGTTCATTTTCAAAAAAATTATTTGCCAACACTCAAACTAAATAATCTGTCACACTTGTTCTTTCAAGTAAAAACAGTAATCTGTGAACACAGTACCTTCCAACTTAACCACACACATGAATACTAAACAGACTCGTGCTCTGTGTGTGGTAACAATTTAATAAAACTACTTTTCCTGCTTTACCAAAGTAAACCTAGTTTTAAGTTTTGTTTAGCCTGAGCTCTGTGGCAGTGAAAAATACAGACCCCTTCCAGTACAGAAGGTGCCATTGCCTCAATTAGGCTAACATGCCAGTAGGCTAATTTACCTACCGCTGTTTTGGTACTCCAGTGAAAACACAAATACAAAAACAACAAATATGCCGGGCGGCAATGGTGCACACCTTCAATCCCAGCACTCGGAGACAGAGCCAGGTAGATCTCTGTGAGTTCAAGACCAGCCTGGTCTACAGAATGAGATCCAGGACAGGCAACAAAACTGCACAGAGAAAGAAACCCTGTCTCAAAAAAATCAAAACAAACAAACAAAAAAAACCCAACAACAACAAATATGTTATTATAAAGTTCTGACCTCAATGGACTCACTACAAAGGACTGAGTTACTTGGACATCTATAGCTGACTACATTTTCTCGAACTGCTGACACTACCTCACAGTTTTCCCCAAGCCCTGCTGATGCTTCTCCTAACCATCCATGTCAGCAGTCACCCTCATCTCCTGTTTCACTATATGGACATCTACAACTACTGACAGGTTTTCCTGGTTTAGAATTATTTATGGTTACTCTTTCACAAAGCGTTGTTTCCTACTGCATTATCTGCTCTAAATATTACTGCTTATTAAAAATATTTTATCTGACTGATTATCTTTATTAACTTTATCATTATCTTTTATAATTTAGACTTCAGATCTATCTGAAATTGGCTTTTCTAAACAGAAGATGACTTTTCCTTGTATACTTAATGAAGACCTTGCTGGATTTATTCAAAGAGTCTGTCTATAATTATGTTAGCACCACAGTTTCATTTACAGTAGGCTTTCTCTTGCTTAATATTTGGAAGAATAATTCTCCTTTAAGTTTGTGTGTGCAGACCAGAGTTCTTCGGGTGCCAAGATCAATCAGCAATGTTATCTTTCTGACAGTGATTCTCATTGACTTAGTTTAGCAATTAAGCTAGGCTGGATGGCCACTGAGCCAGGGATCCTTCTTTCTCCACCCACTCAGTGTGAGGGTTACAATGCACATCACCATGCCCAGTATCTTTACAAGGGTTCTAGGATTCACCCAGGCACTTGTGTTTGTAAGGTTCTGTGGTTTGAATAGGAAATGTCCCCCACAACACTCACATATTTAGCACTTGGCCCCCAGTTGGTGGTGCCATTTGGGAAGGTTGTGAGGTCTCCCGGGGGTGTGAACCTTGAGGTTCAAGAGTCCTGCACCACTTACTGTTCACTTTCTGCTTTCTGAATGCTGGTGCAATGTGACCAGCTGGCCCCTGCTGCCATGGCATCCCCACCACAGTGAGTGGAAAACCTTCTTCCCTTAAATTCTGTCTAGTCAGGGACTCTTTCACATTAATGAGCAAGGAACTACTGCAACTGGCAACTGCTATTCCAACTGAGCCCCATATTTTCTTTCCGGCCATTTAGCTCCCCACATTCTCAGTCTGTCATCCATCTATCTATCTATCTACCTATCTATCTATCTATCTATCTCACCATAAGCATATCAGGATTTTGACTGAAATCACATCAGCATCAACGGAGAAAAACTGACTTTTTTTTTATAATAGTCTTCTACATAAAGACTGAGTATTTACTTAGTTATGGCTTTATTTTCTGTCAACAATAATTTAAAGTTTCATGTAGAATTCATCTTTTATTTAATTCTAGATACTTGGTATATTTTAATGCTAACTTAAATGTTTCCCTTAAAATATCCTAAGCCAGTGAGATATCTCAATGGGAAAAGGCATTTGCTGCCAAGTATGACGACCTGAGTTTAATCTCTAGACCCTCCATGGTGGATGGAGGAAAAAACTCTGGAAAGTTGTCCTCTAACCTCCACACATGTGCAGTGGTCTGTGTGCCCATTCTCCTCCCCACAGTTAATTAATATAAATAAAAAAAAAATCTCCCGTGGATAGTTATAGAAATACAACTGATTTCTAAGATCAAATGCTGGTCTACTATCAAGAGATTTTACTAAATTTACATCTTAAAACACTATTTTTTTTGGGGGGGGGGTTTCGAGACAGGGTTTCTCTGTGTAGCTTTGCGCCTTTCCTGGAACTCACTTGGTAGCCCAGGCTGGCCTCAAACTCACAAAGATCCTCCTGCCTCTGCCTCCCGAGTGCTGGGATTAAAGGCATGCGCCACCAACGCCTGGCAAAACACTATTATTTTATTAGTATTCTTTTGAATTTTCTATGTAAACAATCAAGTTATATCTGTGACTGACAACTTAAGAGCTTCTTTTATTTCCCCATGTATCTACATAAAATCTTCAACATGTCTTTTAGCTTCTCTGTGAACAGCATTCTTAACAGTCTTAATGATCTTTCCTAGACTAGTCCAACCATACATGTTATTTCTGGCCTGCCTGTTGAAATTCTCCACATGGTTCTTTTCTTCTTTCCTATTTCTCTGCCTCCTGGACCTTTCTGTTGTTTTGAGACCAGTGCTAGAGCTGTAGGTGTGCATCACCACACCCAACTGTCTGGTACTTTCTTACCTCATACCAGGCATTATGACTTTCACCTTTTCCAGACATGTTTCTGTGATCTTATAAATGTTCTCTGGCTTCTCATTTGTTGATTATTGTTATCTAAAATACTTTCTATTTCCTGACTTCTCATTTTATTACCATTGTCCTTCACTGCATTTGTTTTGCTTGTTTTCAGACACTCAAGTCATTAATATTTAGCATTTCTGAGGCCTATTATACATAATTGAGGCCATTACTTTATATATCATAGGCTTAAGTCACTTGTATTTTTCATTGACTTACAAGTATTTTCTAATTTATATCATATTTCTTTGATCTTTTTATTGTTTTTTTAATAACCTGTAGTAGTGGTTTATAAAGGCATGGAACTTTGATGAGTAATTTATGGAAAATTATAGCTCTGGATATCACCAAATGTAATTTAGCTGTCTTCTAATAAGAATACTCCTCCACCACCACTAGTTGAGGCTAGTCTATCACGATCTCTCCTTATTCACAGAACAAAGTCTACCCAATATAACTTTGCAGCCTGCAGTATTCACCACAGCTCTCACTGAAGATTGCAATTTTTGTCCCCTGTCTGGAAAGACTGCTAGATTCTGGCTAGTAGTGAGTCTACTTTGTTTACAAATATGAGCCCAAGCTTGCAGAATTTGGATTTAATAAATACTTAAAAGTTGATATTACTTACAGAAACCTCAACTCCTGAGAGTCCCCAGGATCTTGTCTCCTAAATATCCATTCATTTCATAGTTCCCTCCCTCTGGTTGTTGTATTTGCCCAGTCCCTGAATCACTAACTGTCTCTGTCTCCATCGCCGCCTTCCTCTTTGGCCTCTTACGCACATGTGCAAGTGTACGTGTTGGCTGGGGAAAGACAGGCAGAATGGTTTTTCTGGTATTGGGCATCTGGAAAAAGAAATCTAAAAACTGCAGCTTCTGCCGGGCGGTGGTGGTGCATACCTTTAATCCCAGCACTTGGGAGGCAGAGCCAGGCAGATCTCTACGAGTTCGAGGCCAGCTTGGGCTACAGAGTGAGTTCCAGGAAAGGTGCAAAGCTACACAGAGAAACCCTGTCTTGAGAAAAACAAAAACAAAAACAAAAACAACAACAACAATAAAACTGCAGCTTCTTGGACATCATATGACTTGGTCAGAAAGTCTTAACATTATTTCTTCCTGGGTCCTAATAACTTTAGCTGTCCATGTTTAGGCCCTCAGCATCTCTTAAGACTAAGCTGTATTAGAGATTTCTGGTTTCAATCCATACACTTCATCAGAAATTTTTCAGTTTAGCTGCCCATCATTAGAGATGCTGTTGGCACATCACAGAACTCTATCACTACCAGGAAACACACATAAACAACCCCTTCCCCTTAAGTGACTGTGATGATTCCACAAATTGCCATGTGGAAAGAAAAAATATTGTATTTCCACTCCCAGTGTCCTTTCAGAATTGAAATCTGATTATGTCACCAATAGGACCTTGACAATCTTTACCTTTCTACAAACAAATCCCATAGGTGCATGATATATACATTTGTACTTATATATGTGCATGAGAAAATGGAGGGAATGAAAAAAAGAAACAGTCCAGACACAGGCTAGAAAGAGAAGGCAAAAGCTACAGGGACAAGGTGAAAGCAAGAGTGAAGAGTGTGAGCATAAAGAACAAAGATGCATGGCCTGAAGACTCCGTGGTACAGAGGAAGAGCCAACGCATATTAAGACTTCTAACAAAGAAGAGTCATTTGCACTCCACTATGTATATAATTGCCAACATCACCAAAAATACAACAGACTACCAAATGCAATTTCTGGGTACATTTACAGACTTGAATATCACAAAAACAGGCTGACTACCATTACAATATCTTTATATGGCTGTTAGACTTAAGCAAATTGCTTGATTTACTGGATTCTGTTGACTCCTGTGATGACTATTTTTGTCAACTTGACAAGATCTAGAATCACCTGGAAATGGGGCCTCTTAACTGTGGGTAGGACCATTCCTTGGGTGGAGATTCTGGACTATGTAAAAATGGAGAAATCAAGCTAAGTACTGACATTCATCACTCTGTAACTCTGGTTCCCTGCCATGATGGACTGTACTCTTAAGTTGTGAGTCAGGATAAGCCCTTTCTCACTCAAATTATTTGTCAGAGTACTTTATAAAATCAACAAGAAAAGAAACTACAACAGAAAAATTCCATAAAATTTGACAATTTTTCCTTCAATTACATTATTTGGAAAGTCAATCAAATTTTCAAAACAAGTTGATAAAAGAAAATATTAGCTCAGAAATTTTATCAATTGGAACCAGCAGAGTCAGAAATTTAAATTAGAACATAAGATCTCAGTAAGCACCTTCCAATTTTCCCCAACAAATATATAAACTTCACCATACACAACTCCATTGCCAATATAAAAGTAAACTAAATATATTTTAAAATGTTGAAAAAATGAAATTACTTTGTTAGTCACAGTGTTGATTGCCAGAGTTGGAGAGGCACTTCCCGAAATAATACACTCCATTCCCAAAGAATCTGAATCTATGCTATATGGAGTTGAGGCCTAAAATACAAGAACAAAACAAACAATTAGCTCACATATCCAACAATTTGACACCGTTTGAAGGGATTTTATCAAATTCTCCAACATCTAGTTTTGTGCCTTTTAGATATGAAAATAAGTAGCTATTAAAATCTCGTCTACATTCTTACTGTATTATGGCATGCTACTGACCCTAATCCCATCAATTCTACTGGTACAACTACCTACTTACAACTTCAGTGAGTCTCATGATAGGGCAGTGTAGGGTGGAGCTGGTCTCTAACAACCTCCCCCATTTCTCCTTTTCAGCTAGTTAGTTACCTACTCATAGCCAGAGGCTTGGGACTACCTTTCCCAGACTTATCTGCAGCTAGCTGTGGCCATGTGACTATGTCAATGGTCAATGGAATGTGAGTAATATGTGGAACATCTGCAGCTTTTCTTTGAAAAGGACTTGCTTGCCTGCAATCTCTCTCCCTCACATTATGCACTGGAATATATATATGATGGGAATAGTCTTGTTTATCCTGAAAGCTGAGTTAGGCAATAACTGAGAAACACTGGAAAAAGAAGATTAGAAAGAATCTGGACATCCGAACGACAGCATGCAATTGGACTGTGTATCTCTCTGATCCAATCTACACCTCTGCCTTCACCTAAGAAATACATATCTATAGTTTAAGCCTCTCTGATGTATTATTGTTATTGCTTGCACATAAAATCGACAAAACAATATCCTAAACAATACAACCTATATGCACTGTTAAACTTGAGTTTCCCAAACAGAACACAATGCTGTCTGCATTTAAAGAGTGTGTGTATCTCAAAAATTCAACATCAATGTTAAAAGTATAAGAAAAGCAAATATGAGTAACTTGTGACCATGGTGCCAGTTTCTCTGGCAAGAATTCTCACCCTCACATGCCACAACTGAACACAGACTCTTAAAAGGTCACACTTGGGACTAGTGGCATCATTTAGTAACAGTAACTGTGGGCCTGCATGAGGCTCAAGGCTCTGGATTCATCCTACCCCACAAAGCAACAGGAAGCCCTAAGGAAAAAACAATCTACAGATGCCTAAGATTAAAATGTTAGAATGAAACAGATCTTAAAGTGGCTATTAATATGCTCATGAAATAAAGAACATTTGAACAAAAACAAGAAAAAGCTCAGTAAAGAATTAAAAACACAAAAATGAGTAAAATAAAAACTAGGTAAATACTATTTGTGAAAGACAAATAATCAGAAGGATGGGCTTTATATAAGAATGGGAGAGAAAGAGAGAAGAATGAGTAAACGAAAAGGTTTATCAACAGCAACAATCTAACCTGAACAACAACTAGAGGAAACAGAGAGCTTCAGAAAGTTCTGTGAGTCCCAGAAATCAGGGGCTTCACTAAAATATCAGAACCAATTAAGTGCTTTTTTATAAAGAGGATACAAAAATGTATTAAGAACCAGTAGTTTTTCTACACTCCAACAATGAATTTGCATAAACTCATGAGAGCTCCCCACCAAAATCTGTTAATCAAGCTAACCAAAGTGAAACACTTTTACAATGAAAATTACAAAGTTCTTTAGAAAGAAACTGAAGGAGATACTAAAAAGGTAGAAAGGCCTGTCACGTGTGTGAGAAGAACACTGTTTAAATGTTCACATTACCTAAGCTAAGTTATAAGTTCAATGCAATACTCAAAATACAAAAGAGCATTCTTCACAGAACCAGGAAAACCAACCAACATAAACTTAAACAGAAGAAAACAAAACAAAGCCATTTTGAACAAAATGAACAGGGCTATAGGTATCACAGCAGCTGATGTCCATACATACAACAGAGCCACAGGAACAAAAAAAGCACAATACCAATATAAAAACAGACACTTGGGCCAATGGCCCAGAACAGACAACCCAGAAATAAATTCACCCATTCTCAATGTACTGGTTCTTTTTATCATCAGCATGATACACACTAGGATCATCTGGGAAGAAACCTCTGTTGATAAAATGCCCCCTTATCAGACTGGCCTGCAGGAATGCTTGCGGGCATTATCATCATCATCATCATCATCATCATCATCATCATCATCATCGTTATTATTAGTGATTGATGAGAGGATTCAGCCCACTGTGCGCAGTGACACCACTGGGTAAATGGTCCCGGGTTGCCAGCAAGCAGCATTCCTCCTCTTCCGTTTTTGCTTGAGTTCCTGCTTTGGCTTCCCTCAATAATGGACTGATGGGGATCTGTAAACCTAATAAATCCTTTCCTCTACAAGTTGCTTCTGGTCATGGTCTTTATCAAAGCAACAGAATGCAAACTAGGACATTTAACATTTGTGAAATTTCACAAACAGTAAGGTATCAAAACATTCGAGTAACAAAACTTCATGCATTTAACTGTACACAAACTATCCCTTAATAGTGTAAAAACAAAGCAAAACACAACAAAATTCTACCCAGGCGTTAGAATGAGCTTTATGCATATGAAACCTTCCACTATGTACAGGATTTCTTTTCTAAAACCCCTAGGAGCCAAGCAGTAGTGGTGCATGCCTTTAATCCCAGCACTCAGAGGCAGAGGCAGTCGGATAGCTGTGAGTTCAAGACCAGCCTGGTCTACAGAGCTAGTTCCAGCAAAATAATAAATAAAATTAAGACATTTTTAAAAGGTTATCCTTTTCCTAATTATCTGTCCACCTTCCGGTTCTTGTCTTAATTCAATGTAGGTGGATTCCAAACTGCACACAATTTAGTTTTTCTTCACCAAAAAGTATGAAATATTTCAACTTCATTGTGTTGCCCCCCAAAAAGAATAATTACAGACGCTTTTTAAAATAATTTATTCATTTTTATTTTATGTACATTGGTGTTCTGCCTGCAGGTATGTCTGTATAAAGGCATCAGATCCCCTGGAGTTACAGACAGCTGTGAGCTGGGAATTGAACTAGGGTCCTCTGAAAGAGCAGCCAGTGTTCTTAACAGCTGAGCCATCTCTCTAGCCCCTCTATTTTTTTTAAGCCAAGGTATTTTAAATAGTTTATATAGTACTACTTGGCCTTTTTCCTTCAAATAATTTGCATAGTATTTTAGAGAACTTAAAAAAAAAAACTACCCACAGGCATTTCCCC
Organism: Peromyscus leucopus; assembly: GCF_004664715.2. Lineage (NCBI taxonomy): Eukaryota > Metazoa > Chordata > Mammalia > Rodentia > Cricetidae > Peromyscus > Peromyscus leucopus. The sequence goes on along the minus strand of NC_051064.1, from coordinate 121,262,578 downwards.
AAATGGTCCAACAACTTTGTTCCTTGAAAGCTTATACTGCACACACAGGCACTAGAGTGACATTACTAACATACTGTCACTTCCCTGTGACGGTAACCCCATACAATCTATCTTTACAATGGGTTATCAAGATTCAGCAAACTGTCTCCAGCTTCCACCTTCAACTTCTGCAGTCAGTCCTCCTAGACCTTCCTTCCTGCACCAACCATGCCAAGCAGATCTGCTTCAGAAGCACCACATTGACCTGTGGAACCACAGAAGGGAGTCTTTCCTAAACCTAATCACAGTTGACAACTGACTTAAAACTTACACAAAAACAAGAAAAGATACTCCCAAGGGCTAAATATCTTAAACTATAACGTAACAATTTAAAAATTAGTTTTTCCAACTTAAAAGAATGACAGATCACAACTTTATAATGTAACCTGCCTTGTTCCTAATTTTACTGTTCCGTGATAAACTAAATTAAGGGGCTTTAGATTCACAAATGTTACTAAGATATACATGATCTAAGATGTTTCCTTAAATAAAATCCAATGGCGACTTAACATGTAAAGTATTATAACAAAAGCAGTATCTACTACAAAACTCTCTGATGAAAAACAGTACATATAAAATGGGCTAAAGAGCTAAACAGAGAATTCACAAAACAAGAAACACAAATGGCTGAAAGACATTTAAAGAAATGCTCAACATCCTTAATCATCAGAGAAATGCAAATCAAAACGACTCTGAGATACCACCTTACACCTGTTAGAATGGCTACGATCAAAAACACCAATGACAACCAATGTTGGAGAGGCTGTGGAGCAAAGGGAACACTCCTCCACTGTTGGTGGGAATGTAAACTTGTACAACCACTGTGGAAATCAGTATGGCAGTTTCTCAGAAAATTAGGAATTGAACTACCTCAAGACCCAGCCATCCCACTCTTGGGCATATACCCAAGGAATGCTGATCCATACAATAAAGATACATGCTCAGCTATGTTCATAGCAGCACTATTTGTAATAGCCAGTACCTGAAAACAACCTAGATGCCCGTCAACGGAAGAATGGATGAAAAAAATGTGGTACATATACACAATGGAGTACTACTCAGCAGAGAAAAACAATGAAAGCATGAAATTTGCAGGCAAATGGATGGAACTAGAAAAAAATCATCCTGAGTGAGGTAACCCAAACCCAGAGAGACAGTCATGGTATGTACTCACTCATAAGTGGACTCTAGATATATAAAATAAAGAACAATCAGACCACAACCCATAGAACCATGGAGGCTATATATATATATAGCATGGAGGTCCCTAAGACGACTATGGCTTATAATAAATTTCGGTTTTACTCAATTATTGAAAAAAAAATAGCCAAATGAATGGAAACACATGAACTATGAACCAAAGGCTGAGGGGCCCCCAGCTGGATCAGGCCCTCTGAATAGGTGAGACAGTTGATTGGCTTGATCAGTTTGGGAGGCAACTAGGCAGTGGGACCAAGTCCTGTGCTCATTGCATGAGTTGGCTGTTTGAAACCTGGAGCTTATGCAGGGACACTTGGCTCAGTCTGGGAGGAAGGGACTGGACCTGCCTGGACTGAGTCTACCAGGTTGATCGCAGTCCTCGGGAAAGGATTTGCCCTGGAGGAGGTGGGAATGGGGAGTGGACTGGGGGCAAGGGGAGGGGGTGGGAGGGGGTGGGAGGGGGGAGAATAGGGGAACCCGTGGCTGATATGTAGAACTGAATGGTATTGTAAAATTAAAAAAAAGAAAAGAAAAACAGTACATACAACCAGCCCCTAAGATTCTTTCCATATTAAAAACAGTCACATTGATTTACCAGGGCAGGAAGTTATCATGACTTTAAAGACACTCTCTTTCAGAATATTTATTAAAACACGTGTCCACCTGATTACATGAATCCTGCTCTCAGCTTATCTCCTCACATAAGTTCCTTTCCCACACTGCCAAATAACAGACAACTTGACCAAAATAAAGCATCAGCAATACTGAGAGAATGTAGTCCATGTGGATGTCTTGTTTTGAAATTTTTCCACTTTAATCTTAAAAGTGAAAATTAAGAAGCACATAGTAGAAAATAGAATTTACCAAGTGTCATGTCTAAATTTCACATTCAAAAGCACCTGCTTCTCTACCTTGAATCTTCTGTTTCTTTAGATTCTTACAACTGTCAGCAGTCTGAGGGGAAGTCCAGGATTCTCAAAAGTAAACAAGGTTTCTCTAACAGAGTAAAAGAGGACTGACATCTAAAAAGTGTGCAAAGTTGTCAACCTTATTATCAATTCCAATTTCCAAAAATAAAGTCAAACTCCAGTTAACTTCCAAAGAAATAAATAACAGAGAAAAAGAAAAAGAAAACATGATTTCTCAGCCCCTTCATCTTATCCATCCAAACTGCTTGAGAATGTCATGGGCTAAACACTTCAAACACGTTTTCCCTTCCTTCAAATTTCTGCCAACAGATATTAAATGTTTTGTATTTAATTCACATTTAATTTTATTAAATTGATGCCTGGTTCCAAAAAGTCTGCCGATCTAAACTCTTCTGTGGCCATGCCTCATGTGGCCCTGATTCAAACGTAATCTGAGGTCCTGATTCTTTTTTTAAGATAGAGTCATACTATATATAGCCTTGGTCTTTATTATCAAGGCTTAAAAATTATATTCCTTTACTAGTAATTGGCAGTCACATGTCAATTTATTTCACCACACATTACATGTTTTCTTCCTGATCTACTCTGCAAACATCTACTATCCACTATAGGCTGTGTAACACACTAACATTAGAGACATGAATACTTAAGCTGTGTGACATGAATATTTAGGCTGTTCCACACACTAATGTTAGAGACATGGATACTTCTTTGTCTTTAAGGGGAGATAAGTCCAGTGAAGGAGAAAAATATAGGAAAAAATTACTATAAACTATGCATGGTTTTAAAAAAGAACTTTATAAAAATTCTACACCACTACAAATGCAAACAAGAGGAAAGGCTTTACTAGGTAGTAACACCTGAAGCAAGTAAACACAACAGCAAAGAGGATGAGTATGGATGTTTAGCTGAAATGCTGCAACTGTAGAAAGTGTGAAAAAAACTGAGATGCAGTCAACATATGGTGGCAGTTGAAGTGTTGACTATACGTATTAAAACACATAAATGAAGTATCAACCAAAGGTCTTTTCTTGGAAATGAGCTTTAACCATGGATTTATAGCAACACAGGCACACAGATTGTATTTCAAGTGATCCTTATATGGATGAAAGTAGGGAAAAGCACTGTGAAGACAATGAAGAAAATGTGATGTAACCAGGAAGAGCATCTGTGCAATGGCTGTTATTTCAATCAATCCTCAGTGTCGGAGGAGCAGAGCAAAGCTACCAGACTAAAGCTCAGATGCCTGGGGTGTGAGTCTCACACATCAGTTGTGTCCTAATAGAGCAAAACCTTCAAGCAAATCCTAAACTGCCTCCCTTGCTCAACGGGTGAAGACCAAACAAAATGGGTCTGAAAAATGCTCTGAAAATACAAAACAGTATCAAACAAAATCTTACTTTGCTTGCAATTATTTTCTACTGGAAAAGAGCTGTGAGTCTATACTTCTGATAGGCTGATATCATATCTGATATGAATCATGATATTGAGTTAATTTACCCGTTCTACAGATCGGGCCCTCTTCTTTGACCGAGTAGGCAGCGTATCTTCCTTCGGATTGGTGTCTATTGCCCAGTAAGAACCCTAAAGATAAAGAAAGAAATGATATTAATTATATATTACAGTAAACCTTAAAACATTTAAAGAAATATTTATAATCTTCTCCAAAACAAAACATTTTGCAAATGTAACAACCAACAAAAACAGAAGAAATGCAGCTGCTCATTTGTGTGGGTGGTGCCAGTGGCGGAGCTCCAGGCCTCCCACCCACCAGGAAAGGTTCCCTACTGCTAGCTTCACCTCCAGCCCATTTTGGAAGTTTTTATTCTGAAATAGGATCTCACTAAGTTACTCAAGAGGACCTCATCCTTGTGGTCCTGCTTCAGCTTCATGAACAGTTGTGATCACAGGTACGGACAACCCCGCCTAGCAAAACTTTAACTCTAAAATGAGAAAAGCGAAGAGACCACAGCTGCATATCTCAGTCCAAAGGTTCTTGTCTCGCTGAGTCAAGAAGAAACTAACTACCAAATGTGTTTTTTGTATGTGACTCATTCTTTATTATTTTTAATTTAAAAACTGTGTGTGGGGTGTGTGTGTGTGCTTTTGCATTCCTAAGCACATATATTGTGCAGCAGGTGTCTCCTCTGCCTCAAGGCAGGCCTCTCACTGACCTAGAAGCTCAGTGTTTCACAGGGGTGGATAGGCTGGCTGACTGTGAGCACTCCAGAGCTGTCTGTCTCCATCCCTCAATGGTGGGGTTACAAAAACATGCAACCATACCCACCCAGCTTTTTAGGTAATGGCTGGAATTTGAACTCAGGCCCTCATACTTACAGATCAAGCACTATCACCTCCCAGCTATCTCCCCATACCCTGTAACGGATTCTTTGCAGTGATTATATTATATAGAGATTTACACCTAAAAGTAGTTTACAGTTAAAGATACTCTAGTCTCTATAGCCTGGGACCCCACAAATCTAAATGTAAGAAGAAAAATTTATAAAGACAACTACTTGAACACATTCTATTTACATAAGGGCACTCTGAGGTCTATGCATAAATCTTTTATTGCTTATTCTTTCATAATTTGTTTTCACTATATCCTTTGATAGTTTTCCCATTATTCATTTACAATTATGTATTGAGCACCCGCTATGTTTCAGATACTTGAGAAAACTACACAAATCATGTCATCTGCACATTATACAGGTGAGGAGACCAAAGCTCAGAAAAACACTGCTGAGCCTTGATCCTTAGTTCCTCATGTGTGCATACACATCCATCTGGGAGAAGAGAGGGAATAAGAAAGGAAAAAGGTGAGACAGATGCATTTCAAAAATGGGAACACAATGTGTAACCCCCCAAAGTGCCGGCTAGTCAACATGACACAAAGTAGTGTCATCTGAACAGAGGGAACCTTGATTCAGAAAATGCCTCCAGAGGGCTGGAGAGATGGCTCAGAGGTTAAAAGCACTGGCTGCTCTGCCAGAGGTCCTGAGTTCAACTCCCAGCAACCACATGGTGGCTCACAACCATCTGTAATGAGATCTGGTGCCCTCTTCTGGCCTGCAGGCAGAACACTGTACACTTAATAAATAAATAAATCTTTAAGAAATAATGTAAAAAAAAAAAGAAGAAGAAGAAGAAGAAGAGAAAAGAAAAAGAAAATGCCTCCATAAGGTAGGCCTGTAGGAACATTTTTTTCTTAATTAGCAATTGATGTGGGAGGGCCCAGACCATTGTGAGTGGTATCATCCTGGGCTGGTGGTCCTGGGTTCCATAAAAAAGCAAGCTAAGCAAGCTGTGAGTAGCAAACCAGTAAGCAGCATTCCTCCATGATCTCTATGTCAGCTCCTGCCTCCAGGTTCCTGCCCTAACTGCTTTCAATAATGAACTGCTATATCAAAGTGAGGGTGAAATAAACCCTTTCCCCCCCAAGTTGCTTTTGGTCACAGTGTTTCATCACAGCAACAGAAACCTTAACTAATACACCAGATTTACACAATTAGCTGAAGTAATATTACTCAGACTTAGTCTTGCTTTCAATATTTCATTTATCTTCTTCATCTGCTTGCTCTGCAGCACTTAACAATAAACAGCTCTCCTCTCAAACTCACACTTGAGCCAGACATGATTACTGTACACATGGCATGTTGGTATGTGTGCCATGGCACATGTGTGCAGACCAGAGGACAAGTCTATGAAATTAGTTCTCCCTTTCCACCTTTATGTGTGTACCAGGTATGAACTCAGGTTTGAATGGTAAGCACTTTACTTGCTGCACCATCCTGATTCCTCCCCCTCCCCCATGTGCATGTGCCACCATGTCTGGTTTACAAGGAACTGGGAGGAAACCCAGAACTTTGTGAGCATTGGGCGAGCAATCTACCAAATGAACTACATCTGTAGCCCCAATCAGTCCTGTAGACACATGTTTCATGAATCTGCATTGTAACCTCGACAGTGGTTGCACTATCTACAATATCCATCCTACCACTAACCAACCCATATTCCACCTTCAAACTTACTCTAAACATTAACCAAGGAAATCCTCTGTTCTTCCTGCCATACTCATTCTCTCTCTTTTTTAACAGTCCTGCATTTTTACCTGTTTAGACCACTGACTGCACTTCACATTAATTAGTTATTATAGTTTTGTCTAGGCTCTGAGCTCCTTAAGGACAAGTTACTTTACTCATTACTGTAATGACCAGTGCCAGGTGCAATTGTAAGACACAAAGCCAAGTACTCAAAATAAATCTATACTGAAACAAACAAACAAAAAACCAAACCAAACCAAACCAAAACGAAAAACGATTGTTCAACAAACTAGACCAAGAACGGCAGTGTAGAGGGTTACGATGGCAAGTTTATTCAGTTACGATGCTAGTTTATTCAGACACCGAAGCTTTCCACTGGCCGCATGCCTCTAGGCTACCCTCTCAAGTGGTCACTGCTTTTCAATGAATGAATCTACTAGATCTGATATAAGAAGTGTGACAAGAAGCATGTAAAACATGGATGTTCTCAAAAGCATTAACTAGTGCCTAACTGGAAGCTTACAATGATTAAAATCATGACATCCTAGTCTTTAAAAAAAAAGTAATGTATTAGCATAGTAGTTTCTATATCCTAGAATTTCACAAATCAAGTTTTAAGCACAATTTACATGAGTTTATGAGTAGTGTTCAGCTAGCATTTCGCAATCTAAGTAGGAAAAAATTACTGAGTTGTATAAACTGGGAAAAACAAAAATAAAAACAGTGCTCGTGGAAATAATAAACGCCTGTGTTTGGTTTTTAGATTACTGTGTGTATATGTATTAACCTAGGGAAATCACTCAATGTCCAAACTGTAGATTTACACATCACTATAAACATTTGAATACAAATACAAAAGCAGGAGATGATGAGATAGCCCAGTGCTTAAGAGCATTTGTTGCTCTTGAAGAGAACCCAAGCTCAGCATCCGCATAGTAGCTAACAACCATCTGTAACTCCAGTTCCAGAGGATCTGACCCCCTCTTCTGGCCTCCATGAGCACTGTACACACATGGTGCACATACATACATGCTGGTAAAACCATACACACAAAAATAAAAATAAACAAATATACCTTAAAACACAAAGACAAACGTATGGTGATATTTTATTTGTACTGAAATGTAATTTTAATTTTATGTTAATAAAGTTGCCCTGGGGTCAGAGCTATTAGAGCCATAGCAAGAGCGTGATGGTTAGAAGAGCTAGGTAGATTTCTGTGTGTTCAGGGATACAGCCAGTATTGGAGACATATGCCTTTAAGACCTGGAGGGCGGTACTTACAGGCAGTGATGAGGCAGTCATGTGGTTGGGTTTACAACCAATGAGAAGGCAGAACAGAAAGACTATTTAAACACAGACAAACAGGAAGTAGCTCTCTCTCGGGGAAGTTAGGAGCACTGCAGGAGGTAAGATTTTATCTCTGAGCTCTGACCTCTAGGCTTTCTCTCTTTTACATTGGCTCTGTGTTTTTATTTTAAAAAGACGATTGGATACATCTACACAAATGTTTTAACAGTTCTTGTACATAAAATACCACATAGAGATCAAGGATGGGGCAAAATCTATTATGAGCACTTTTTTTTGTGCTGAGACATCTCACCAACCCAAGTTTAACTTTTAAAATCAACTTCCCTGAAGTATGTTTTAACAAAAAACAAAATGCACCCATTTTAAGTAAGTAATTCAAAAAGTCTTAATGTACACACCCTGTAACTAATCAAAATCAAAGCCAAAGAACATTCCATCACCCGCAAAAGCCTCTGTGTGGTGCAGCAGAGTTACCTTCCTTTGCCCACCACCTCCCTCACGAACATCCAGAAGTCTGCTTCCTGTCATTATACACTAGCTTTTTGCCCTTTCTAGAATTTTGTAAAAATGGACTCAAACTGTTAAACTACTTCCCACTCTTCTCAATAATGTGAGAGTCCTACTCTCCATTCATGCAACATGTGCTTCTCTGTTCAAGTGTAGTTATGTCTCTGCGGTTCTAGTCTCCTGATGAATGGTAATACAGCTCTCTTTTGTCAGTTTCTCATTGATTTGTGTTATAAATTTTTCATATATGCTAAATAATGAATCCTTTGTCAGATGTATGTACTGTGAATATTTTCCAGTCAATGTTTGCATAATGGTACTTTATAAGGATCAAAAGGGGTTTACTTCAATAGAGTCTAGTTTATCAAATTTCTTTCAAAGGAAAAAGCCTTTTCCAAGACGAAAATTATTTTCTGCAATGCTTTCTTCTAAAAGTTTTATGCTCTCAACTTCTATACTTATGTCTCTGTTTCATTTGATTTTCAACGTAAATAAGGATATTTTTTCCACCATGATACACTAGGCAGTCTTGAGAAGACTGTTATATCAACTGAATACATTAATACCTTTGTCAAAAGTGAGCTTACTGTATACATGAATCTATTTCTGCAATCTATCTGCTGAATTCATCTAGACTGTGTTCCAATGCCACATTATCTTGATTCTTGTAGCTGCATGAAATTTTGAAATCAAGTAATATATACCCTAAAACTTTGGAGTTTTTCAGGTCTTTTGCCCAAAATAACATGTGAGCCCACTTGTCAATTTCTACAACCCTGACATGACTTAAAAAAAAAAAAATTACATAACCACACATAATCAATAGCAGGGAGTCCTCTTCTCTGCAAGCATGCTGCTACCTCTCCATTTGTGCAGGTTTCCTCTATTTCTCCTGGTAATGTTTTCAGTAAGCAGATCTGCATCTATTTGTTAACACAGTTCAGAACTGTGGATGCTACTGTTAAATGGGGTGTGTTAAATCTTCCAGTGCCTTGCTAGTCCATAGAGATTATGTGCCCTGCATCTCAAGACCATGCCAAATCCTTGTTCTAGTTGCTTTCACAAAGTCTTTGAGATTTTCTATAACAATAATTTGTGCAGGGTTTAACTTACTCTTTTAAATTTAGATGTTTTCATTTTTTCTTTCCTAATACTATCAGATATTGATAAAAGTAGGTATATTCTAGCATCCTTCCCCATTTTTAATCTGAATGAAATTATTTAACATCTTGTTTAAACATGATGTTCTAAAGTTTTCATATACACTTTTAATTTAAAAAATTCTTAGTTTGTGGAATAATAAATCTTATCAAATTATTTTTCCACAGCTGAAACAGTATGATTTTTCAGCTTTCTCTTTCTTATACAGTGAATCACATCAACTGGGTCTAATTTTAATCTTTATTATATCAGTGGGACAAATCTCACTGATCACAATTTCCTCCTTTCTATACAGCAAAAATTTCAACTGGCAAACTTTTGGTTAAGGATTTAAACTATTTTATTTTTTTTTATTTTTATTAGAAAAAAGGGGAAATTGTAATATTTTATTTGTGTGTTAATAAATAAAGTTTGACTGGAGATCAGAGGACATAGCCAGCCATAAACAAAAGTCAGGCAGTGGTAGCACATGCCCTTAATCCAATCACATGGCAGGCAGGCAGTCTCTTTAATCCCAGTACCAACCATAGAGACCTGGAGGTCTGTACAGACCAGGAGTGATGAGGAAGTGAAGTGGCTGGGCTAAGAGCCAATGAGAAGGCAGAACAGCAAGGCAATAAAAGAGCAGGTTAGACAGGAAGAAGTTGGTTCTCTTGGGAAGCTACGGCGGTGTGGTGAGCTAAGGTTAGCTGGTGGCTATCACTATTTCTCTGATCTCTATGGCTTTCACTCCTGTATTTGGTTCTGTGTTTCTTATTTAATAAGACTGTTTAGAAATTACGTGTTCCTGAATATTGGTCTACAGTTTCTCCTCATCTCTTCTTTGCCCAACCTTACTTTCACAGTTATGCTGACCTCATGAAGTAATCTGGAAACTGCTTCTTCGTGTGTGTGTGTGTGTGTGTGTGTGTGTGTGTGTGTGTGTGTGTGTGTGTGTGTTTACACACATATATGTAAAAAATGTGTAGGGCCGGTATTACTGCTTTTTCTTTGTTCATTTCTTCTTCCTTACTATTATGACAGCTCCAGGTTCACCTTTGTCCAGGCTGGCCTTGAGTTTGCAATCCTCCTGCCTCAGCCTCCTGAGGATCTGGGATCATAGGCCTTGCACCACTAGGACTGACTCAAATTACCACTCTTTGTTATTTTCCTGTTTTAAAATTTATTTTTATGTTTACTTTTACTGGGGGAGATACATGCACAGCATTCCTGAAGGGGTCAGAGGGCTAACTTGTGGGAGTCAGTTGTCTCCTTCCATCATGCAGGATAGAACTCAGGTTGCAAGGCTTGGTGGCAAGTAGCTGGGCCTGCTAAGCTATCTTGCCAGCCCCGTTCTGTTCCTTTCTTCTTACTATGGTATGGACTCAATTCATCCTGTTGTTTTTATGGTATATGAGTAGATTAAAAAGTTTGAAACCGGGCTGGAGACATGGCTCAGAGGTTAAGAGCACTGGCTGTTCTCCCAGAGGTCCTGAGTTCAATTCCCAGCAACCATATGGTGGCTCACAACCATCTGTAATGAGAACTGGCGCCCTCTTCTGGCATGCAGGCAGAACACTGTACACATAATAAATAAATAAATCTTAAAAAAAAAAAGTTTGAAACCCTTATCTTTCCGCATAAAGCATTTAAAGCTATAGCTTCTTTCAAAATAACTGCCTTGGCAAACCCCAAATGGTCGGTTGTATTATCAATCAGTCCAAAGTATTTTTCCAATATCTTGTCATTTCTGCTCTGGTGACCAGAGACATTTTAGAAATGTTTAATTTCTAATTTCATTTTCTTACTTGTTCCTCTGAAAGTGTTCCCTTTAGAGATCTACTCATTTGGTTTCTTATATGACCAACCTTCATGAGCATTCTCATATGCATTGGTAAAGAAATTATTCCTGACATTGGCAGGTGTGCTGTTCAGATCCTTAGGTGTTTTTCTGTCTCATTATTCAATTACTTGCTCAGGGTTTATGTACTTTTCCTTTAGTCCTGAAAGGTGATTTTAGTTTTTCCTTTGGAAGCACTTGGTTTTGGACATATTTCTAATTTTCAGACATTCCTGATATAACAATATGCCAGTCAATGCATTTTTTCATTTAGATAATTTACGTTTCAACTCTACACTTTCTATTTGTTTTCTTCACCTATTTTCCAGTTTGTTGAAAAATTTTATATGCTCATAATCACTTGAATATACTGTATCTTAACTACTGAATGGGGACACTGCTTTTCTGGGACTGAAACCAAGGTCTCATACATATGCTGTACCAACAGGGAAAGTACATACAGATGTATACAGCTGTACTGAAATGTATTTCTCCTAAATTAGGTCATTGTTCCTTCTACTTCATTTAGTATTAGCTGAGATCATTTCAAATTTTACTTCAGTCATAACAACATTGTTTCTCATCTTTTTAGGCAAGGTGGCCAGGAGATTTTTCTGAGTAATACACTGAGTTAACTTCTAACAAACATAGTTTAGTATTTGGATGATCATAAGTTATAATAAGATCATGTATTAACCCATAATGTTTATTCAAATCCCTGATGTGGTCAGATTATGAACAATTACCACAACTCTACTTCCAAATGTATCCAGAAAACTAGTACTACAGTTTCCCATATACTTTTATTCATAGTTATAAATTTTTAAATAAATGTTATTTCATAAACATTTCGCAAAATATTAGAGGCCAATAGAAAACAACCTTGAAATATTTTATATGACCTATTCAGATTAAGAAAATTCATAAATACAGAAAATAAACGGTTGCCAGGAGCTTGAAGTGGGAGGAACAAGAAGAAAACATTAATGGAAATTGTTCCTTTTTAAGGTGATGAAATGGAAATGCCTAGAGTTCAGCAGTAGGGGTTAAAGAATAGCTTTACAAATATGCTGAAACTACTCAGTTATTTGATCCACAACAAAAGGTGATGGTATACAAATCGTATCTAGATAAAAACGTGTATTTGCAAGGGGGTGTGGTAATTTGAATGAGAACAGCCCCCACAGGCTCATGTTTGGGAAGGATTAGAAGGTGTACCTTTGTGGGTGGAGTGTGGCCTTGCTGGAGTGTGTCACTGGGGGTGGGCTTTGAGGTTTCATAGCAGATCAATCAGGACATAAAACTCTCAGCCACTGCTCCAGTGCCATGCCTTTCTGCTTCCCACCTTGACATGAACTAACGCTCTGAAACTGTAAGCAAGCCCCCAATTAAATGCTTTCTTTTATAAGAGTTGCCTTGAAGGCTGGGTGGTGGCAGCACATGCCTTTAATCCCAGCACTTGGGAGGCAGAGCCAAGAGGATCTCTGTGAGTTCGAAGCCAGCCTGGTCTACAGAGCGAGATCCAGGACAGGCACCAAAACTACACAGAGAAACCCTGTCTCTAAAAACCAAAAAAAAAAAAAAAAAAAAAAAAGTTGCCTTGATCATGGTCTTCACAGCATAATAACTATGACAGGGAAAAAAGGGTCAGAGACTTCTAATCTAATACTGGTTATGCATGGCATAGCTGAGTCACTGTCAAAAAACAAAGTAGTGCCTGGAAAGAATTCCTGTCTCCTGATTTCTAGTTGAGTCCCAGCTTTCTTTTAGGATACGATAGTCACTGGGGTTCTTCTTCCTACGAGTTTTATTCTAGTTTATGTGCATGTGTGGATGTATGTGCACCGTGTGCATGCAGGCTCAGAGACCAGAAGAAGGTGTCAGATACCCTAGGACTAGAATTACAGGTGACAGTGAGCTGTCCAATGTGGGTACTGAGATATAAATTAAATGACAAAGTGTTTGCCACACAAACACTCTGTGTGTCAGCATCACACACAAACACACAAAAATCAATTTAAAAAAAAAGAACATTGCATAAAGATAAAAGAACAATTCAAAAGGACAATTAAAAGCACCACACATAAATATTAATTTGAAATGAATCATGAACATAAATGTAAAACATCAAACTTATAAAGGAAACAGGAAAAATCTTTATGTACTAGTTGTCTGCCTGTACAGCACACAAAAATCACCAAATAATTAAAAATACATTTTATTTCATTAACATTTAACATGACTCTTTTTACAGCATAATTATAATAAAAAGGCAAACCTCAGTCTGAGAAAGTATTTTCACAATATAAATCTATCAAAAGACTTCCATGAAGCACACGTGTACGCACGCACGTGTACACACACATACACACATACTTCTCAGTAATGACATCAATAATTTTTAAAGGCTTGAAAAGAACCTTTAGAAAATATACACAAATGGCCATAAAAAGATGCTTTTTAAAAATCAGTGATGATTAGAACTGGGCAAATCAAAATCATGGTGAGATACTGCTTTGCACTCAAAATTAAAAACATTGGAAAGCAGCCAACCCTGTGAAAAAGCATGCACACTCATATGTTTGACAACTCTACAAGTTCCCTTACATGAAAAAAACCTATGAAAAACTCAAAGATCACCATCTAAAGCCAGGTTTGACCAGATTTCATCTGTCTGTAATCAAGATTAGACATGTAAAAGAGCTCTGGTTCTATTAAGTAATATACAAATATAGGCATCAAGTCATATCAACAACTATACAGGCAGGTAGATCTCTGTGAATTAGAGGCCAGTCTGATCTACTGAGCTAGTTCCAGGTCAGCCAAAGGCTACACAAAGGAACCCTATTTTGATAATGGGGGGGGGCGGGGGAGAAAGAAAAGGTTATTATCTGATTAGGTAGAAAAAAAGTAATAGTTTTTTTTCCCCAGAGAGCAATTCCTATCCTAAGTGGCTAGCAAATGTAAATGGCTAATTCTGTGAATTTTATGTTTTAAATAAGCCCACTGAGAAGCATATGCTCACTGTTTCCACTCTTCCTTAGCTCTCAACGCACACCTATTTTAAGAACTTTGAAAACGAAACCAGACCCTCTCCATCCCTGACATCCATAGTTTTATATCACATAGTAATCTTTTCTTTCTCATTCCCAGTTTCTATGTGGTCATTCATCTTGCCCACAGCATCTTAAGATGCTACTACAACCTGCATGTCCCACATAAAAAGCAACCATACTTGCCGGCTTGAGTCTGGTTTATTCTCATCTCATCAGTGTAATAAACAACCTCATCTTTCCCTCAGAAGTGTTACTTTAAGCACCAGCGCTACTCTCTCCAACCACAAAGGAGACTACTAATGATCAAACACAGTAGGCTCTCAAAGGCAGGCTGCTTGGCTGGCTGAATGAATGAATGTATAAACGCCAACTTAGGTTCCTGGAACATCCTTTTGGAACAAATGCAGATTTCATCGCTTTTAAATGCATTAATTATCAAATTAAGTAAATGAAGTCTAGAGGGACAGCTAAGTAATTTACTCCTAGACTAATAGATTTAAAATATGCAATTACCATATTGATTTAATAAATGACTTCTCTAAATGTTAAAGATATGTAAAAGTATCTTACGTGTTTTTATTTAATCAGTACCCTAATTTAATTCTTTCAGAATTTTTTATAGTTGAATATAAAGTTTTTCTATATCATTCTGAATGTCTAAGAGACACACAGTTCACCTATCCTTAATACGTAACCCACTAAAAAGGCAGCTTAATATGACTACTAGCTGTTTTAATATGACTACTAGCTGTTTTAATATGACTACTAGTTTGTTAAATTTCAAATTTATCATTATCTGGTCTAAGCCTAAAAGAAAGGAATCTGATGATCTAATAGCAACAACTTTCATAGTCTCATGTTGTGTGGGAAACCCACAGGATAGAATACATGTAGTAAGATGGAACAATTTAGCATCATGCTAAATTTTAAAAAGGCAATTAAAAAGACCATGTACTGATTACATGCCAATCTAACAAAGGCAAAATTCTTAGAAACAGAAAACACATTAGGAATTGCTAGGGCCTCAGAAAGGGGAGACTGACTCCCAAACGACAGAATAACATAATCTTGATCACAGTGATTACACTATATGCTTCTCAAATTTTCTAGAATTGTAAAGCGAGTGATTACCATTTATAGCCATCAAAATTAACTTTCAGGTTAAATATGTTATAAGATGGTTAGATCTGGAAAGGGGACACAACAACCAAGTATGACACTGCATGTGCTGAGGGGAAACTGCTCACAGCATGCTGTAATGCGGGGGTTGGGAGCTCTATCTTATGAGTCTTTCAAATTCTTGAAATACCCATTATCAACGTTGGCTTTTGATTTTCAAAGATTTTATTTTATTTTTATATATGTATGTGTAGGTGCTGGGGGTGCCAATGGAGGCCAGAAGAGTATGCTAGATCCCCTGGACTTAGAGCTTCTTAATGGACAGTTGTGAGCCATCAGATGTGAATACTAAAAACTGAACTCAGGTCCCCTGCAAGAGCAGCAAGCGCTCAGCTGAGCGATCTCTCCAGCCTTTTGTTGTTGTTTAACGGAAGTACCTCATCTGCAGCTTAGACTGGCCTCTGCCTCCTACGTGCTGGAATAGTACATATGCCACCAGGCCCAGCTACCCCTGGCTTTCATACCTCAGTGTGTCTATGGCTGATATGACATTCACAACTGACCTTTGCCTTGACGTTCGCTCACTGGCATCAATCCACTTCTTTACTTTTGGACCTTGTTATTAAATCCTTTAATCACTGATTCACTTGAACTTTGTTCAAACTGCTCCTTCAACTAAACTCGATTATGTCCTATGACCAGATGGCAGCTGGGGCTCTTGGCTACAGTTATTTAAAACCACTAAGTCTACTCAAAGACATCAAAAACAGCAAACTCTAAAACATGGTTTATAAACTCCTGTGGGTTTTTTGTTTTTGTTTTTTAATCTTACTTCAATAGGATGTCTTCATTTTTATCCAACTACACTCCCGGTTATCCCTATGTCCTATTTTCTCTCTGGCTTTATACAAAGAGACAGATAAGTAGTCAGCTTCCTCACAAACCATATGCATGTACTTTAAGTCTGGTGGTTTTGTTTTTTGTTTTTGTTTTGTTGTTGTTGTTTTGGTCTTCCTTCTTTGGGACAAATACCTAATTCCCGCAAAACTGTCAAACTCTTAATGTTCTATTTTATGTTTGCATTGTCTTTAAAGTTTCTCTACATCTTTTAAAAATAAGATGTTCCAAATGGAATAATCTACAATTACATCACCCACCTGACACCCAAAAAAATTTCCTTTGAAGATAATGCGAAGAGTTAAACTGTGTTATGTTCCTTTATACTAAGTCAGAGGGTGGAATTAAAAAAAAAAAAAAATCACAATCTCAGAAGTTCCCGAAACTGCTTCTATAAGCAGCTAAGTTTGTTTCTTTACAAATAAGATGAGAGCAAAATCTACAGAGCCATGGTGACCTTCTATTCTCAGGCAGTTTTCCCCACCATCATTCTACATAAAGCTCCTCTTCTGAAGTAACTGGATGTAATTAACGACCCAGAACAGGCAGGTAGACTCCACCATCTTAGCTATTAGTAGTCTACGGCTATTCATGCTACTTATCGAAGCTACTTCTGAGAGTTCTTTGTATCCTTTCAAATGAAGTATTCTTCTGAACTGGAAAAAGAACCAGGCTGAAAGAAGACTAAGTCAGGAAACAAAACATAGCTACCATTTTTAAACGGAAAATCAATTGTGTTTTCATAATGCAAGCAACACTTACCTTTAAGATCACTATTAAGCATATACAAACTAAAGAATAAAACATTTACAAAAAGTTTTAGATCAATAAATTAAACAAAAATAAGGAAAACAGACCTAATGAGCAAGGATAAAAAATATGGTCGTTAAAAATCAGAGAAAGGAGCTCAAGAGATGGTTCACTGACTCAGAGCACAGGCTGCTCTTCCAGAAGCAGCTCACAACTGTCTGTAACTCAAGTCCCAGGAAACCCAAAGCCTTCTTTTGGGTTCCCTGGGCAACAGGCACAAACATGGTACACTGAGCTACACACAAGCAAAATACTCATACAAAGAAAAAAAAATTCCTTAAGCAAAAAATACAGGATACATAGACATGGAGAAAGGACTCCAACTCAGAAATGACAAAAAAAAAAAAAAAAAAAAAAAAAAAAAAAGTTCTCCTAAAAAGAATAGTTATGGGACAAAATAATTTCATTTTGTATTTCTTTAGGGAAAAAAAAAACCCAGCAACAATATGGCTCTTTGAAATTATTTCAAAGAATA